>NC_058135.1:257508679-257566914 GCF_016433145.1 Gracilinanus agilis
GCATCTTTCTCCCACACAAAATGCACTTGGTGAGAGACATATAACACATGAGATCACATGGGGAGGGAAATGGGAAACCACTCCCCCCACCCCAAAACACACACACACACACACACACACACACACATTCCTGCACCCCTTTTCCTTAGAGCTCTTTCTCCTTCTACTCAATTAAACAAAGAAACCCCAGAGCATCACCGCCAAGAGCCCGGAAATCATGGTTGTTTTGCTGACTGTGGCCCCCATCCCTGCATCATTGCACAGGTCTTCTTGGCAGCAGTGGTAATTGGCATGGGGAATGCCAAGAATTTCTCCGATCTTCTCCATTTTGCAGTTAGCATATTTCCAACATAAATAACGATAATCTACACCTTGAAAAAGAAACACACACAAAACAAGAGTTACAAAAACCAGTAGCTAAATCATGTAGCTATTGCTTCCAGAGCTCACAGAAAACATATGCATATGCTTGAAATATTTTTAAATTTTAAATATTTGTAAATATGCATATATATATCTAAAATATATATTGATATACACAGTGATTCCTTCCATATTAAAAGGTTTACAGGAAGGGTGCCCCCATGATCTGGAAGATCTGTGTAAAAATTTTTAGTTCTCCCTTCACATCAGAAAAGAAAATCTCCATTAAATTTCATAATGCCAACCCACAATATGGTGAAACCACAAAGTGGAAAAGTTGCAATGTGGAAGGGATACCTGTATATATATTTGTTGTTTTATATATATATAGGATCACAGATTTGGCCACTTATTTTACAAATGAGAAAATAAGAGTCTCAGAATGCTAAATATCTTGCCAAAGATTATACAGAGAATAAGAAGCAAAGTTGAGAATAAAACTCAGGTCCTCTGACTTCAAATTCAGTGTACTTTTCACTATATTATAAAGTTTGAGGTGTGTTTTTTATCAGTTTGGGGGAGGGAGAGTGTCCCAGTATGCCTCCTCCAATTCAGATCAGTGACTCACCAACTTAGAGAAGTTCTTTTGGATACTGAGAAATCAAAAACTTGCCCGTAGCTCACATGTGCCAGAGGTAGGATAGGGGCCCAGTTTGTCTTGACTCCAAGGCTAGTTCTGTAACCATCACACTAAGTCTCTAAATCCATCTTTCTAGCCTACCCAGCTCCTAGCACAACTCCATTCTTCTTTTTTTTTTTAAAAACCCTCTTTCAGCAAGTAGGTAGTTTTTCCTGATCTCAAGACCAAATCTGCTTCCTACCCTTGACTCCTTGTTCTGCCTTCTGGGGCCAAGCAGAGCAAAACTCATCCCTCTTCTTCAGGACAGTCCTTAAAATACTTGAAGGCTGGGATCATGGTGCCTGAACCTCACTCTTACCAGAAGTAGTTCAAAAGTACAGAAATCTATCTTACCCAACAGGGAAGTAGAAGGGAAAGAAGATAAGAGAAGGATGGGCATGGACAGGTTGGAGGGGTTGAAAGTCCTAGAAGGGATGAATATTTACAAAAATGCAAATTTCCCAAATTAACAGCAGAAGAAATAGAGTACTTAAATAACCTATCCTGAAAAAAAAAAAAAAAGAAATTAAACAAGCTATTATTGAGCTCCCTAAGAAAAAATCTTCAGGACCAGATGGATTCACAAGTGAATTCTACCAAACATTGAAAGAACAATTAATTCCACAACTAAATAAATGATTTAGAAAAATAGGCAAGAAAGTAGTCCTACCAAATTCCTTTTATGAAACAAATATGGTTCTGCTACTGTTGAGTTGATGAAAAGTGAGGAAGGAGGATGGGAGAAGGTAAGGGAAAAGGAAAGTAGGGAAGGTAGGTAGCCCGGGTAGCCCCCAGACCCAGTGGGGAAATTAACCTGAGCCCTTCGGAGCTCAACAAATCAGGCTACACTTTAGGGATAGAATAAGCTGGTTTATCTAGGTTACGAAAGGGAAAAGGTCTGCAGAAGCGAGGAGGTTGATCACCAAAAGCTATGTAGAGACCAAGGCTCTCAGGGGGGAAAAAGGCTCTCCACAGTTCCTGAAAAAAGGCACTTCTCCAAAAGAGGTGCCAAACACTGGTGCCTCTCTCTCCTTTATACTTTCTCAGACACCTCCCACAAAGGAAGTGGGATGTGTCTGAGGAAGTTCTAGGTAGCTAGAGTCCTGGCCATCTCCCAGGACTTAGAACATTTTAAAATGCACACTAAAACTAGGAAGAGCAAAAACAGAGAAAGAAAACTATAGATCAATTTCCCTAATGAATATTGATGCAAAAAATTTAAGTAAAATACTTGCAAAGAGATTACAGCAAAATTACATGAAGATCATATATTATGACCAGGTGGGACTGATACCAGGAATGCAAAGCTAATTCAATACTAGGAAAATTATCAATATAAATGACCACACCAAGAACTAAAAAAACAACAAAAATCAGATTATCTCAATAGATACAGAAAAAGCCTTTAGTAAAATATTATATTTGTTCCTATTTAAAATGTTAGAAAGAAAAGGAATAAATAGAGCTTTACTCAAGATGATAAGTAGTAACTGTCTAATATTGCCACCAAGTATTATCTGCAATAAGGATAAGCTAAAAGTATTCCCAATAAGATCAGAGGTAAAGCAAGACTAAAGCAAGTTATTCATAATTGTGTTAAAAATGCCAGCTATAGCATTAAGACAAAGAAAAGAAACTGAAGGAATTAGAATAGACAATAAGAAAACAAAACTATCATTCTTTGCAAGATGATATGATAGTATACTTAGAAAATCCTAGAGAATCAACTAGAGAACAAGTTGAAGGATTCACATAAATCACCAACACACTCACAAAGTCTAGCAATAAGCATTAGAAAAAGAAATTCCATTCAAAATAACTGCAGACAATATAAAATACTTGAGAGTCTACCTGCCAAGACAAACCCAGAAACTATAAGAAGACAATTACAAAATATTTTCCCCACAAATAATGACAGATCCAAAACATTAGAGAAATACTCACAGCTTGGGGGTAGGCCAAGCCAACATAATGAAAAATACAATTCTACCTAAATTTACTTATTCAGTGACATACCAACTAAACTACCAAAGAATTATTTTATAGTTAGAAAATAGGAATGAAATTCATCCAGAAGAGAAAACAAAGATCAAGAATATAAAGAAAAACAATGGGAAAAAATGTGAAGGAAGTAACTTGGCAATGCCAGATCTCAAACTGTACTACAAAGGAATAATCATGAAAACAGTCTGGTATTTGCTATGAAATAGAGCAGTAGATCAGTAGAATAGGGTAGTCACACAATAAATAGTAGAAAATAACTAAAATAATCTACTGTTTAATAAATCCAAAGATCCTAGCTTTTGGAACAAGGACTCACTATCTGACCAAAAAAATTAAAATTAAAAAAAAAAAAATATATATATATATATATATTAGGAAAACCAGAAAAGCAATTTGGCAGAAACTAGGTAAAGGCCAACATCTTACATGCATACCATGATTTAATTATAAAGGGTGATATTATAAACAAATTAGGGGAACATGAAAAACTGTATCTGTCAAATCTATGGATAAGAGACAACTTCTCGTTAAACATGAGATACAGTGGATATTTTGATTACATTAAATTAAGAAGTTTTGCACAAGCAAAACCAAAGCAGCCACAATAGAAGAAAGCGGGAACCTGGGGAAAATTTTTTTTACAACAAATAATATAGGCCTCATTTCTCAAACATATAGTCAGATTTATAAAAATATGAGTCATTCCCCAAATGATTTTGATAAAAGGTCAAAGGATATAACCAGGAAGTTTTCAAAGACAAATAAAAGCTATGTACAGTCATCTGAAAAAATGCTCTAAATCACAGGAGATTAGAGAAATGCAAATGAAAACTCTGAGGTACTACCTTATATCTATCTAACATGGTAGGAAAAGGAAAATGTTAAACATTGGAGATGTGGAAAAGTAGGAACACTAATGTACTTCTGGAGTTGTGGACTAGTTCCACCACTCGGGAAAACAATTTGGGACTATTCCAAAGGGCTAGAATACAGTCTGTGCACCCTTGACATAGCAAAACTAGGTCTGTATAGCAAAGAGATAAAAAACAAAAAGGAAAAGAGCCAATTCGTATGAAAATATTTATAGCAGCTCTTTTTGTCGTGGCAAAAAATTGGAACGAAAAGGGATACCCATTAATTGTAAAACGACTTTAAAAAATTGTGGCATATAATTAAGATGGATATGCTATAAGAAATGATGAGCAGGATGTTTTCAGAAAAAAATAAGAAGACTTCTATGATCCGATGTGGAATGAGGTGAGCAAAACAAGAAGTACATTGTACATAGAAGCAGTTATTTTGTACAATGATCAGCTCATGAGGGCCTTGTCTACTCTGAGCAACTCAATGAGCTAAAACAACTCCAAAAAACTTATGATGAAAAATGCTATCCATGGAAGCTGCCAGGTGGTTCAGTGGACTGAGAGCCAGACTTAAAGATGGGAAGTCCTAGGCTCAAATCTGGCCTCAGATACTTCCCAGTTGTGCGAGCCTGGACAAGTCACTTAGCCTCCATTGCCTAGTACTTATCACTCTTCTGCCTTGGAATCAATACATAATATTCGTTATAAAATATAAAGTAAGGGTTAAAAAAAAAAAAGGAATCTTGAATTCTTACATGGGAACCTAGGAAAAAATGGGCAGTATGCTCCCAGCACTGGATGGGACAAAGATGCCCAGGTTTGCACCTTCAGCAAGTGATGATTCCCTGCCCAGGTTGTAGTAAGTTGGCGAGTCACTTAGATCTTTAACTCAGTTTTCCAAATTGATCTCACAATTGGAGAAGCAATAGGAACCTGGTCAACACAGACCCAGGTGCCTTATAATTATCAGTGATTAAATTACTAATTATGTCAGTTATGAAATTATTTAGTCATTAGAGTTATTGGTTATTAAGTTGGTTCTCTGGTCCCAAGATGAGAGGCAGTCCCACAAGTTTGCAAATTCTGTCCCGATTCCCCTAAGTGAGCTGCCACGGTGGTACCAATCCCTGGCAATCACTGTTCTCAGTAAGGGGCAATTCTAGCCTCCACTTCTGACCGAGAAAGGGACGCTTAAAGCAAGGGATAAGGAGAGAGGGCCAGGGAAAGAAAGAGGGGGGTTATTACCAGTCGCAACCCGAAGGCAAGCATCTTCATCAGTTCTACAAGTGGAATTCATGATGCAGTGTTGTGCTGGAGAATTACAAGTGTAGCATCTCAGAGCATCGCCTGTAACATAAAAGAAAAACTGGTATCACGGATCCATTAGACCGGCAAGAATTTAAGATCAGAGAATCACAGATTTAGAGCTGGAAAGGGATCTCAGAGACTAGATTCCTTCGTTTTGTAGGTGAGGGAAACAGAGATTTAATAATGTGCCAAAGTTGGAGGTAGGATCTGAATCCTGATCTTCTTGTCCTGGCAGAGTGTCTCATCCTCGCTACTGAATCCAAACCTGTCTTTTTCTAGGAACCTGACACAAATCCCATTTGTGTCCTGCAGAGGCTTAGAGTCTAAGATGGTCAACAGAGAAGCATCTTTGGTCTCTTGAGATTCTGGGCTGCCCTCAAGGCAGGGCTTGGGTCTGCCTCCTATATGAGCCCTTTCCTGTTCCAAAAGGTTGTCCATGTGCTTTCCTTCCTGATATCACTTGGTATCGCTTTGATTTTGAATTAATCTGTGTTAAATTAATCTAGTTTTTTAAGGTTTTTATTTATTTAGAAAATTTTTCCATAGTTATATGATTCGTGTTCTTTCCCTCCCCTCCTCCCAACCCCCTCCCATAGCCAACGTGAAATTCCACTGGGTTTTACAAGACCTATTTCCATATTATTAATATTTGCACTGGGGTGATCGTTTAGAGTCAAATCCCCAATCATATCCCCATCGACCCATGTGACCAAGCAGTTGTTTTTCTTCTGTGTTTCTGCTCTCACAGTTCTTAGAGAAAATATTTGTAAGGCATCTGGCATATAGTAGGCACTTTATAAAAGTTAGCTATTATAATTATCATTGCTGTTATCTTATTCTTGCTTCTATTTCCTTCACTTCGAATCAGTTTATAAATCTTCCCATGTTTTTCTGTATTCATGTTCATTTTTCCTTACAGTCAATTTCTGGATGGAATCCCTAGACAAATCATGACTCCCTTTTGGCCACTGGTGTGTGGAAAGGTCTTTTTGCCCAATGGCATGGAGAATGGTGTATTGTTAGAATGTAGAGAGCCACCTCTCATCCAAAAGAGCCTTTCCAGTTACCTAAAGGGTACAGAGAGGGCAGTACTTCTCAGGGAACCAAGATCAAGTTCCTGGCCCCGGGGATGCCAATTCATATCACTGTGATGTTGGAATACCAATGCTCCTCCTTTTGATCTGTGTGACTTTGTGTGAGTCACTTCCCAAGACCTTCTATATCGGTTTCCTACTCTGAAAAAATAATGCAGCTGATCTCTAAGTTTCCTTTATGATTCTATGACGCTCAGTGGAAAAACCAGACTTTGGAAAAGATCTTTTGTTTCATATGACTCATAAGGATCCTCTCTGAGAATCATTCTGAAACAGAGAAATCATTTTAATAAACTGGTAATGTTGATAAAAAGTTTCAGTTAAATGATAAGCTCAGAGGTCAGATAGTAGAGAGTAAAAATTCTTGAGGAAGAGAAAAGGAAGTAGATGGTCTTCTTTTATTTTTTAAACCCTTACCTTCTGTCTTAGAATCAATACTATATACTGATTCCAAGGCAAAAGAGCAGTAAGGGCTAGGCAATGAGGGTCAAGTGACTTGGAAGTATCTGAGGCCACATTAGGACTCTGGACCTTCCATTTCTGGGCTTGGCTGTCAATCCACTGAGTCACCCAGCTGCCCCCTACAAATGGCCTTCTTAAAAGAGTTTAGTCACAAAAAGGAGGAAAGACTTCCTAGCTGTGTGACCCTGGGCAAATTACTTTAACCCCTATCTTACTGCTCTTCTGCCTTGGAACCAAAATACAGTGTTAATCTAAGACTGAAGGTAGGAGTTTTGGGTTTTTTTTTAAGGAGGAGAAGTATGGAATAAGACCTAGCACAGATGGAGGGATTGATCAAGTGAGTGATTTTTTTTTGAGGATGGGGGAGATAAAGGCATATTTGGAAGTAGCTGGGAAGTAGTCAGTAGCCAAGGGATGACTGAAGACAAGTGGGGATGAAGACAAGAGGAGACAATCTCCTAGAGAATAGAGGATGGAATGGGACTGCTTGTGTGTGGAGGAGGAGCAGCCCTGGCAAAGAGAAAACCCATCTCATGATGGAAAACATTATGGATAAACTCAGAATGGTTGAATGACTTGAATATAAAGAAGGAAACTATAAGCAAATTAGGTGAATACATGATAGTATACTTGTCAAATCTGTGGGAAAAGAAAGACTTTAAAACCAAGCAAGAGTTAGAAAAAATTACAAAATGTACAATAAATAATTTTGATTACTTTAGATTAAAAAGGTTTTGTACAAACAAAACCAATGCAATCAAAATTAGAAGGGAAGCAACAAATTGGGGAAAAAATCTTTATAACAAAGAATTCTGACAAAGGTCTAATTACTCAAATATATAAGGAGCTAAATCAATTGTATAAAAAATCAAGTCATTCCTCAATTGATAAATGGGCAAGGGACATGAATAGGCAATTTACAGAAAAAGAAATCAAAACTATCAACAAACACATGAAAATGTGTTCTAAAATTCTTATAATTAGAGAAATGCAAATCAAAACAACTCTGAGGTACCAAGTTACATCCAGCAGATTGGTTAAAATGACAGCAAAGGAAAATAATAAATGTTGGAGGGGATGTGGCAAAATTGGGACATTAATGCATTGTTGGTTGAGTTGTGAATTGATCCAACCATTAATGGATGGCAATTTGAAACTATGCCCAAAGAGCTCTAAAAGACTGTCTGCCCTTTGATCCATCCATACCACTGCTGGGTTTATACCCCAAAGAGATCATAGAGAAAAAGACATGTACAAAAATATTTATAGCCACGTTCTTTATGGTGGCAAAAAACTGGAAAATGAGGGAATGTCCTTCGACTGGGGAATGGCTGAACAAACTGTGGTATCTGCTGGTGATGGAATACTATTGTGCTCAAAGGAATAATGAACTGGAGGAATTCCACGTAAACTGGAAAGGCCTCCAGGAATTGATGCAGACTGAAAGGAGCAGAGCCAGAAGAACATTATACACAGAGACTGATACACTGTGGTAAAATCGAATGTAATGAACTTCTGTACTAGCAGCAATGCAATGAGCCAGGACCATGAGGGATTTATGAGAAAGAACACTATCCATATTCAGAGGAAGAACTGTGGGAGCAGAAACACAGAAGAAATACAACTGCTTGGTCACATGGGTCGATGGGGATATGATTGGGGATGTAGACTCTAAACGATCACCCTAGTGCAAATATCAATAATATGGAAATTGGTCTTGATTAATGACACATGTAAAACCCAGTGGAACTGGATGTTGGCTATGGGAGGGGGTGGGAGAAGGGGAGAGATAGAACATGAATCCTATAATCATGAAAAAATGTTCTAAATTAATTAATAAAATAAAGATCTTAAAATTTTAAAAAATTATTGGATGTAATATTGGAATATTGAATTGAATTGGAGTGGCAAAAGGGTGATGTTAGATAAGGAGAAAGATGAAAGAAGAAGCTTGTGATGAGTCATTTCTGTTATTTTCTATAAAATAAAGGCAAGGTTCTCAGCTGAGAGGGTGAGGAAGACAGAGGGCCTCCATGGAGATTTTAGGAAGGATGAAAAGATTTAGAAGGGCTGCTGGGAAAAGTGGAATAGGGGGGCAGCTGGGTAGCTCATTGGATTGAGAGCCAGGCCTAGAGACGGGAGGTCCTAGGTTCAAATCCGGCCTCAGACACTTCCCAGCTGTGTGACCCTGGGCAAGTCACTTGACCCCCATTGCCTACCCTTACCACTCTTCCACCTATAAGTCAATTCACAGAAGTTAAGGGTTTAAAATAAAAAAAAAAAAAACTAAAAGTGGAATAGGAAGTTAATTAGGGAGATGGAAAAGGACTGCCAGCAGCAGGGAGGTTCCCTTTGTGGTTATGTAACATCAGTTTGTTGGTGGATCCAGTCAGCAGCTTGTTTCTCTGGAATTTTTCCAACTCTGGCAAGCAGCATGAGCACGTGAGTGAAAGCAGTGGATGGTGGGAGTGATCCGAGGCTGAGCTGAGTATAATTTCCAGGGGGAAAAATGGACTTTTCATGGCACAGCATTTCTGATGAAAAGAACAGAGCTGAGCAGGCACTTGGAAATACAAACACAAGAGTTCAGAGAAATGGAGAAAGGTCAGCCTATTTGCACAATTGAGGGAAGTACATTCAACAGGGAAACAAAGAGTTTATCCCCACATTCTTTCTCTTAGTTAATGGAGGAAGAGGCTATAAGGATAGCATCACAATAATAAAGAAAAAGAAAGTCAATGGAACTTAAAAAAAAAAAAAAAAAGAAGCCCTTACCTTCCATCTAGAATCAAAACTATGTATTGGTCCCAAGAGAGAAGAGTGGTGTGGGCTAGGCAATGGGGGTTAAGTGACTTGCCCAGGGTCACACAGCTAGGAAATGTCTGAGGCCATATTTGAACCTGGGACTTAGCAATTTTACTTTCCACCTGTCTGCCCTTAAAGAAGCTTCTTAACTTCTTTAGGGATCATTTTGTTACATATAAAATAAGGGAGTTGGCTAGATGATCTCTCAGGGTCCTTCCACCTCTAAATCTAGGACTCTATGAGAACTTCCCACTTCAAAAAAAATCCTTGGATCTTCTGAATCGACCTATTTAAAAGAGACATTTTATATAAGCAGGTGTCTCTCCCTGACTCCCCTCACATCCCACATCCCCCAAACCCCAGAACGACCTTATGTGAGTAAACCATGGAGTCATGGATCATGGATTAGCTGTCATCTAGCCCAACCCCCTCATTTTACAGATGAAGAAACAAAGGCCCAGAAAGATTTACTAACTTGGCTAAATTCAAGTCGTAAGTAGCTGAGCTGGAATACAAATATTTAAAGATCATGTTCATTGCTCGCTCTATTACAATGCCTCTGACCTTCCGCAGTATCTTTTTCTCTTTTCCTCCTTCAGCTATAACCCAAGTCTTCTTAATTCTCTTGATGTATATGTGTATACCCATATACTATATATTATATATACACACAGACATATAATGTATAATATATCTACTATGTAACATATACATAATATACTACAGAATCTATATACATTATATATACCATACAAAATGTATACAGTATGACTATATACACACTAGATATACTAAAATATAGATACATATTGTATATCTATATAATATATGTGTACATCATACACACTATATAATATATACACATGTGGGGGGCAGCTGGGTAGCTCAGTGGATTGAGAGCCAGGCCTAGAGACGGGAAGTCCTAGGTTCAAATCTGGCCTCAGACACTTCCCAGCTGTGTGACCCTGGGCAAGTCACTTGACCCCCATTGCCTACCCTTACCACTCTTCTGCCTTGTAACCAATACATAGTATTGACTCTAAGACGGAAGGTAAGGGCTTAAAAAAAAATGAATGAACAAACAAACAAACAAATAAATAAATGAGAGAAGAAATAAATAATGAATGGATGAATGGATAGATGGATGAATGAATTAATAAATAAATAAATGTGTGTATGTGTGTGTGTATATATATACACACACATACATACATGTACTATATAATCTATACACATTATTATTATACATATACATATTATACACATACACAATCTATACTAAAATAGATATATTATATATACTATATATACATTATACACTCTATATAACAGGTACACATTATGCACTATATAAGCTATATACATTATACACACTATATAATCTATTCACATTAGATATACTAAAATATATACATATTATATACTATATAATATCTACATTATACATACTATGTAACATATACATTATGCACTATATAATTTATCAATATTATATACACTATATAATCTATATAGATTAAATATACTAAAATATATATCGCATATACTATATAATATATAGATACATTATATACACTATATAATCTATGTACATTACATAGTATATATACACATAATCCATCCACATGATATATATTATATATGCTATAGTATACAGAAACATTATATAACTTACATATTATGCAAAATACTAAGTATTATATTTATAAATGTTTTTATTAATAATAAACTAACAAAAGAGACTCACTAAAAGGTACTAACCAGCTCGCTCCCAGGAACCAAAGAGAAAGAGGGAGGAGTGACAGCCAACTATAAAACATGCAAACGTGGAGGCGCAGGAGAGATTGAAGGGAATTTTGGGAAAACTAAGGACTTATGGGGGGATGAAGTCCAAGGTTTAAAAATCTCCATTTATACAATATATATATAAATGTAAAATCTAGACACATTATATATACTATATAATAGGTATACACAGTTTATGATATATATATATAATTATGTACATTAAGTATACACATATCATATATATATATTATATATACTTTATATACATCATATATAATACAATAGAGACAAATTCATATATAAATATAATTTCAGTCATTTCCAACTCTTTGTGATCCCATTTAGGGTTTTCTTGGTAGAAATACTGGAATGGTTTGCCATTTTCTTCTCCAAGTCATTTTGCAGATAAGGAAACTGAGACAAACAGCATAAAGTAACTTGCTCAAGGGTCACACAGCTAATAAGTGTTGGAAGCCACATTTGCACTCAGGTCTTCTTGACTCTAGATAGGGTGCTCTATCATATGTATACATACGATATTTATTTATGTACACACATAAACATAATATAACATACATTTATTTATTTCAAAGATGCCCTCTAGATTGGAGATTCTCAAGCTGACGGGGACTTTGGACCTCCTCTGGTCCAACCCACTCGTTGTCCATAAGAGAAAACCAAGGGCCAAAGAGAAGGCGATGATTTCAGACTCAGACTGACCACAAACCCACGGCTCTCTCCTCCTCCTCACTCTACCCTCTTAGAGAGCAGCCCAGACACCCCAGCTTCCCCGGCGCTGCTCTAATTCAGGAGGGGGCCATTAGTAGGGGACAAGTTGGGAACAGAAGAAGGGGTGTTACCCAGGATGGGGCCACAGCAGAGAGGGTTGGAGGGCTGACCAAGGACAGGGCTGTCCTAGGGACTGGCGCTGTAAGCAAGGACGGTGCCATGCAAGTTCTTTGCTCATTCACTGGTTAGAGAATCAGGGCTGACCCACCTGTACTACAGAACATCACCAGGACTGAGAGCCCAAGGAGGATGCAGGTCCTTCCGTACCCCATCATGTCAATCTGTTCCAGAACCTGAAGAGGGAAAAATAAACATTGTAGAATGACTTCCCAGGGATTTAAATAGGCATTTGATATCAAGGATACTCATAGCATTTTAGATGAGAAAATAGGAATACAAGGAAGGAGGCAAGATACCGGCTCTTTCTAAACATCTCGTGTCCTCTGGCTCCTTCTTCTACACCACAGGATTACAAATTTAGAGATAGAAGAGACCTCAGAATCCATCTAGTCCAACCCCCTCATTTTACACATGAGGAAACTGAGTCCCAGGGAAGCTACATGACTTGTCAAAGGTCATGCCAGTAAGGAGCAAAGGTGGGACTTGAACCCAGGTCTTCTGACTCTAGAGCCAGTGTTCTTTCCATACACAATCTTGCCCTCAGCAGCATGACAAAAATAATAACGCCACTGACATTGCTAGTGTTTTAGGATTTGCAGAGTACTTTACCCATCTAATCTCACTCAAGCCTTACAACAACACTGGGAATTGTTACAATTATCACCTAAATGATTTTACAGATGAGGAAACCAAGGCACAGAGAAATAGCATGACTTGTCCAGCATCACAAATCTCAGAAGTGTCCTGGGCCAAACCGAACTCAGACCCAACTCCAGTAATTCAGCTAAGGGCTAAAGTATAATTAGAGGAGGCAGCTGGGTAGCTCAGTGGATTAAGAACCAGGCCTAGAGATGGGAGGTCCTAGGTTCAAATCTGGCCTCAGACACTTCCCAGCTGTGTGACCCTGGGCAAGTCACTTGACCCCCATTGCCTACCTTTACCACTCTTCTGCCTTGGAGCCAATACACGGTATTGACTCCAAGACGGAAGGTGAGGGTTTAAAAAAATAAAATAAAATAAATAAAGTATAATTAGATAGTTTTGCATCATAAAAGATGCAAATCAGCTTTATTTGTGATAATATTAAAAAGGATGCCATCCTAGGGGAAAATATTCAAAATAAAAAAATTTTTAAATTTAAAAAAAAAGATACCATCCATAATTACATTCAGATAGAATATTACTACACTCTCTTTGAGTTCACTGTAGCAATTACCAACAATCAACCAGGAAGTTTTCCCAGCAGAGCAACAGGAATTCTGCTACACAATTTCCCAGTAGGCTGGCCCTTTTATGTCTGGGCTCAAGGAAGCTAAATCAATAATTCAGGTCTTGGTCTCCAGAGTCAAGCAAATTCCAAGAAGAACTCCCAGCCCCCTTAAAGGGAAACCGACTCAGTTTAGGTAAAACAGGAACCGTTCCCACCATGGAAAGTGTCAGCCAAAAGGAACTGAACTCCAGATCCTCTGACTCCGCATACCAAGTTAGAAGGGGTACAGACCTAAGGAAACTTAAGAGAACTTTCAGTTCAGACCACATCTTACAGAGGAGGAAGCTAAACCTCAGGCTAAACAAATTGCCCAAAGAAATACAGTTAATAGCAGCAGATCCAGAGGAAAGCAGGTATTCTAAAATTAATTACAGAGCTTTGAATCACTTGTAATTACGTCTTAAGACTTCCTTTATAATAATTTGTTAAGTTGTAACTGTGATATATAGTAAGAGACAGACCCAGTTGAATAACTGTTCATGAAGATATAATAATTATAGCTTTAGAAACAGTTATATAAAGTGTGATATTTAATATTAGAGATCCTCTGCATTTTATATATATGAAAATATGTACATATAGTCTTACTCTCACTTATTACTACTATTCTTATCCCTAATTAGTAATGTTAGGGGGAAATTTAAGAGGAAAATATTTTACTAGAGGTGATGGAAGGAAGCTTTTGCTGAGGAACCAGGATTCCCCCTGACAGTAATCAGTCATTTTCAGTCATGTCTGACTCTCCATGACCCCATTTGGGATTTTTTGGGCAAAGATTCTTGAGTGGTTTTGCCATTTCCTTCTCTAGTTCATTTGACAGATTAGGAAACTGAGGCAAATAGGGTTAAATAACTTGCCCAGGGTCACACAGCTAGTAAATGGGTGAGGCTAGATTTGAGCTCAGATTTGAATCTTCCTGATTCTAAGTCCAGTGCTCTGTCTACTGGGATACCTTTATGCCCCTGTTTAGTAACATCCCTTTCTAAAAGATAATGAAGTCTGGCTAATTAACTGAGATCCACCAGGATTCCCATTTCCTCAGGGATACCCCCTAGACTCTGGTGGGACCAGCAACTAAGGGCCATTGGATCTACCAGTATGAGTTGAGACGGGATCTCTTGCACATGTGTTAAAAAATTAGCTATGTGGCTAATTGGATAGAGAGCCATGTCTGGAGATAGGAAGTCCTAGATTCAAATCTGGCCTCAAATTCTTCCTAGCTGTGTGACCCTGGGCAAGTCATTTAATCCCAGTTGCCTAGCCCTTACTGCTCTTCTGCCTTGGAATGGACACTTAATATCAATTCTAAGAGGTAAGAATTAAAAAAAAAAGAATAAATTTTAAAAAGCATTTATTAAGTGTCTATTTTGTGTCACTGAAGACCAGTCAGTGGCTTAAAGTGTTTACAAATAAAAAATAAAAAATTAAATTAAATTAAAAAAAATAAAAATAAAAAATAAAGAGCTCATCTATTCGGAGAGTGGTGGCCAGGGAAGGGTGTTTGGTCAGGGACATCAGAGAGAGGGTGAGTAGAACAATAGAGCAGTTAGGGACATACCCTTTCCAGGGATAATGATAATGTGGAATAATAAAAGTCTTCTGAATGCATCAGAGAAGGAGTGTATAATTTCTTCTTCAGAATCCCTGGGAAAGGGAAAGGTAAGGACTTCTTTCAAAAACTTGCTTCCCCGTTGAATGTTTCAGGAAGCATCCCCTGCAGAGATAGAACCCTAGGATGGGCGGCCCCTGGCCTCATTCAGTGTGGTATTTCCCTTGTTCTCATTTTTTCCTCTGTCTCTAACCTAACGCCCTCTAGTTCAATTGAAGTTCAGCCCTTTATTGTTCTGGTCTGGCTGGGTCCATAGACAGAAGTGAACTGTCTGAGGCAAAACCCAGAACAGGTCCCAACTGTCTATAGCCCCCAGGCTTGGACAAAGGAGGTTAGATGCTGACCTGCCCTTCCTCTTCTCCCTATCAGAGGTCAGTGCCCATAGGCAGTGTCTAAAGTTTCCTCAGTGGGGACAAAAATAAGAACCCTACTTGAGTCATCAAAAACCCAGGAAAGGACTTTAAATCAGGAGACAATTTCACTTCTATTTTCAGTCCTGCTATTAGACATTTCTGTCACTGGCTTGAAGGAGCTGGTGGGAACCAGTCCGCTCTTCTGTCAAGCAATCTGAGACCTAGCAGGTCAAGTTCACTTCCTTCCCCACCAAAACCAGATCCTTCCAGTATGGGTCTTCTAGTGGGGATGTAGATAAATCAGGGGAAAAGATAAGAGTTGAAGCCTTAGCTAGAATCTCTTCAGATGTGGCTACTGCCTTTTTGGGTTCCATATTGGGATGGCCATGCCATATTGTGCCTACTGAATGGACTCCCTTTTTTTCCATGCTCTTATTAGGGATCCTCAAAAGGAAAAAAAAATCACTGAATCTTTGAAGGCCTAATACCTGGACTAAAGATCAGAAGAGTTCTATTGGATCCCAGAGGACAGATTTGGGAGTAAGAGGCAGAGAAGACCTCAGAGGCCATCTGGTCCAATCTACAAAAATCCATCCTAAAAAAATTCAAGAGTTTTCAGTGTATTTTAGCTTACTACAGTAATACCTACTGGTTACATTAAAAAAAAAAAGTGGTCACCCAATCTGAGGGCAATAGCCTCAGTAAGAGGAAATCCACTCCCCCCACACCCCCAGAGGCAGCTCATTCTTCTCCTGGCACTGCTCTCATTGTTAAGGTTTTCCAGACATCCAGCCCAAATTGTTTTATTTGTAACTTCCCCTCATTGTTCCTGGGTCTACCCTCTGGGACCATACAGAATGTAGAATCCCTCCTTCCCATAAGTCCTCCAAATACTTTAAGTAAGTCCTTCTAGAGCCTTTTCTTCTCCAAGGCCAACATCTCCATCAACTTCAACCAATCCTTATGCGGCATAGTCTCAATGCCCTTCAAGTCCATGCCACATGAGGATTGGTTGAAGCCTTCCAAAAGCCTTTTTAATGTTCCCAGAACTGAATATATTATTCCAAATGTGATCTGGCCAGCACAAAGGACAGCAGGATTATCACCTCCCTATTCCTGGAAACTGTCGCTCTCAATGCTCTCAGGAGAGTTTTTGGCTTCCAAATCCCATTGCTGACTCATGTGGAGTTGGCAGTCCACTGACACCTCCTAATTTGTGGTTTTTTTTTGTTGTTGTTGTTTAAACCCTTCCCTTCTGTCTTAGTATCAATTCTAAGACAGAAGAGCAGCAGGGGCTAGGCAATAAGGGTGAAATGACTTGCCCAGGGTTACACAGCTAGGAAATGTCTAAGATCAGATTTGAGCCTAAGACTTCCCAACTCCAGGCCTGGCACTCTATTCAGTAGGCTACTAGCTGCCCCAACCCCTACTCTTTTTCAGACAAAGTGCTGTCTAACTATGGTCTTTCTATCTTGTACTCATGAGGTTGATATTTTTAGGGACTTCTAAAGAAAGTGAGAGCAGCATCTTTTCCCAACTCAGGTCCTTGTTTCCTAGCTACACCCAGACAATAAGATGTGGCAGAGACAGGAGATTTGCTGAGATGATGGAGTGTCAAAACAGTTCCCTCTCTCATCCCATTCCCTACCTCTGTCTTCAGTGAAAAAAAAACCTCCAAAACCAAACCACAACCTAGAATGTTGAAAGAACCTTGTAGATCATCCAGATCCAACCTCCTATTTCACACAAGAAAGAAAAAAAAAGGGAAATGATTTGTTTCATTCCAGACATAGATAATTCTCACTAAACCTTGGTGTTCAGAGAATGACTATTAAGAGAAATAAATAGTCATAGCATTAGAAGGAACGTCTGAGGTTATCTCCTTACCCCACATAGTAATCACTTCTACAATGTTCCAGCCAGGTAGTTACCTCAACTTCCCATCAAGTCCAAAAATGTGAAGTTCCTTTTGAAAGTTTCTAGACAGAATGGGGAAATTGGTGGATACGGATACACACACACACACACACACACACACACACACACACACACACACACAAACATGGTGGGCAGGAGTATAAGTAGGTTTTGTTTTTTTTTAACCAGGGCAGCAGGAAAGGATGCACAAAACTATGGTACCACCACCAAGTGGGAAAGGACTTCTGAAGTCAGCATGATGCAATGAAAGGAGTGATGAAGCTGGGACACAGGAATTGGGTTCAAATCCCACCTCTGTCACTAGTAATATCTGTGTGACTTTAGGTATGTCCTCTAAGGTCGAATAGCCCTACAAATTCTTGAAGCCTGGCCATGAGCCTCCTTCATCTCATCTCCACCTATGGGTTTGGAAAGAGGCATATACCGTCTGATGTGACCTACATGCTACTTTGGTTTGCTCTGCCATATTCCTTTGTTACACAAGGGGGAAGAATCAACAGAAAGGAGCTGCTATGTTAGGTGAAAGATGAAATGACTGAGGGAAACAATGGTTTGAGTTTCTGAATCTATAGACTTGTTGAGTAATGCATGCCAATTACCCAACAAATCGGGACTAGGACCCTGCCTCAGCATAAGACTGGACCCCAAAAACAGGGGGAGACAGACTTTTAGACATTAAAACAATTAATCAAATAAGACCAATTAGTTCAAAGAAAATTAACTAGGATATAACATTAAGTAATCTGACTTTTTAATTGCTAATTTTAATATAAAATTTAAGGAAAGATTAGGGACTTCACAAGTTGGGAAGAAGAGAGTGAACAGGTAAAGTCCCTGAAATCAGAAAGAGATGTCCCACTCCCCATAAGTGTCTTTATTCAATCAAAGGAACATGGAGACAATAACTTATTGATCGTTATGGGGCTAGTTTTCAGATAAGACACATGGGTTGCTTGAGATATATAATTGTGAGAAAACTCCTTCTATCAATCTTTGGGTCTGACTGGGTTTCTGGTTAACATAACCTATGTCTTGGGTTAGGGGTCTCTAAGTAGCAAGGAGAGGTGGTCCAGCTTCCTAGCCACATAGGGTTAGGAGTCAATTTTTACAATAAGATTTTCTCCCAATTCCTACAACTGAATAATGTTTTCTCACAAGACAGCAGGTGGACTAGACCCATAATTAAATAGAAAAGGACCTGAATTAGTCTCCTTTCCTCCTCAATCTTTTTCAACATCACAGTCTTTTCTAGTGAGTCTTATCTTTTCATTATATGGTCAAAATATTTAAGCTTCAGCTTTAGTACTTGACCTTCCAGGGAATAGTCTGAATTTATTAAGCAACAGAAAAGGGAATGAACAATAGCAAGTGGAAGTGGGAGATATAGATGTTGAGGAAACACAAGAATAATTAAGAATGACTTCCCTGCTAAAGAGGCATCAATGGCTCCCTATTGCCTCTTGGACAAAATACAAACTCCTCTATTTAGCATATCAAGCTCCAGACTATCTTTGCAGGCTAATTTCATATTATTATTCTGTTCACCTTCCTCTTTTCTTTTTTTTTTTCACCTTCCTCTTTTCAACCAAACTGGCCTATTGTCCAATTTCCTGCAAATGGAACCACCCATTTGCTTAGGGAAGAGGTCAGTGATTCTGGTGTCAGAAGACCTTAATTCAAATCCTACTTCTAATTACTTGGGTAAATTTGGGCAAGTCATATAATCTTCCTCAGCTTTTACTTGCTTGGCTATAAAATAAGCAGGGCTGGATTATCTGGCCTCTAAAGTCAACTCTACCTAGAATGTTCTTCATCACTGACTTAGAATTCTTAGCTTCTTTCAAGGCTAAGCTCATGTATGACCTCCTATCCTGATTCCCCCAGTTATTAGTACCCCTGACCACCCCACTACCCTTACTTTTGTTGTTGTCCAGCCAGGTCCAACTCTTCCTGACCCCATGTAAGGTTTTATTGGCAAAGATATTGTAGTGTGGTTAGCCATCCCTTTCTCCAATCGGTTAAGGCAAACAGAGGCTAAATGATTTGCCCAGGGTCACACAGGTAGTGAGTATCTGAGGTTGAATTTGAAATTCAGGTCTTCCTGACCCTAGGCACAGCACTCCATCCATTGGGTCACTGAGCATCCCCATTTACTTTTTCTTTATTTCTCATATTTTCTACTTACTTCTCCAGGTACATGCTGTAGAGAGTCCCTAAAGAAAAAGCTCCCAGACATCAGGAGCTATCTGATGTTTGCCCTTGTCTGCTATGGAAGCACATTTGCTAACCTGTTAATAAATGCCATAGAATTGAAGGAAGTCTAGCTGCCTTGTAGTTTCCAAGGCTCTGGGGGTCTCAAACGAAGCCCCAAACATATGGGATAGACAAAAGCGGCTCTTGACAGGCTGGAATAAATGTCAAGGGGAGAGGGAGAGCACCCCTGAACTGCCTTTCCTACTCCCAGCCCAACTTTGGCCGAAAAACACAATGGCAACAGAACTGGGGGATTGGGGATTGACAGTCCCAGTTCTGCTCTGCTGGGAAAGGCTGCCAAACAAACCACCTGTGCTATACAGGAAGGACTAGCTTTAGAGTCCCGGGTCCTAAATTTGAATCCCTACTCGGCACTACCAGAATGACCATGGGTCAATTTCTAGACCTTTGAAATGAAGGGATTGGACTAGATCATCTCTCAGGTTCTATGACCATGAGATCCACCTCCCAGGCAGCAACTTTGCCTTAAAAGAGATGGGACTAAAGTCCAGGTCCTCCGGGTCCAACCCTTCTAAGCTTTGTAAAGCTGGAAGGCAAGTCCCTTCCCCTCATTGAGACTCATTTTTCTCATCTATAAAATGGGGATAACCCACTAGTTACACCCACAGGTCAGCTGTGAAGAAAATGCAAATCTTTCAAATTTATCCTCTCACCTCCGCTCACATGGCACAGGTCCTCATTACTTCTTGCCTAGACTATCAATTAGCCAGTAAGCATTTATTAAGCACCTTCTCCAAGGAGTCAGGTTCCACCCTTGGCTCTAATGAAATAACCCGTGCCCTCAGGAAGCCTCCATTTTAAAGGAGGAGGCAAGTACATCTATATGCTTGTACAGAATAAATATAAAGAGAGGAAATACAAATAAATATAAAGCCAATAAATAAAGTGAATATAAAGTAAAATACAAAGTAATTAGAGAGGGAAGGCACTTGCTGTTGCAGGGCACTGTAGGCAAAGATTAGAAAAAATAGACTAGAAGGTGGTAGATAAGCCACCATATCTCACAGGAAGTGGGGGATTTCCATAAAGGAGAAGTGAGCGAATTCAAGGCCACTTCAAAAGCAAAGAAGTGGAGGCAGCTAGTTGGCACAGTGGATAGAGAGCCAGGCCTAGAGACAGGAAGAGCTGGGTTCAAATTTGGCCCCAGGCACTTCCTAGTATGACCTTTAACAAGTCACTTAACCCCCATTGCCTAACCCTTACTGCTCTTCTGCCTTAGAACCAATTTACAATATTGATTCTTTTTTTTTTTTAAATTCTTACCATCTCTCTTGGAATCAATACTCTGTATTGGTTCCAAGGCAGAAGAGTGGTAAGGGTAGGCAATGGGGGTCAAGTGACTTGCCCAGGGTCACACAGCTGAGAAGTGTCTGAGGCCGGATTTGAAGCCAGGACCTCCCATCTCTAGGCCTGGCTCTCAATCTACTGAGCCACCCAGCTGCCTCCTACAATATTGATTCTAAGATGGAAAGTAAGGGTTTTAAATTAAAATAAATCAATAAAAAGAAAAATCAATTTGGCAGCATGGGTCCTGGCCTGGGGTCGGTAGACGCCAAAGGGTCTAAGGATAGATTTCAGGAGGTCTCTGAACTTTTTCAAAAACATATTTTAATACTATATTTTGGAATAACTGTTTTTTTTTTTTGTAAATTCTATGTATTTAAAAACATGGGCAGCTAGATGGATAGAGTGGATAGAGCCCCAGGCCTGAAGTCAGGAGGACTCATCCTCCCAAATTCAAATTTGGCCTCAGACCCTACCTGTGTAGCCCTGGGCAAGTCACTTTATCCTGTTTGCCTCAGTTCCCTCTTCTGTAAAATGAACTAGAGGAGGAAATGGCAAACTACTCTAGTATCATTGCCAGAAAACCGCCAAATGGGATCACAAAATGTTGGACATAACAGAAAAATAACTCAACAGCATTTGAAAACACACATTTCATTAGGCTGCCAAAGGGGTCTCTGACACCCCCAAAACAGGTTTAGAATCCCTGGCCTGGAATAAAGACTTGAAACAATTAAGAGGCCACTGAAATTGTCTGGTGAAGAGATGAGGAGAGCTTGAAATAAGATGGTGGCTGTATGAGTAGGGAAAGGTTAAATGTGAGTAATGGAATGCGAAATGCAAAGACATGGGAGTTGATTGAATATATGGGCTGAATGAGAGACCATTTGAAGAAAATACTGATGTTATGCATCTAGAAAAAATGGAAATGTAGTGATCCCTTCACCAGAAATAAGGAAATTTGCAATAAGGATGACTGCAACTGCAATCGCTTCTGAACTGGTCTCCCCTCTCCAATCCATCCTTCATAATCCTTCTAAAGGACAGATCTGACTAATGGCTCCTGATTATCTCTGGGATAAAATATAAAACACTCAGCTTGGCATTTAAAGCCCTTTTTTGCCCGGCCACAGCCTACCTTATTTCGCATCACTTCCCTTCAGAGAAAGAGGCCTTAAACAACTGCTTAACCTCAACATTCTGTCTCCTCCCTTTCTGCTTTGTACAGGCAGCCACCCCAAGCCTGCCATGCCCTCAGTCTTCTTCTCCTTCACGTCTTCACCTTCTGATAAGGACATGCCCTCCTACACACTAGCCCTATGAGACACTGGGCTCTAAGCTGGGGGATTTGGGGATCCCTTCCGAACACTGAGATCCTGTTGTCTGGCCAGGTCGATGTTCTTTGGAGCAGTTAATCTGTAAAATGCTTTTAATGAAACTAACTTCCCCTCCTCCCCCTTCTCTCTTAGCATTCCTACCCCTCCTCTTTGAGGATCAGCCCAATTTCCAGAGAATTCAAGGGAAATTCATTCGAGGTCAAAGGAGGTCTTGAACTTTCTCATTGCAAATAAGGAATGGCATTAGGGATAAAGTATGGAGGACGTTATATAAGAAGATGACCATCCACTCCGACTTGGATGCTACTGAACCAGACTTGTAACCATGGCAATTGAGGCCACTCCATAATACTGAACTTCAACTGAGCCATCCTGACAAGGCAAACAAACCCTAATGAACTCCCTAGCCCATTCTCTTCATAGCAGCAGCTGTTCTGAACCTTCTCTTGAATCTCCCATATCTCCTACTCCTTTCACCTTCCCAACTGAAGGCCTCCACTCTTTCCCAGCTGAAGACCTTCACTTCCTCCCAACTGAAGGCCTCCACTCTTTCCCAGCAGATCTTCAATTCCTCCCAACTGAAGGCCTCCACTCTTTCCTAGCTGAAGGCCTTCACTTCCTCCCAGCAGAAGGCCTCCACTCTTACTTGACTAAGAAAATGGAGGCCATTGCACGTAAGTACCTTCTTATCCTTCTCTTCATCTTAAAACCTCATGGCATCTAGAAGCAGGCCAGGAGGCCCAGTGGATAGAATGCTGGGGTTAGAGTTAGAACACTTGAGTTCATCATCTTGGGTGTCTGTTTATTTGTCATACATGTGAATTCAATCTTGATAACTAAATGGGGCAGATTTGGCCAATTCCAAGTAATGACTGTGATGTAATAATGATAATAAAAAACATCAATAAAAATGTAGGTTTTTTTTTTTTTAAGTGAGGGAGCAACTAGGTGGATCAGTGAATTGAGAGCCAGATCTAGAGATGGAAGGTCCTGAATTCAAATGTGGTCTCAAACACTTTCTAGCTGTGTGACCCTGAGTAAGTCACTTGACCCCCATTGCCTACCCCATGGGGGTCAAGTGACTTACTCAGGGTCTTCTGCCTTGGAACTGATATACAGTATTGATTCTAAAACAGAAGGTTGTTATTTTTTTAAGTGAATTAGTAAACTAATCCTTTCCCCAAGAAATCTAGGGAAGTCCCATATGAAAAGACCATTTTCATGATACACTTCACCCTGAAATGAGACTATAAGATTACCTGCTGCTCTAGAACACTCCAACATTAGAAAGAGGGGGAGATACAAACTTAAATTCAAACCAAGGCCACAGGGGAAGATCCTGGTTGTTATACAAAGAACCCATGACATTCCTGAATGCCAAAAGATAAAAATTCTACTTGCATTTGAGGTTTAGGAGCCCCAAAGCTCAAGGCTATAAACCCACCCTAAAGGCACATGAATGATTCATAGTTTCTGTTAATGTAACAAAGGCAGAATGTGATCTGAGACCTAGGAAGTTCCATTTGGGCATAGTACTTGAACCACCCCTTCCTCCTGGAGGATCTTGGCCCAAGGAGGGTCAATGACTCACAAGTGTCTAATCAGTACATGGAAAGAGTAAGGAGGGATGAAAAACTCTTGGAGGGAGTCACAAAAGAGCACTGGCTTCTGTAGGTCAAAAAGCCCTGGGTTCAAATCCAGATGCTTACTAGCTGTATGATCCTGAACAAGTCACTCAGCTCCTTCCAGCCTCAGTTTCCTCATCTGTAAAAAGGAGGGGATAATGGATTTTGTTCTTGTCTTCTCAGTGGTTGGGAAGAAGGAAAGGGGGGAAGGGAATATGGAACTGAAAATAAAATAAAATTGAATTTAAAAATAAACATGATAAATAAACTAGATGGCATCTGGGCTCTCTTCCAGACCTGTATCTATGAAGCCTATGAAGACAAAGGTCCTCCTAGTTCTATGATCTCATTCCACTCCTGTCCTACAAAATGAATTCATCCTCAGTCTTTCTTATAAAATTGAAAGGATTATTCTACCAATGGGTGCCTGGACCTTAAGGCTTCCTGAGGATAGGGATCCTTTCCTATCTCTCACCACTTTCTCAGTTCCCTACTTCCCTCCCAATCTGACACTAATATATGGTTCTCAGGGAGAATGGAAGCCACTCAGCTAAAGGACTAAGGGGAGCTGGGGAAGGGAACTCCCCCTAAAACATTGTGGGGGGGTCTTTTTTTTTTCATTACTAGTTTAAAGGTTTTGAATGCCAAGATCTTAACGTGAAAAAATTTGGCTCAAGACTAGAATAGAAAAAGGGAGATTTTAAAGAAGTTGTTCACATCACCAAGCTTTATTCCCTTTTGGATTATCCTGTATCCTGGCTGTGGACCTCAACTGTAAAAGTGGGAAAAATGTAAAACTGTAAAAACCTCAAACGGTGGCTGGGAGGAATGAACTAATAATTGTAAACCGATGAGTAGAATGCTAGGCCCACACATAGCAGGTACTAATATAAATGTTTATTCCTTCTCTCTCCCATCCACACAGGCATTCCTGGCTGGGTAGGTCTACCCAGAAGTCTGCATTCGAGTTGTTGCTGGCTGGAATACAAAGTCTATATGCTGATTTACTGAGGCTGGACATTGGCTTTTATCTCACAAACAGAACATTTTTGGGGAAGCCACGTTACTGTTCAAAGATAAATATGGGAGGCACCTGGGCCAGTGGATGGAGAGCCAGGCTAGGAGACTAGAGGTCCTGGGTTCAAATGTAGCCAGATAATTCTTAGTTGTGTGACCCTGGACAAGTCACTTAACCCCCAGTACTTAGCTTTTACCACTCTTCTGAGTTGGAGCCAATACACAGTATCGATTCTAAGATGGGAAGTAAGGGCTTTAAAAAAAAGTCAAATATGGGCATTACCTGTTCCAAGAAGAGTATACCCACTCGCCTCCCTTCCCCTTTGTCTCCCTCATTATAAATACCAAAATGTATACATTGAATGGCAATTCTGCTCAGTTGGCATACAAAGTGATTTCTCATACCAGGTGAGAAAAAGCAGGGAGGGGGAAGATCTCTATCAAAGGTTCTTTTTTTTTCTTTTTTTAACCCCTACCTTCCGTCTTGGAGCCAATACTGTTGGCAGAAGAGTGGTAAGGGTGGGCAATGGGGGTCAAGTGGATTGCTCAGGGTCACACAGCTGGAAAGTGTCTGAGGCCAGATTTGAACCTAGGACCTCCCGTCTCTAGGCCTGGCTCTCAATCCACTGAACTACCCAGCTGCCCCCTCTGTCAAAGGTTCTTAATTTCTAACATGGAACCAGCAATGGTCCAGTGGGAAGAGTGTTGGAATTGCAATCAAGGAGCACCAGGGTACAAAAACTGATGGACTCGGCCTCTATATCCTGGAACAAGTTGAAATCTCCCTGTATCCAAGTTTCCTTCCCTGCAAAATGAGAAGGCTGGGCTAGATGATCTCTTAGGTGACTTCCACTTCTGCTAGATAGCCAAGGACCCTATCTGTGATTCAGATTGGGAAACTACAGCCTCCCTATCCCAGGACAGGGAAAAATTCTGTACAGCATTCAAAAGCGGTGCCTGCAATAATTTTATTTCTTATAAAATCTCAAATGGTTTACTTATTTCTTCATGAAGTGAGTCATTCTCACACCTTAACCAATATCTTTCCGGCAAACAGACCTCTTCCTGCCTCACCTTTCAGAGAAAACTTTATCTTGAGAGAAAGATAATCATATATAATTCAAAGAGCTGAAAGGGGGACTTCGAAGTTTCCCGGTTCCAAGCCCATCTTTTTCTAGATTAAAAAAAAAAAAATCTAGAGGGGGAAAGGGAATTGCTTTGTCTTTAGCTGGGTTTCCCCACCCCCCCACCCCTTTGAATTCCCAACCTGCTGTGGAATGGAGGGGTAGTCCTGCTGTGGAATGATTTCACAGATGCAGATGGTCCAAGATTTGTAATTTACCACCCAAAAGAGTTGCCTCTGGCTCAGAAAAATTATTATTAATTTTTACTATTAATTATTGTAGAGTCTCAGAGGCAAAACTTGAACCCAAGGCTGCCTCTCACAAGTAGCAGAGCCTAAATTAAAACCCAGGCCTCCTGATTCTCAATCCAGTTGTTTCCACTATTATCTTGAGAAATGCTAAGAGCATAGCTTGGCTCACCAAATCAAACTGTTTTTAGGATGAGTTGCTGGTTGATTTTGGGGGGGCTGGAGGGCTGGACTATAGAAAGGGGAGAACAAAAGAAGAAAAATTAGACGAGGATATTTTAAATAATTAATTTTACTCAAAACATATTTTGTGCTCTTCTCTATGGTTTAGTTTTCAGGCTCAGGCTAATACAACTTCCCCTAATGTTGTCTCAGAGTCCGAAAAGCCAGGGACTTATGGCCTGCCTCAAAATAATATTCTGCATCATTGAAGAAAGACATTTAGGGGGCTTCCTGGTGGAGTCAAAGCATCGGGGCCAGGTACCTAACAAATCTAAGATGAATCCGCTCTTAGCTCCCACTTTCCCTCCCCAGGGGTGCCCAAGGTCCAGCGGTAAGACCCGAAGCAGCTGGGAGACGCACCGAGGGGGTCAGAGGCCCCCATCCAGGTCCCCGGGGAGATGCGCTGGCCAGGGACCTAGGAGCACCCTGCGCAGCAGCCCCCAGATTCATTTCGGGGAAAGACATTCAGGGAGCCCACGCGCTTCGCCAGAAGCCGGGCACGGAAAAGGGAGGCGGGCACCTGTGCCCAGTCCCGTCTGCCGCCTTCCCGGCGCCATGCCAGGCGCCCTTGCGCTCAGGCCCAGCAGGAGCTGAGTCGGGCAAATAGAGGGGCAGGTAGAGCGAGGCCTAGGGGCCGAGAGCCCAGACGCCCACTCGACTCTGCCGCGGCCTCGGCACCCCTATGTAGCACGGCTCGCAGCTACCCCACTGGTGCGCAGACTTGGCCAACACCAGCCCAGCGCCCCGATCCAGGCCCAGCTACCCACCCAGTCACCCATTCCCCCGGCAGCTCCCGACCTTACTTGAGGGGGAAAAGCGAGGCGGCTACGTCAGGAGAACAGAAGAGCGGTCCGACGGTCCCGGAGCGAGTGAGCGCGGAGGGATGGAATCTATCACTAGGACAGCTACAGCCCCGCCCCGCCCCGCCCCGCCCCCACCAGGCTCCGCCCCGAGCCTGCGCCACTCCCTACAACCAAGCTCCTCCTCACCCGACTCCTCAGGGTTCCCCAAACCCTTTGGGGATAAAATCCCTCACCCCCCACCCCGCTCGGTCGGGGCAAGGAATGCTGCGGGCACCTAGGCGCAGCCGGGCGAGCGTTCGTGGTCTAGCCGAGGCCCGAGCAGCTGGGCTGTGAGGGCGGGGCTGCTGCAGCAGGTTGGAGCTGGCCGGGACGAACTTGGCCCTGCCTCGGCAGCGTGCCCCGGCGGGGGCGGGGGCGGGGGTGGGCTCCAGGGCTGAGCCTTTTCCCAGCATCCCACCCGAAGGCGGTCGGGCCTGCAGAATACCAACGCCGATATTTCGGGGCTGTCATCGCCTCGTCAGACTATTGGGAATTTGGTACCCCTGAAATCCAAGACGATCCAAATCTCCCAACCCGTAGCCAGCCCTCAGGGCATCACAGAACCGAGCAGGCGGCTGGCTGCCGCCCAGCCTCCACTTAAAGCTTAATCCAGCTCTTTCAAGCTTCTACAAACAGACGTGGAGACACGTCCGTAATCCCGGAGGCGGCTCGGAGAGAGGTCAGCCTCCTCCCAGCCAGGACGTCCCTTTCCCGATCCGCAAGAAGCACCTGCTTGGCCACTTGTGGTCCTCCACGGGAGCGGGGGGGGGGGGGGGGGGGGGGGTGCTACCTGTTGTCCGCAGAATGTTTTTCAAAAGCCGCCTGGCCAAGCTCTGTGCGACCCAAAGCACCCTTGGGGAGTTCTATTCAATAAATATGCAAACCCTGACCCACCCCTTGGACTACCAGCCCCGGGGCTATTTCTTGACCCTAAACCTCCTCTTCACGTTCATACCGCTGATCAGGAAGGGAATTTTGAGGAGGCAGCTGAGTAGCCCAGTGGATGGAGAGCCAGGCCTAGAGATGAGAGGTCCTGGGTTCCAATCAGACCTAGACTCTTCCTGTGTGACCCCCATTGCCCAGCCCTTACAGCTCTTCTGCCTCTGAACAAATACACAGTAATGATTCTAAGACAGAAGGTAAGGGTTTTAAAAACAAAAAACCTACCAAAAATAATGTATTCCATTCTCAGCAGGAGTGTTTTTTTCCCACAGCCTACTGTGGCTGCCTCTATTGGCGTGTATCTATTTATTGACCATGCACCTCTATGGATCTATTCCAGATTTCATTGCTATGTGATTCACAGGAATACAATTCACAGAAAGATATTTTAATGAAAATTAAGTTATGGGATTCACAGGAATACCCATAACTTAATTTTCATTAAAATATCTTTCTGTGAATTGCTGTAGCCAAAAAGCAATCTAAATGAATAGTCTCTAGAGCTGGATTGGAGGACCCCAAGGTTAACCAGGCTGAGGGTTAACCAACAGGCTCACCTCCCCCCCAGGGCCTGACTTGTCTCACCACTGGAGGAAAGATGGCCCCAGGGCTGGCATGTGGGCCCTTTAAGGGTGGACAGCCTGGCATGGGCCACCCAAAGAAATGAGCCCAGCTGGAGCATTTTACAGCCCAGAGGGATTCACCCAGAGCAGGGGGAAGGGAGACAGGCCGGTGCCCAGTTCCAAACCCAGCACTTGCTCCCTACAAGGGCCTCAGGAGCCCGTAATGCTTTTGGGGCATCTCTGCCTCTGACAGCCCACCTCACCAGGCTTAGACTGGAAGAGAACTTAGTGGCTATCTGTATTACACTGGTTGTGACATTCAAAGGCACCTGAAGGTCACGGTCATTTTTGGGCATCTTCCATATGAGGAAATTGAGGCACTGCAGACCTCTCCACATCATGACTAGGCTTGACTAGTTTACCAGGACACTGCGAGCCTGGAGTCGCTTGGCTGGGACCAGGAAGAGCAGAGGCCATTTCGTGCAAGGGTTAGAATGTTGTCTTGGGAGGTGATATTTAGCAGGACCCGGATTCTGGGTTGGGAAGGGCTCCAATGACAGCAGTCTGGGGGGCTCGAATCATCCACTAATGTTCCACAGCTCAGCTCTGTGAGAGGTGCTTCCTACACAGCAGAAAGGATTCATTCGTTCCCTTTGGCCCACTAGGGCAAAACCAGAGGAGCAATGGGTTAGAGGATGAAGATTTATTAGCCTGCACCAGGGGGAAACTTGTGACCAAGTCTGTTTAGGAGAATGGCATGTTCTTTCAGGACAGAAGCTGGTGTTTTAGATGTCGAGGGGCTACACACACCTCGGGGAAAGGTACGCCAGACTTACTGCTGGCCGGCCAAGGTGACATTACAGAGCTCCTGGGAGGGGGAGGGTGAAGAGATTGTGCAGAGGAAACCGAAGCAGCAGAGAAGGGACTTGGCCAAGGTCACACAGCTCCCTCCTAGATCCTAGAGAGGCAATTACAATGAAGGAGCTTAGCGGCTTCCAGAGACTCCTCTTCCTGGTGGGGAGCAGTCCTGGCTGATTTCCCCATTTGTGAGTTTGGCTGCTCCAGCCTGAGTCTGGCTCATGATGTCATTCGCTCAGGGTCTATGGAAGTGGCTCTGAGCGGTGGTGAGAAGCCCCCAAAGCTCAGGGAAGAGCAATGTCGTGCTGCCACCTGGAGTCCTGAGCCGTGCCACAGCAGCCAGAAGTTTAGAGGATGCTTCTTAAGGTTTGCTCACAGAGGCTGAGAGCAACAACCCTATTTGATCCACAACTGTCTTGGGGGACAAGGTCTTCAAACCTTGGGGCCCCAAACCACATCCCCAAACACAGCAAAGCAAAAGAGGAAAGGAGAAGCACTCGGTTCTAACACTAACGGGGCAAAGAAGCTGGGGCAAAGAAGCTGGATCTGCCTGGGAAGATGCCACCCAGGCCTCAATGGAGGCCCTTTTGTGCAGCCTAACAAAGTGTGTGTTTGAGCACTACAACACATACCACCAAATGGTCCCAACCCAAAATAATGCGGAATAGGGTCTGCTGGATTCCATCAGCAATGTTGACCAACCTCTGCTTTAAAAAAGCAAGGCAAATGCTCATTAGCATCCATTTAGAGATCAAGAATAAAGGTTTACATGTGGTATAAAAAGATGAGATAAAAAACGGAGTTACTTTTAAATATGTGATTTTAAATACCTGGAAGATTTCATTCCAAATTCAGAATCTGATCATTACAAAAACCCATCAGGAAAACAAATTTAGTCTTAACATAAAATTCATGTCACTTATCACAAAGTTAAGACAAAGCGTATAAAGCAGAAAAAAATCAGAAATTGTATTTACAAATGCATATGCCGTGTAAGTCATTGCCAAGACTACTCCAGTTAGTAGTAATCAACATGGCATGTGCTTTAATATACCACATTTCAAAATTACTGCTATGTTAAAAGGTTTTTTTAATCTAAAATAAATTCAAGGATGGATTGTCTTCAAAGAGAAAAAAGACCATTTTGAGTTGCCAGGTCACTGACGTCAACCATGAGAGGTCCCAGGTGTCTCCAGTGGGTATAAAATGGATGGACAGGGTGCTTTCTGATGGATTCCCTGGCTCCCAAGGCCTACTTGCAAGTAGTTCAGTTCCTCCATAGATGACTCATAATGGCAGGAAAGGATAACCCAAGGACTGAAGGAAGCTGGTAGGCTGCTCAAGCCGAGAGTCTCCCCTATCCTGACTGCTGCTCCATTAGCAGCAATGGTTGTAGAAAGCCACCCTCCCTGCCATCCGCCACCCCCCACCCCACACACAGCCAGCTTCTGTAAATATTACAAGGACAAAATGCTTTCAACAAGGCAGGACTATCAGTTCCTCAGCTGGAGGACAATTTCCTATCTGACATGAGGAAAAGGAAAGGAAAGAGGCCTGGCCTTCCCTTCCTCCCTCCCTCCCTTCCCCTCCGTCATACAGAAAACACAAACAACCCAAACCAACTGCTAAGATAAAGTGTCTGGTGGACCCCAGAGCTTGGCTGCTCTGTCCGCTGCCCGGAGACGTGCCGGAACAGCCCGTATTTACACTCTCCAGAAGAGCCTGGGCGCTCAGGTGTGCCGAGGACAGTGGCCCGTGGGAGGAGAGAAGTCCAGGAGCCGGGGCTGGTCCTCAAAGTTCTCAGAATCCGTGGACTCCTCATCTTCCTCGATCACGGCACACTCATTGTGTGTTTCCTTGGAACAGAACGACACCATTGAGTAGGACACCTTCCCGATTGATGGCAGCAGACTTTTATTTATCCAACATATGACCCTACAGGGCGGCCCTAACAATCCCGACACGGCCCTATGGGCAGTGCCTTGTGATCCTCACAGGCTAAGGGACAAAGGGAACAATTTGGTCCTAAGAGAACATGTCAGAGAGCAGGGAGAGCGAGCCATCATCACTCCAAGGCTTCCCCAACCATGGGGGCCAGCACAGGCTTTCCAGGACGGCAGATGATCTGGCCCATGGGCGGGGGGCGCCAGCTCTAGCAGGAGAACTCCGGAGGGTAAGAGGGCTAGGTCACTCCATTAGCTTTGGTCTCTTCGCCTTTAAAAGGAGGGTTTGGATTAGATGAACCAGGCCCTCTGGTCTCCATCTAGTATCCCTTGGTTAGGAGGGGGTCGAAAGTAAAGCTTTAGGCAGGGCGGCCTCTGCTGGTAGCTTTGGGAATGGCACCTGGACCTATCAGAATAAAGATGGTAGCCCGGCCCTGCCTCCCTCCCAGCCTCCCAAGGGCTCCCAAAAATGGGGTGGAGGAGGAAGCTGTGAGCTTCTCTGCCTCAGAGGACTCCACAGACTACCTTGGCCTGAGGAGCAGTGGTTGAGAAGGCCTAGAGCGCCACCCTTCCCAATGGCTGGTTGTCAGCATCAGATTATTTTTGTTTTGTTTCTAACCAGGGGGGTATGGCTTTCTGGTCTATATCCTGAGAAAGACAAGTGGCTCAAGTGCTTGGTGTGCTTACCCTTGGGGTGGTGGAGACCTTGAATGTGGGACACACCATATGAAACCTGGGAATGGCCACGTTGAATATCCTGTCCTTGTAGTAAAGAAGGTGAAAGGTATAATGTCCTTCCATGTATCCTGATGTGGTGGAGAAGGTGGTACAGCTGGTATATTCATATACCCGGCCCGGGCTGAGGATGGGAAATTCTCCTGCCAAGAAAGACGGTTCATGAATAAAATTAGAAACACTTTCTCATCCTTTCGGACAGAAGGCAAAAGAGAGGGCCCAGATCTGTGATTTCACTGGTCGATTCAGGAAGCTCCTGAGAAATTCCTCGGACCCCCTCCACTAAAGGTGGCTAGCCTCTGTCCTGTGTTGTGGCAGCCTTAGAGCTAAGTCTGGGCACAGAACTAGAACTTGGGTTGTCTTGTTGGCTCCTAAGCCACCTCCCGGTCCCCTATTCCAGGAGGCCACTATGAAAAAAGATGAAAATTTTTAAAAGTCACTAGTAATTTACACAGGGCCCCAGCTTTGACAAAGGGAGTTTAACAATATAGCCCAAGGTACAAAAGGTCATTAGGAATGAGAGTCCCTTCAATGTTCCACAGGTGTGAATATCCTTGAAGTCTAGGGAAAATCAGCTCAGAGACCATAACTATTCTAGTCCTGTTAATTGAGAGCCTTAGCTTTATCCTACTTTGTGCAAGACAAAATTATATAAATATATTGCTTTAAGAGGTGATTAAGGACCCTTGGCAGTAAAAGGGTACCAGTATAATTAAGTAAATCCTCATCCTGAAAACTAAACCCATACCAAAAAAAGCAATTGATGGTAAGTAAGCAGGACTGGAAAGACTTGAAGGTGGCAAATAAAATCTAGTTACTGGTTCATTTGGATTCTTCTTTACCATGAAAATTATCAGAACAGATCCAAAGGAAAGGAATCTTAGTTTCCCCAGCCCCATGCTATATGTCACAGCCCAAAGAAGCCAAGAGAAACAGGAATCACAGATAAGCCACAACCTGAATCACTCCACACCTGGAATAGGGGATGATTTTCAGGATTGAAGTTATTAGGAAACTCATCCATAACCTTTCCAAAGATCACAACAGGGCCCCTGAACCCCAGCTCTGGTACGTACCCACCACACCAGGGCCCTGGACTTCTTCGATTTCACCCTTGGCATTGGTGATTCTCCAGTATCTGCTGTCTAACTGACAAGTCTTCTCTGGGAGAGCATCCTTAGACATCTCAATCCTAGAAAAAATGGGGGAAGCGGGCATTTAATTTCTCTTTATAAGGAACTGGATCCAGACCTTTAATGAACAGGGTATTTGGAGTATAATCTTAACCCAACTCATCTGCTCCTGCCACTTCTGACAAGATGAAGGGGATCTCTGAAACCCGTATGGAGGACACGTCAGAGCCACCGAAACACTGGAGATTGGCAGCAGGGGTCTGACATGCCTAATACAACTCTTTTAATTTATTTTTTACTTCTTTAAAACCCTTCCTTGTACCTGAGAACCAATCCTGCAGATCATTCCAAGGCAGAAAAGCAATAAGGGCTCAGAGCAACTGGGATGAAGTGACTTACCCCAGTCATATAGCCAGGAAGTCTCAGGTCTCTCAGGTCAGATTTGAACCCGAGATCTTCCTTCTCTAGGCCTGGCTCTATCAGTGCCTGAAATAGCCCCTTTTAAAAAAGCATTTCCAACCCCGACATGTCCAGAGGGGCTGTGCTGGCCCCCAGTGACCTATGTGGGCAGCGAGGGCACCACTCTTCTCAGTTGGGACTGACTTGCCTGTCATTCCACACTACAATGGAGTTGCTCAGGCCCTGAGAAGGGATACATGCCCAGGGTGTTAGAATGAGGCCCACCCCCCAAGGCCTGATACCCCACACTGCCCCTTGGCCCTTGTTTAGTTACCAAACAGTGATGATAATTAGAAATATAAGAGCAGACAGGGCAGAGGAGTAGCCCTGGGCTTCAGGGGTCCCTCCATTCATGCTGGTTGTATGACCCCAGTAAAGTCACTCAGCCTTGGTGGGCTCCAAGGCCCATTAGCCAGAGTGAAATTGAGCTAGAAGAGGAAGGGTCTCACCTGGAACTGCCCCCCCCCCAACCTTTAAAAAGTCATCAAAAGTCATTGCATAAAAACAGGTCTAGAATGTAAACTCTGAACTGGAACCAAGACATTGACAATCCAAGACAGGTAAAGGTAAAGCCCTTTGCGAACACCCTGCAGCAAATTTTTTGGGGTACCTGCCTGATCATAGATAAGAAAATTCATCCAACCAACATTTTTTAAACTGCTGCTACATAAAATGCAGTATTAGTATCCATCTCCTAAGGGACATATTCAATCATCTATAAGGGTGTGCATATCTGGAGATCTCTTTTATAGATATACTTAAGCTTCTACCACTATCTAACACATTCAGGAAAAAGTACATCCCAAGAACATATATTTGACAACTTGAAAAGATTCATGGACTGATTTTGTGATTCTAAAAGATTCTTTTAAAAAAAATATACCATATGAGCACAAAAGAGAAAAATCTTAACAGATAGTTCTACTACATGTTATTAAAAAAAATCACAAGAGTTTATTATACAATGTTTAAAAATGATAATATAAAGTGAACCAACCTGAACTGGCCCTCATGCTCACCTGATTCGGTAAGTAAAGAAATAGTGAGGTGGATGGACAGAACTGAGCTCTGGCAGGAAGGATGTAGACACTGACACTGTGATGTCTCCAGTTGTTGCCACACACCCCTTATCATGAACATACCTGTAACAAACAAGGAAAAGGCTTCTTTCTGAACTGATGGCAGTCCTCTGAGATTAAAAAATAACAAAGAAAGGTAGTGTATGGAAGGAAGCATTGCATGCTGAACCACAACTGCATGATCAAAGTTAAAAATCAATTTCATCACAGGGACATTTTTTCCCTCCAGAGTTACTGAAAGGCATTTAGCAGGCAAAGCCCATTTCTTTCATCTTTGTCCAGCAGATCTGGAATTCAGTCATTTACCTTCTACTGTAAAAGATGGTAGAGTTAACAGGATTCCAGAATTTAGAAATAGGCTGGTGTTAGAAAAGATAAACTACTAAAATCATATGGACTATATGTACATACACACACACACACACACACACACACACACACACATTCCCCTCCAAACTAAGTAATAGTGCTGATTTCCACAAGATTCAAACAAAGCCTTCACTTGTGTCGCCTGTTGGGCCAGCACCCTGGGAGCCAGGGGAAAGAACCAGAGCATGGGGATACCTGAAGATCTGGTCTCGGATGATGGGGTAACCCCCTGTGACAACGTTGTGCACGTAAGAGGTAAACCATTCAGAATAGGAAGCACCTAGGAGAAGAGCAAAGACAAAGGCTTCACCAAAGCAGCTCAGCCTGCGGATCACTGTGCCTGGCTTCAGTCCTCCTTTGGGCCTCCTCTCTCCTTGGGGCACTGTGTGCCAGGGCTCAGCGAGCATTCCTCTGGCTGGGGGTGCCAGTGCCAGCAGAGTCCTCGAGGAGGGAAATAAGAGCTCAGCTGCAGTGTGGGGTGGGGGATAGAGAACATCGGAGGAAGGTCTGGATACCCAGGCAACCACGAGGCCCCTCCGATCGCTCCATCGTCGTACATGGGCCCTCTCCCCTCATATGCATGGTCTATGCCTGCCATATAGACTCTATCTACATGCAGCCTTGTTGGGATGTCTGGGGGGCTTGGGGGCAGCCCCTCCCTGGGGAGGGAGCAAGACTGTGGCCCACACTCGCTTGGGGGCTCTGATGGCTACACAACTGGAGACCTGCGAGGAGCATTCCTTGTGAAAGTCCAGCATGGGCCTTCCTACCTTGGGGGACGGGGGAAACCCTGCCGGCTCTAAATCCATGAGTTCTAGGAGAGGCTCTCCTAGTTTAAAATTTAAAGTTTAAAATATTGGTTTTTAATATTCCCTTCTGGGCCTCCCCTCCCCCGGAGAAAGCCCTGAGGAGCCAAAGGAAGTCGGCCCATTCCATGGGGCACGCTGGGCCCTTTGTGTCTTCGTTTGGCTTCTCAGAGGCTCAGCCAAGTTTCTTTCTTTGAGGGAGCGTAAGGACCCGCTGCCCCCCCGCGGGCTGGCGCTGCCCCCTTCTCTGGCCATGGACGCTGCGGAGGGCACTGTGGGAGCGGCTCCTTCCTCCTGACATCTGCAGGAGCTCAGTGCCAGGAGACAAACCCGTACTGACTTGGAAAATGAGTCCTTCCTTTTCAGACAGCAATGGGGGCTCCTGCTCCGGGGGGGCGGGGGGGCTTCTGCTCCGTAAAGCCCCTCTCCAGCAAGCGGAGGGCCATCAGGGGCCTGAGCCCACGAACGGGCCACGCCACTGCCTGAGCACCCACCATGGGCCACACCGGGCCGGGCCAAGAGCCAAGAAAAGCGAGGCCGCCCCTGCCGGAGGAGCTCAGCAACAACCTGGAGGATCAGGAGGGCTAAGCTGCCATCCCATCTCCTCTGCCAGTGCCAAGAGCGCCCATCCAGCGGGACGTGGCAGGACGGCCAGCGAAGGGAGCAGCACCACCGGGAGCCCGCTGTGTGTCTCTACATACGTGTGTGTACCATGACCAGTGGTGACACTAAGCTATTAACAACAAAACAAGGTTCCGAGATAGCCGGGAGGGACTCGTGATCGGGTTTTCCTTGGTTGGGTGATGGGTGTCTTCTTCCATGGCATAAGATGGAAATCTGTACTGCCTGACAACTCTGGTTTAACCCATGTCAGATATTTACCGCCTAAGGGAGGGGAGAGAATCTGAGTCACAAAATGGCAGACAACAATTGTCAAAAATGGTTTCTACACATCACTGAAAAAAATGAAATGAAAAGCAGCCAGGAGAATGAAGAGACAACTCCTTTTTTTAACAGAAGCTAAGCAAGAAAAGAACACCAGACAAGCTGAGAAGGGCGCTCCCCTCCGAGCCGGGCTGACTGGCCATGGTGTCTGCTGCCCTCCAGCGACTGAGGTGTATCCCTGAAACCTGTGCCCGCAGCAGCTGCCATTCCAAAGGTCCATAAAGGAACATGTGGAAGAAAACCAACCTTCATGTGGCAAACAGAATATATATATCGGCCATAATTCTACCTCTTGTCGTTCAGACCAAGTACTTACTTTCCTGAAAGAGTTCACTACCATCAGTCAAGTGACATTTCACTAGGAACTAGGTACAAACAGTTCTTTCCTAATGCCTTTTTGGGTGTGAAGTGAGGAATTAAAAATAAAAATGTTTTTCCTACCTGTTATAAACATATCAATTGCCGACGGGTTCCGAGCCATCTGGTCCTAGATTAGAAAAGGTACATTATTTTTGAAAAAAATCAAATTCCACTTGTTTCTAAAAGGCTTTTCACCCAGACACATTCTTTCCTGGAGCCAAGTGATACCCACCCACCCCTGGCCCACTCCTAAAACCCTCCCCTCAAAAAATAGCAAACTGGAGGCATGGCTGTCATTGCCCCAGTGTTAGGGTCCTCTCCTGCGCTTCTCCTTGGGCCAGAGACCCCTGCTGCCTTAGATATGGGCTTATGTACTTATTTTTTCACAAAAGCCAGCCAATCAGAAAGTTAGAAGAATCCTGGGTTGAAGCCTAAGGATCAAGGCCTAGCTAGGCCACTGATCCCATGGGATGCTGGACAAACCACTTCTCTTTGGGTCTCAGTTTTCTCAACAGTCCCATGATATGTTTCACTTTCCTATTTCAGGGGAGTGCTATAGGGCAAAAGAGATAAACCAGGGCTCATGGTGAATTTTAGGGGTTACAAAATATGCTCTGAACACTGGTTTGACCACAAGAAACCATGGCTCTTCTAAATATCCAAGTTTAAATGGAGCCACATGTTCCAGAAGGCTAGGACATTTTCTCCTGGTCTCTGGTAAGGAATCCCCAGTAAGGAAATTCTCTCTTCCCATACAGATTAATACCTGCTCTGCTGGAACAGTGAGGGGTTGTTACTGGTTCAGTCCTTCCACCAATATGGAATAGGCACAGGACTCAAACCTCTCCTGGATGCCAAGGCCACGCAAGCGACTAAGCCATCCTCTGTCTCTCATTTTTCCATTTTCATTTTTTACATAGTAAACAGGGTTTTAGAGTTAAAATCACATGTGTAACTATTAATGAAGGATTCTACTAAGATCTACTTGAAGGGGACAAAAGGAAACACAACTAAGATCACATAATTACAAATGTGAAATACTAGAAGCAGAAATGAAAGTATAGGGAAATGTTTGTATGGCAAGAGATTTGAATTGTCACCCCAAGGGAGGATTATAGCTATGAAACAAAGACAAAAATACAACCTTCCTCAAAGAAATATTCAACTTTAAAACACCTTAATTACCTGCAGTTTAGGAACCTGAAAGAAAAAAAAAAGTCAACAGCAGTAGCATTAAGACAGTTAAACAATCTTAACCTAAAATTATTCCAACTAAAACCCTTCTCCAAGATATGAAAGTCAGATCCCTAAAAATCCTCAGTTTTCCTTCTTGTGATCTTAAGAGCTTTTCTAAATCTTCCCCTCGGCACCTAATACAAACCAGGTTATGGCTTAGAAAAGCCTCTAGATCAGTGGTTCCCAAACTTTTTTGGCCTATTTACCCCTTTCCAGCAATTAATAGGAAAGATAAATGCACTTGTGGCCATCACCGCCTCCCTGGATCGCTGCAGCACCCACCAGGGGGCGGTGGCGCCCACTTTGGGAATCACTGCTCTAGATGGAGCCCACCAAGACTCCTACTTACAAATTTAATATGTTTTATCACAAGTTTTTTGCCCTTTTGAATTGATTTCTCTGAATTAACATTAAAAAGAATTTCATTATTCATTGAAAAATATTTTTGGAATGGCTGAAAAAGTTGTACAGGATTGTGATGGAAATCTACTGTCTTGTAAGAAATGAAAAGCAGGTTGATTTTAGAATATGGAAATACTTGCATGAAATAATGCTGACTGAAATGAGCAGAACCAAAGGAACTTGTGTATAATATCAGCAATATGTAAACGTAATTGTGAACAATTAAGCTCTTCTGAGCAATGTGAATAGTTGAATCAATTATAAAGCAAGTTAAGGAAAATGCTATCCACTTCTAGTGAAATAATTGATAAGGAAATATGCATTGTAAGAGTCCATATATATTATTTGTATCAAATGTTGGCCCTTTCTAATGCGAGGTTGGGAGAGAGGGAGAGGGAGACCACTCTTGTGGTCTCAAAATGGGACAATTTTTAGAAGAAAAATAAAAGACTATGTTGTCCTAATTTGTTTAAGACATATTAAATCCTGGAAAGTCCAAGGATTGTGGCTGTGTGTCTTCCCAGATTAGTCTGTCCACCTCAGTAAAAGATCCATTGCTATAACTACATTTTTAAAAAGGCATATGAAGTCCTACTTACCGGACACTGATAGAAGATCTCGTATTTATTGCGGCCTTCGACACTCTCCAGGGCCATATATTGACTCAAACCGGTGTGTATGCAGAAAGTGAGGGGAAGACAATGCTTTAGGCCCTGCCTCTGCAGGAATCCTCCGGCGGCCGTGTCGATGTCCAGCAGGTCCTCTGAGCGGTAATGGTTGGAGAGGGCCATGCTGCCCATCAACCTGCAGTCAAAGAGGAAAGCACGGACGCCCCCAGTGACGAGCGGCACGGCCTCTCTGTCGCCCCTCTGACGCGCAGGTGGCACTGCTCTGGCTAGCGTGACCCGAAGGACCTGAGTGCAAGTCCTCCTGGCATCAAGCCCGCACTCTACAGAGCCCGACGGGCTCGGCAGGAAGCCGAGGGGACCCCAGGCGCTGGCTCCAAGACCTCCAGAGTCTGCCTGAAACCACTGCTTTGGAGCCGAAGCCAGGAGAGCTCCCACAGCCGCCCTGTCTCTGCTGGGAGCTCCCCATCTCTGCAGTACAAGTGCCTGCGACCCCTGCACGGCACTGCAGAGAGGGAGATTCTGACTCCAGAGGCCTGATTCACCAATTCACTAATGCCCAAAGTGAGGAATTGAGCCAAGAAGACGCAGGCCTTACAGTCCCCCCTTCTGTGCCTCCCAGAGAACTTGCCCAAACTGACCCACGTCCATATAAACACAAGGCCTAGTTTCAAGCTGGGCATGTTCAAGACAAGACTAAGTGGTAGAGAATGTTTTGAGGAGCTGAAATCACAGGCGAGAGCCCCAGCCTGCCTTCCTCGGGATCCACGAAGCGCCAAGATCCCACGGCTCACGTTTGAGAGGTCTGCAGCTCGGCTCCTTTCCAAATTGAGAGGAAGTTGTCCCTGATCCCCCAGGGCCTCTCCGTGCCTAGGTCTGGCCTTCCCTGTCAGCTGCTCAGCCAGGGAGGTGTCAGGGAGGGAAGAGCTAGCTGTGAGACCCTGGGCAAGTCACTTCACTCCAAATGCCTAACCCTGACTGCTTGTCATCATGATACAAAGATGGAAGGCAAGGCTTTAAAGAAGAAAAGACAGCTGAAACCTCCTTCCCAAGTGAGGCCTAAGGCCTGCCGCCAGCCCACCGTGAGGGGGGGCTTCCTTGGGAGAAGAGGGACAAGAAGAAGGGCCTTACCCAGGAACCACCAGCTTCTGTCCGTTGTGGATCCGGAAGGAGCAGCGATAGTCATTGGGGAGCTTGCACCCGATCTGGGCTTCCACGGCGTCCAGCTCCCGCTCCTCCACGCTGTCTGCAAGGAGAGAAGACCCAGAGACGGCGAGTGAGTGCTGGACACTGCCGGCCACACAGCCCGGCGGACAAGACTTCCGATGAGAAGGCGCTGCGCCCGCCTCCCCCCCCCCCCCAGCTCCTCTGTTCTGTCCGTACTTCCTGTGGAGAGAAGGGAAGCCTCCTGTGTGCGGACGGGACGGCTCTCCCTGACTAGGAAGGAACACTGTAAAGCGGCCCACTGAGGCCGGCCCTGGGGCTGGGCCCATCTTCTCCGCAAGCCCCATTTCCCTCCCAGGAATGCCGGGAAGCAGCACTGTCTGCACTACAGGCGGGCGTGGGGCGAAGCTGGGTGGCGCAGGAGAGTGAAAGCCAGGTCCAGAGCCTGGAGGTCCTGGGTTTAAATCTGGTCTCAGATCCTTCCTAGCTGTGTGACCCTGGGCAAGTCACAATCCCCATTACCCAGCCCTTACTGCTCTTCTGCCCTAGAACCAAAATACAATACTGATTCTTAGACCCAAGGTAAGAATTTAAAAACAAACAGGGAAAAAAAGGGAAGTGTCCTGGAGGGGGTGGAGGACTACGAATTAAATGAACTTGGATTCAGAAGATTTGGCTGCATCACTTGCCAGCTTTGGGTACTTACTTGGGCAGGTGACAAACTTTTCCTCATCTGTATACTAGAATAAATAATTCCCTTTTATTTTCTGCCTTTTAGACATCATTATTATTATTCTAACAAGCATTTCTACTTTCTAGTCTCCTAATCGAAAAAATACTTTGCCATGCCAAGATGCCAAGGACAGCAGTAGAGTGTGGGGTTTTTTCACAGAAGTATCAACTTCCTATTTACTTAACAGGGATTTACAGACTCTGGGGATCCAACTGTTCTTCAAATGAAACTCTCCTGGATCCCACAACTGGGCATCTATGATGGCAAAGAGGCCAAATCCAGGAAGGATCCACATACACCAAAATATTTGTAGCAGCAGTGCTTGGGGAGGGAAGGGATAGCAAAGAGCTGGAAACAAGCAGGAAGAGAATGGAATACTGCTGTACTACAAACCAGTAATAATCTCCTGAAGTTCACCTCTCTACCATCACTGCTTGGTGGTAGACTATGAGGATAGAATGGTGCAAGAATCAGGAAGGGGATGTAAAAGACTATAAATGAAAATAAAACTTTAGAAAGTTTAGCCTCTTTTTAACAGTTAAAAAAACGAACACACATTCCCAATACCTTTCAGAGATCCGATCATCCTTGGACACCTCTGCCCCAAGTATCTTTCCAAATCATCCCAGGCTTTCTTAAGAGTAGCATAATGTTGAATGTATCTTCCTAGATCAATATAAGTCTCTTTGAAGAGAGATTTCCAACTCTTGTTCTTCTGTGTTTTTTCTGTCCTAAACAGACAAGAATAAACATTTGAGAATTTTATGAAATAGCAGGGGCATATCACCCCTTATGGGGCCACTTTCACTTCTATAAAGTATTTTGTTCACTAGAATATGATCAATTAAATGATATGACTAATATTTAATTAAATAAATATTAGGTTAAATACTGATAGCTTAAAAACAAAGGATTCCAAATGCTTTCACATTTTTAACCAGCAAAGAATGGGAAAGAATGTAGCAGAAAATACAATATGCAAAATAGTATTGTCATCATTGACAGGTAAGGAGGCAAAAAGTATTTGGGTCAGGAAATTATTCTTATTTACCAATTACATGTAATAACAAATTTCCATGTAAGTTTTCCTCATTATTATGATCAAACTTATCTCCCTCCTTCCCTTCCTAGTGCCGGCAGGCTATTCAATCTGGGTTATATATGAATTAACATGCAAAAAATACTTTCATATAACAATATGTCATTGTAGCCAGGTAGTAGAGACCAGAAAGTGACCTGGGTTCAAATCCTGATTCAAAAATACTCAATAGCCACATGACTCAATTTAAGCCCCCTCTCCAGTTCTAAATCTAGGATCCTTGGCTGCTGTCAGGCAAAGTCAGGAACACAGGATGCCATATTTGCCTCCAAACCACTTGTAAATTGGTTGAGGTTCTTTTGGCTATTGATGCCTTTTTATTATGTGATTCATCATTTATCTGCCCAACATACTTACTCTGATAAAAGCCAATACTTTTTGCAATGTCTTCTCCAAAGGGGATCATGGTTGGAGAGTTGGTTTAATCTTCGGCTAACACAACTGCAACTGCAATATCAATCAGTATTGTGATTAGTTGTGTAAAACTACCCACAGGAAAACAAAGAATTAAGAACAAGCTGCGGGTGTATTTGCTAGTCTAATTACCTGGAGAGCAATGGAATGAACCCCACATATTAATAAACTGAAACCCACAAATGTAATTTAAACCCCATGAGAGTCTACAAAACACACACCTTTGTACTTGCCTTGGCAGCAAGAACCTTTCCTACCTTTGTGAGGGAGATAATCATCCATTTTATGTAAAAGAATACAGTTAGGGCAAAGTTTGGACAAAATATTGTTATGCAGTTCTCTGCTAGGATTCTCAGCCAGTGAGTACACACACAAAAACACAACCACTATGGCCACTACTACTATAGCTAAACTGTTTTGAGACACCTCATTTATGGGTTTTTGTGTGTAGGGAATATACCAGGAAGCTATATCCCTGGAATATTTTCCTTAAATTAAAAACAAATTTATACACACATATACATGTGCATACATTATATATAAACATATTTACATACATATATACATATATAGAGACCTGTATATCCTGGTCTAATTTTGCCTTAAAAATGGGGTAGCCCTGAACACTACTATTTAACTGTAGTAATTACTCTGATAAGAGTCCAGCTATGAAAGGGGTCAAATTCAAGAAAGTCTTCATAGGTATCTATAAGTTTCATATTAGTGATGCTTAAATGCAGCAAGATTTTTAATATTCCTTATATTCACAAATTTCTAAACATAAAAGTTCTCCACAGTTAATATGGCCAAAAAACTCCCCCCCCCCAAAAAAAAACACTCCCCAGGAGTTTTGGATTTAAAAGTTGTAAGGAAAAAAGATGATTCAACAGCCCTCTGGAACAATAGGCTTGTGGTCTCAGGTTTGGGGCTGAGTGTCATAAAATACATAGCGAGTCCTTCATTTCATTTCCCTTGTATTTGTTCAGCACACATCCTAGACACTTTTGTCAGGGAAAGAACACTCTTCTGGCTTAAGAGAGGGGCATGGCTTGGGGAGGGGGTCAAGAAAGGTAGGTAAGGTGCCAGCCTGAAGTCTCCCTGCTTTCCCCATGGCCTGGCATCAGAGACCAGGCCCAGGAGGCATTGCCATCCCCAGCCTGACCTCCTTCCACATGGTGACTGCTTCCCCCAGGAAAGGCAAAGCCATGCTTTACACCTCCTCCTGGCCTTGGGTTGTCCCCCACCCTCCTCCAGGTTGGACAGGAGGATTAAATCTATTTAGCAAGGATCTTGGACATAGAGTGTCCCCATCCCAACAAGGGTGGCTGGCACTTAAGGCCGGTAAAGCCATTTACAAGTGTTGACCCTTTGACTGTGGATGATTATCATTATGTTGTAAGCTTTGTCTTTCTTGGCATGGTCAGTAGTTGGCCCACAGAAAGCAGAGAGTGCTTGGCGACAGACCCCAAACCCCAGGGAAGTAGGGGTCACCCCCTAGGTGCAAATAGGACCATTTTACAGATGAGGAAACTGGCTCCCTGGGTAAAGGACCTGGAGGCTGAGCCAGGTCTGCAGCCGGCTCTTCAGAGTTGTCGATTACAGATCTGGTAACGAGGCTCTGAGCCCGGTACCTCAGCTGGTAAGTTTCAGGAGGTCCTGGTGGGTTTCCAAGCCCATGAGGAGCTCTCCACGGTATGCACAGCTCGCTAGAGGGCTCTAGAACCAAGGTGTCGAGGTCTAACTGGGAATCGCATGGCAGGACGCCGTGGCCAGAGATCAAGGCCAAGGTCAGCAAGGCAGGACTGGAACGGGGTCCTCTGAGGGGGCGCTGCTGGGGAGGGCACAGTTGGAGGACGTGGCTCCCCCTCCCCCTTCCCCGGAGAACGGGGTCGGTCCGTGACCTCTCCAGGGCTGTCCTCCAAGGTCCTAAGTGGGGTGCTGCTGCTGACTTGGGGAGTGGGGTTGCTACAGTTCGAGAAGCTGACGGGGCAGTGCCAAGGCCAAGCGGTGTCCAGTTCTTCGGGAGCGTTCCCGCCCACATTGACCCGCGGCGGGGGCTCAGTGAGGGAGCTGGGGTGGACTGGCCTCGCTAACCTTGAGCCTCAGTGTCCTCATCTGCAGAATGGGGGCGTCAGGCTAGAGCCCCCTCGGTCTGGCAGTGTCCGCGGTGTCCCGACGGCCGAGGGGGGTCCCCGTCTGTGGCTGCACAGACCCCGGGGGAGCTGCGCTGTGCCTGGGTCCCCCCTCTCACCCGCGGGGCCCCGCGGTCACTGAGGCGGGGGGCTCCGCGGGAGGCCTGGGCCGCGGCGGCTCCGAGGGGTGGGGGGAGGGGAGGAAGCGCCCGGATCTGCCCCACCCGCCTCCGCCCCACTCACCTGACTAGGTCCCGGTAGTCCAAGAAGGAGAAGATGAGCAGCAGTGGGTCGGTGGGCAGCAGCTCCAGGTTCAGCTCCGGTTCCTCCGCCCCCAGCGCCGCCGCCGCCACCGCCGCAGCCGCCATCTTGTCAGGCCCCGGCTCCGGCCACACGCCACGCCCCGGCCACGCCCTCACGCCCGGGGTGGGGGGGTGGGGTTGGCGGAGGAGGAGGGGAAGCGCTTCTGGCGTGGGGCCCGGGACCGCAGACGGCGCAGCCAGCCCGGGGTGTGGGAGGGGCGAGGGGAGACGAAAGAAGAGAGGCAGGGGGACCCGGGAGAAGTGGAGGAAGGATGAAGGGGGACCGAGAGAAGTCAGACGGGGCGGCCCCGGGCAAACCAGGAAGGAGAGGAAGAGGAGAAAGGAGAGAAGACAGGCGAGGCGGTCCCGGGCTGACCACAGCGAGGACACAAAGGAGAAGGTGGGGATGAGAGGGTGTGGGGGCCTGGGCAGAAGACCGAGGTAGGGAGAAAGAGAGAAAAGACAGCCAGGGCAACCCTGGGTGCACGGAAAAGCCAGAAGCCTCCGCACCTCTTATGAGGAGACCCCTGCTCGGAAGTGGGAGGGGCGCACTCAGCCCCTAGCCAATCCACTAAAGCCGAGCAGGATACCTTAGTGGAGGAGCATCGCTCCTATCTCAGCGGGGGTCCCTGAAGGGCGGGGAAATGGGGGGCACGCCCTCTTTCCGTGCTGCTGGGGGCGTTACCCGACGGTGCTTCCAAGTCTTTAGGAGGAGTGGCAGCCGGGGCCCCGCCCCGCCCTGCCCCAGCTGCAATCCAGGAGACTTACATCTCCCCACCCACTGGACCACCCTGCCATGTCCCGCGGGCGGGGAGGGGGTGTTGGCCTGGCTGCTTCGACTCCCACCCACTTCTTAGTTAATCCGCCTCCGAGGGGTGGGGAGAGGGGAGGCCGGGGATCCCCTCTCCCCAAATCTTTTCTTAGGCTGACTCCTTAGTATCTAACGCGGGGTCTACCCCTTACTTATCTCCTTGCTATTCTCAGGTACTTCAAAGTCAGAAGAGCTCGAAGTGCTCAGCAATTGAGGTTAAATGACTTGCCCAGGGTCACACAGCTGGGAAGTATCTGCTAATGTCATTTCAAAGCAATTCAACTCAACTGAACAATTTGCTACACTCTTGATGTTGCTAAAAAGAAACACTCTCTGCCCTCAAGGAACCTGCAGTTGACTGGGGGAAGTCTCCGCAAAAATTTTCCAGCTTGGCTTCCTTTCAGCCACTATTATTATTTTATTGTATATTGTACCTCAGTGACTCACTGTTTCTTATACCCCGGCCCATCTCCTTTAGATCTTTCTATATGTGGTTTTTCTCGTTGGAAGGGGCTGTTTTATTTTTTCATCTTTAGCACAGCGCCTGGCACATAGAGGGTGTGTAATAAATGCATAGAGATCCCATTGTCTTAAAAACCCTTCTCGAAACACATTTCTTCTGAGGTGCTGAGTCTCCTCTCAGGCCCATCCCCAAATTTCTCCAGCATCCCTGAATAGGTTCCCTTTTCTATCTAGTTCTGTGCTCAAATATATCCTCCCTGCTTCTATTTGCGATCCTGCCTCCAAATACCCTCCTGTCCCATTTCTTGACCCTTGTCTACAACTACTGCCCCCAGAATTCCCAGCTTCTGATAATGGCTGCACAGTCCCCAGCTAGAATCGCATTTCTTTCCACTCTTGCACCAAACCTGCGTTCACTTTTCTCAATTTATGTCACAAGTGAAACAAAGGGGAAAAAAAGAAAAACTAGGCCGATGTGAGAGTCACTTTAAATCTGAGCCCTACACAGCCCCAAACCAGTTTGTGAGTTATCCAGTGCTTGGAGATGGGTGGGAAGAGAGCAATAAAGGGAAAGTGATTTTCCTACAACAAACAATCCCAGAATCTCCAACACCAAAGAGACTTGCCCTTTGATCTAGACTCAAGAATATAAAAGCCCTTTTTTAGAATTTTAAGTGGGTGCTCTAGAGACCCTGGGAACCACCTTGTAGAAATCCTTTAACCTTGTTCCTGGTGGCATTTGTCTTTTGATCTTAAACTTTTTTTTTTTGATCTCCTGGACCCCTGTTTAGTCAAAGGATTTTTTGCTTGAACCTTTGGGCTTTTGCACCATAGGCACATACGAGGACAAAAACTCCTACAGTTTCTCTTCTAAGTTTTCACAATACTTCACATAATGTAAACATTGGTGGTTTGATGATCTCTCAAATACCTTTGACCATTGCTGAGTCTAGACCAGTGATTCCCAAAGTGGGCGCCACCACCCCCTGGTAGGTGCTACAGCAATCCAGGGAGGCAGTGATGGGCACAAGTGCATCTATCTTTCCTATTAATTGCTATTAAAATTTTTAAAAATTAATTTCCAGGGGCAGCTGGGTAGCTCAGTGGAGTGAGAGTCAGGCCTAGAGACAGGAGGTCCTAGGTTCAAAACTGGCCTCAGCCACTTCCAGCTGTGTGACCCTGGGCAAGTCACTAGACCCCCATTGCCCACCCTTACCACTCTTCCACCTATGAGAAAATACACCGAAGTACAAGGGTTTAAAAAAAAATTAATTTCCAGGGGGCTAAGTAATATTTTTTCTGGAAAGGGGGTAGTAGGCCAAAAAAGTTTGGGAACCACTGATCTAGACCATCCCCAATGGATGCACCGAGCCATTGAGATGGAGGTGGTTTCAGAGGAAGAACAGTAAACATTATCACCACCAGAACTTTTCCACTAAAGTATATACATACATAAATATACATGTACATGTGTGTGTGTGGAGGGCAATGAATGGAGAAACTAGGTGATGCAGTGGGTAGAGCACCAGACCTTGAGTTCAATTTTGACTTCAGATACTACCAGTGTGACTCTGGGCAAGTCTCTTAATCCTGTTTGCTTCTATTTCCTCATCTGTAAAATGAGCTGAAGAGGGAAATAGCAAACCGTTTCAGTATCTTTGCCAAGAAAACTCAAAATGGGGTCCCAAAGGCATAGGTCTGACTGAACAAAAAAAAATGTTAGTCTCTCTCTATATATAATATGGGGTATATATATTTATATTTTATATGACATATAACATATTTTATGTGTGTGATATATTGTGTGAGGAAAATTTACCCCCACTCCCTTTGATGTCACAAATGTGATATTGGGGGCAGCTGGGTAGCTCAGTGGATTGAGAGTCAAGCCTAGAGATGGGAGATCTTAGGTTCAAATCCAGCCTCAGACACTTCCCAGCTGTGTGACCCTGGGCAAGTCATTTGACCCCCATTGCCCACCCTTACCACTCTTCCACCTAGGAGCCAATACACAGAAGTTAAGGGTTTAAAAAAAAATGTGATATCATCCTCTAGCAAGAAAGGTCCTGGAATGATTAGCTATTTGCCTTTCCAGCTCATTTTACAGATGAAGAAACTGAGTCCCAGAGTAATTAGGAGACTTGCCCAAGAAGCTAGTGAATGTCTGAGAGTGTATCTGAATCCTGATCTTTCTTGTTCCAAGACCAGCACTCTATCCACTATACTAAGCTGCCTCTGAATAACTTGGGGGTTACTTAAATTTTATTTCTGCAAGCAAGGAGGCATTTCAGAGCATTTTCTCAACCTATGGCATCACTCCACTGTAACCTAATGCAGATTTTCAGAAAGGACAGCTAACCATACCGTTTCAAAATACTATAATTCATTTTCTCTCGAGGTCTGTTTGGCTGAGAAAACCTTGTATATACCAGACAGTACTGCTTCAGATTAGTCTTATCAGCATCCAAATGGGACAAATGTAAGGGCTGGATAAGGCTTTTGCTAATCCAAAAGGGATGGAAAAAACAACCACATACTACTAAATTACAGCTTAGAGGGTGATGCTTCAGACAGTTATAAAACATAGGACCATGCAAAATAACAGAGAAAGCACTGGACAGAAAGAAAGGATTTATATTTTGCCTGTTGCCAACCAGACCGTATTTCAATCACTTTATGGAGGGGATAACAAAATGCAAACCAAATCATTTAATAGATCATTTAAAGTTTACTTTTGTGACCTCTTCTCTAGGGAAAGAAGACTCATTTTTAGCCTGAGAAAGTCTTCACCCTTGCTGGACGTCTCATCAGCTACTCTGCTAATGAATTCGTGCGCTCGCTCTCTCTCTCTCTCTCTCTCTCTCTCTCTCTCTCTCTCTCACCTCTCTCTCTCTAAATATATATATATATATTTTTTTAAACAAAAAACAAAAAAACTTACTTTCTGTCTTAGAATCAATACTGTGTATTGGTTCCAAAACAGAAGAGGAACAAGGGCCAGGCAACTGAGATTAAGTGACTTGCCCAAGGTCACATGTAAGAAGTGTCTGAGGCCATATTTGAACCCAGGACCTCCCATCTTTAGTTCAACTCTCAATGTACTGACCCACCTAGCTTCCTTGAACCTAATGATCTTTAAGAATTATTTATTTTTAACTTTTTTTTTTTTTAATTTCAGCTTCAGATAATGATTCTCAAATCATCTAACTTTATCCTCTTTTCTAAGGTCTGTTGTTTTTGATAATACAAACCTTGTTTTTTTTTTTTTAATTTTTAGTCTCAACTTTATTTTGATATTCCTTATTTTCTCACTGAATTATTGAATTCTGTTTGCTATATTCTTTTTTTTTCCTTTTGGAGCATATAATACTCAGTTTTCTACTTTCTAGGCCAAGCCATTTATTTTTTCCTTCCAATTTTTAGCTCAAGGGCTTGATTTCATTTGATTTTTCTTCTCTCATTTCTTCTAACCACTCTCAGAGTCCTTGTGGATGAGCCATTTTTTCCCCCTGAGGCTCTACTTAAGACACATTTAGAACTTAATCTCTTCTTCCGGATTTACCTTTTTGGGCATCTCAAAACCCATAATATTTCTTTATGGCATTCAGAATTTTCTTTGGTTTATTCATATTTCCAGCTTCAGTCTTAGGTTGAGACATTAATGATGAGCATGAAATAGTCCATGGCCAGAATATGGTAACATTGGAAAATGCTTGATGATTGATTGTGTAGTCAAGGGATGAGAGCAAGTAAAACAAAGCAAGAGAGAGAGGACAATGATCATAGAGGGGAAATTTGTAATTCGAGACCCTGGGAATTCAACAGATTGGAGTAATGGTAAAATCTCCTGTGTCACCTCAGGTAGCTGAAATGGGGCAAAGAGAGCAGTAACCCCCAAGGAATTTGCAAAAGTGGATATTATGGTCTCCAAATTATAAAGGCTGGTGATGATAGTGAAGCTAGGAAGTCAATGGATAGAAGGCTGCTTCTAGGGTCAAGAAGACCTGTGTTCAAATCCAGCCTCAGATATGTATTAACTACGTGATCTTCCTCAAGTCACTTAATCTTCATCTGTCTCAGTTTCCTCAACTATAAAATGGGGATGATATTAGCACCTACTTTCCAGTGTTGTGAGAATAAAATGAGATAATAATCATAAGAATACCTGGCACATAGAAGGTGCTGTATAAATCTTTGCTCCCTTTCCTAGTAGAGAGCCGGAAAGAGAAGAAAGACTGACCCAGGAACTGAAAATCATTGATAAAGGAGGGATGTGACCAAAAGGGAGGTGACAAAACTGATTGATATGATCTAGTGAGATCCAGGGTGGAAAAGATATTCTGCATATTCTGTCAGCTTAGTTAATGTTAGTGTTAATGTTTTAATTACTCTTTTTGAGCAGCTAGGTGGCCCAGTGGATAGAGCACTGAGCTTGAAGACAGGAAGACCTGAGTTCATACCTGGCCTCAGTTATTAACTATGTGATCCTGGGCAAGTCATCTGACTTCTAATTGACTTAATCCAATAAAGAAGGAAATGGCAAGCCTCTCATCTTTGTCAAGAAAACCCCATGGACAGTCTGGTCCACAGGGTCAGAAAGAGTTGGGCATGATTGAACAATGCCATTTTTAAAAATTGCTTTTTGTCTCTCTCTCTTCCTCCCCCCCCCCACCCTTTTAGCCTTTGCTTATAGCAAAGGCTCCCAGGATTAAGGAGGAGGAAGGGTATTGGGGAATAAACAATTAAAACACACACACACACACACACACACAAAAGATGTCCATGAAAATTAAAATTTGAAAAAGAAAGGGAGACTGAAGAAAATCAGAACTGATTTAAATAGACTGGAAATTTGGGAAAAGGTAGCAGAAGAAAAAAGGTTCTGAATCAGGGGTTTAGAACAGGAGATACAAATGTTCTAGTCGTCGAGTAAAGAGAGGATCAAATAGGAAGAATCTTATAGATCAGTGGTGTTGAACTGAAATAGAAAAAGATCCCTGCAGGGCACATATTGACTTAGATAATTGTATATTAAATGTTTATTTAATGGTGTATGTATAATACTATGTGGTGTTGTATTTTCATTCATCATTAGAAATTTGCTAATTACATCTTAATCTCATTCTAGTCTCACTTGGAATTTTGCTCAAGAATTTGCATCTCCATAGACCAAATAGCCCATAGCATTCTAATTTGATCAAATCTACTCTCGGTGAAATCCACTCTCCCATTGTTCCTGGATAGAGGGTGCTAATCTACTTCTGCACTCAGCTCAAAGTGCCTCCCCTAGTTCTGAAATGAATTGTTTCCCTCTTTAAAATGTTAGCTCTGGAAGGCTGGGGGACTAGTAAACCCTAAATAAATGCTTTATCGTTCATTCATCCAAATAACCCTTGGGAAAATTCATGTCACTCTTATTTTCATTTGAATTAGATTTGCTTTCTTTTATTAGTAAAAATTAGCAAATTACTAATTAAGTACTCATTTAAATTTAGTAAAATTGGTGAACAACAGCAGCAAAAATCCAGATATTTTGCTACACAATTTGAATTTCATTCTCAGATCCCAGAGCTGGAGACAGTTTAACTCTGTGACTTTAAAAACTGCATTTTAATAAATATTTGCTTACATTCCAAAGGTCTTGGGAATTTAGACTAAACTAATCAAAGAACAAAGTTAAACTAAACCCATCTGTAAACAAATCAAAATTCGATCCAATTGGCAAACTTTTGTTTAGCTTGTAGTAAACTAGATAAGCATTAGTAATGCATTGTGTATTTACTTACCAATTACATTTAAAAAAAATACACCTTTAGGGGACAGCTGGGTGACTCACTGGATTGAGAGTTAGGCCCAGAGTTGGGAGGTCCTAGGTTCAAATCTGACCTCAGACACTTCCTAGCTGTGTAACCCTGGGCAAGTCACTTGACCCCCCCATTGCCTATTCTTACCACTCTTCTGCCTTAGAACTGTCGATGTGGAATCTAGAGACCCCCAAACTTGTGGCCTAGTGAGATCTGATGAATCCCAAGTTTTAGGAATAGCTTGTAGGTTGGAGACCCCTAAAGCTTGTGCTTGTTCCCAGTTCCAGTAAAAGCTAAGTGACTGTCGCAGTAGGCAGCGTGTCAGTCTTGTAAGCTGAAGGTCCTGAGTTCCATCCCAGAAAGGGGGATGTGGTACAATGGGAGAAGCTTCTAAGGCAAAAGAATCACTTGGCTTTTACCCCCAGGGTCCATTATTCAGTCTGTAACTGCTAGTCTGAAATTCCCTTCAGGGTGAATTCTCTCCAACCTACAAGCTATTCCTAAAACTTGGGGTTCATCAGATCTCACTAGGCCACAAGTTTGGGGTCTCTAGATTCCACGTCCACAGAACCAATACCCAATATTGATTCTGAGGGTTTAAAAACAAACAAAAAAAAACACCTTTACCTTCCATCTTAGAATCAATATTTTCAAGAGTGGTAAGGGCTAGGCAATGGGAATTAAGTGACTTGCTCAGGGTCACACAGCTAGAAAGTGTGTCTAAAGCCAAATTTGAACCCAAGATCACCCATCTCCAGGCCAGGTTCTCAATCAGCTGAGCCACCTAACTGCCCCCTACCAATACATTTTAATCTGGTTCTAGCCTCCTTGGAATTTTGCTCCTTAGTTAGGTGTCTCTGGTTTATCAACCAAAATGGCTATAGAATTCCAGTTAGATCAAATCTAGCTGGGATCAAATCAACTATCCCATTATCTCTGGATGGGCTGTGTAAACGGAGGGACTGAGTCCCTCCAGGGTGAGGGCTTGCCAAATGCTTTTCCAGGCTGCTTTCTCCTTTGGATGTCCACCCGCCTCTCGCCTCAGGCTCTAAGAAGCTGTTGTAGGCACCTGCGACCACACCAGGGTAAATCAGCAATAAACTAGGTTGAGTATAAAGCTAGAACTCCCACCCATCAGTGAGTTGGGGAGGCATCTCCCACCCCCACTCCGGGGCATGTACAGACTTCCCCAGGAGGAAGGGGCTGAAGAGAATAATTCAGTGTCTCTGAAGGCAGGGAAAAAGGGGTGGGGTGTGTGTGTGTGTGTGTGGAGCACTTAGAGCTGGGTTAGACCTCCATGGAGCTGAGGCCATCCACTCCATCCCAGACCATCTCTAGTCCTCTTGACTTTGTTCTTGCCACTGGACTTCTCAATGACTCTGGAAAAGAAATCAAGAAGGACCACTCTGGGCTACTCTGCCTCCCTCTTGCCCAATTTCTAAGCAAGTCAAAAGATGTTACCCAGCAGACGTCCCTGTGGTTCTCTGGGAATAACCATTTAGTTAAACACGTGACAGTTACATTTTAATCTGAATGAGGAATTTTGTGGCGACTTTGGCAGTGAATTTGACACTTCTGTTCTCTACAGTTCTTTCCACCCTAACTCTTTTTTTTTGTTTGTTTTTGTCCTTCCACTTAATTTTCAGACAGAATTGAGGCAACAATGTAACCAGGAACTTCATTTCTAAGTTACAAAGGAAGAGTTTTCTACCTAGGTCTCAGGAATTTGATCAGAGGCAATAGTACTGGATTTGGATTATGAGGACCTGAGTTCAAATCGCAGGTCTGCTATCAATATGACCTTAGACCAAGGTGCCCCATCTTTGGGCCTCAGTTTCCCCATCTGTAAAATGAGCAAGTTGAACTAGATGTCCTCCAAAGATCCTTCCAACTATAAATTTATTTTATTTAATTTTTAATTTTTATTTTGAATATTTTCCCATAGTTCCATGTTTCCTGTTCTTTCCCTCTCCCCCAAACTCCCCTACCCTCCCCCTTAGCCGACGCACAATTCCACTGGGTTTTACATGTATCGTTGATCAAGACCTAATTCCATATTATTGAACCAACTCTAAATTTATGATCTCACTGTAGGAATTAAATTTTTGTGTTGCCAATTACACATATATAAATTATATATAATATAATAAATTATTATGTGCTGTATATAGTGAAGTTTTTGGACTTTGCCACTGAATTTTCATTCTCGTACACCTCCCATTTTATTTTATTTTATTTTATTTTATTTTATTTTTTAACCCTTAACTTCTGTGTATTGGCTCCTAGGTGGAAGAGTAGTAAGGGTGGGCAATGGGGGTCAAGTGACTTGCCCAGGGTCACACAGCTGGGAAGTGTCTGAGGCCAGATTTGAACCTAGGACCTCCCGTCTCTAGGCCAGACTCTCTATCCACTGAGCTACCCAGCTGCCCCACCTCCTTCATTTTAACAACAACAAAAATGACTTCATCCACTCACTTTTCCCTTCTCCAACCCCTCAAAAATGCTGCCTGGGCAAGAACCTGGGGCAAAGAAATAGAGTCGGAAAGAAAGTAGGCTATGACTCAGAGGCTAAGCAGGGAATTAGGGGGATGGAAAAGGAGATGCAGAAATGGAAAGGCTGGTGGTGAGGGCTTGAGGTAAAACCAGGCTATTCAATTAATGTACAAATTAGCTTGCTCCTTTAAGGTATTCTTAAAGTCAGTTCCTTAAGAGAAAGTACTCAGGAGTATTGAAGAAGGAGATGGTTGAGGTCAAGGACAAGAAAGGAGGGAGGAGCGGGGCAGCTGGGTAGCTCAGTGGACTGAGAGTCAGGCCTAAAGACGGGAGGTCCTGGGTTCAAATATGACCTCAGACACTTCTCAGCTGTGTGACCCTGGGCAAGTCACTTGACCCCCATTGCCTACCCTTACCGCTCTTCTGCCTTGGAGCCAATATACAGTGTTGACTCCAAAATGGAAGGTAAGGGTTAAAAAAAAAAAAAGAAAAGAAAAGAAAGGAGGGGGGCAATGGTTGTTAACTGAGAGGAGAAAGTGGTTGTTCTTGTCCAAGCCCAGACAGGTATGAACAAACTGTAGGGAGAAGAAAAAGAAAAAAAGATCCCTTGGTCTCCTTTTCCCCCACTTAGCTCCCAATTTAAGCCCTAATCATTGAAATATGTACAAAGATTGCCTTTATCCATCATAGATTTATCCCGAGTACTTTCAAGACAGCAGGAAGTGTGGGAGACTGTAATTACTTGTGTTGGGGACTGCGAATGGCTCGTTGCCTGATTATTTTTCTCTCATTATTGTTATTATATTTTTTTGTATTATTTTAAATGCTTTGCTATTACTTCTGTGGCTCCTGTATGGTCTCTTAATAGTATTACTGCTTCGGCCAGACATAGGGCTATGATTTGCACATTAAAACAACCTACATTGAACCTGGGAAGACTAGCAAGAAGTTTACAGAGCAAGAACACTGTGAGATTCTTGTTACATTAGAATTTGGTCTGTGAATTTCTCCACTACTTAGTTTCTTGGAATTTTAATTGTTTTTATTTTTTTAAACCCTTACCTTCCATCTTGGAGTCAATACTGTGTATTGGCTCCAAGGCAGAAGAGTGGTAAAGGCTAGGCAATGGGGGTTAAGTGACTTGCCCAGGGTCACACAGCTGGGAAGTGTCTGAGTCCACATTTGAACCCAGGACCTCCCATCTCCAGGCCTGGCTCTCAATCCACTGAGCTACCCAGCTGGCCCCCATTCACCTATCTCTGAAACCAAAAAGCACATCATTCCTGTGTGCCTTGTCAAATCTTTTATAATATTCTAGGAATTCAAGATTTAGAGGCCTCAAATATTGTAGTGCCAAACAATCCAGGCTCTGTGCTTTAACTGAGCTCTGTCAAACAATTTATGAATGCACAAGTATTTATGAATGGAGAGATTCTGAGGGACAGCATCCCCCTTACACACAGTTTTGTCACTAAAGGGATTTCCAAGGGATGTTCTATGGTAATCATGAAACAAAAGACAAAAGATTATAGCAATGAAATACAAAAATTGGTTTAGGCATTCTTTGAACTAATGGAGACCTTAATTTCCTTAAGAAATTAATCAAGCTAAACAAAAGGGGTTCTTTCCACTTTTGATTAAATCCCAGATAAACTAAAGGATTTGTGCTCCTTAGAGTGGCTTAACAAAAGGACCCTCCCTCTAGTCATCAAAAAGTTTGAGGATTCCATTAATTGGCGCTAGGTGGCGCAATGGATTGAGAGCTGGGTCTGGAGTCAGGAAGGCCTGAGTACAAATCTGACCTTTAGAAACTTACTAGCTTGGGGGCAGCTGGGTAGCTCAGTGGATTGACAGTCTTGGGCGTAGAGATGGGAAGTTCAAATTTGGCCTCAGACACTCCCCAGCTGTGTGACCCTGGGCAAGTCACTTGACCCCCATTGCCCACCCTTACCACTCTTCCACCTAGGAGGCAATATAAAGAAGGGCTTAACAAAAAAGAAAAGAAAATGAATCAATTAGTTAACCTTAATTGACTAATTCCTGGTTCTTAGAAATAAATATGTTAATTCCTGATTTCATCAATTAACATGAATTCATATTATTATGTTATTATTACTTCCTAATTTTTATAACAACTCAGGCTTTAGTGCTACTGACTTCCAAAAGAGTCATAGATTAGAGGGGGGAAACTCAAGGGCCTTTTCTAAATCTTCATTCTCTTTGACCTTTAAGACCTTGGACACCCTTTCCTCCTTGATTCTCCATTTGTCTCTATGTTTTCAGGATACTACTTTCCCCTCATTTTCCTAGACAAATTCTTGGTCTTTTTTTTTTTTTTTTTTTTTTTTTGGCTAGATTCTCATCCAGGTCATGCTTTTCTGCCCTAGTCTCTGCCGACCTTCAATCTCCAGCTGCCTTTCAGACCTTTCAGATTGGATGTCCAGTAGCAACTTAAACTCAATACGTCCAAAATGGAACTCATTATCTTTCCCCATGAACATTCCCTCCACCACCACCTTCCCTATTACTTTAAAGAAAAACACCATCTTCCCAGTCCCTTTGGCTCAAACCAGCAGTCATCCTGGAATCCTCTCAATTTCTCACCCCTTATATACAAGCAGTCACCTTTGCAACATCTCTCAAATTCAGCCCCCTCTTTCCTCTGAGACTTCCACCACCACCATTCCAGTGCAGGCGCTTGTCACCTTGATTATTGCAATAGCCTGTGGTAGGGGGTTTGGGTGGGGAGCTGCCTGCCTCAAGGTTCTCCCTACTCCAATCCATCTTTCATTTAGCTACCAAAGTGATTTTCTTTCTTTCTTTCTTTCTTTCTTTCTTTCTTTCTCTTTCTCTCTCTCTTCCTCTCTTCCTTCCTTCCTTCCTTCCTTCCTTCCTTCCTTCCTTCCTTTCTTTCTTTCTCTCTTTCTCTCTTTCTTTCTTTCTCTTT
>NC_058135.1:257567283-257574783 GCF_016433145.1 Gracilinanus agilis
TCTTTCTTTCTTTCTTTCTTTCTTTCTTTCTTTCTTTCTTTCTTTCTTTCTTTCTTTCTTTCTTTCTTTCTTTCTTTCTTTCTTTCTTTCTTTCTTTCTTTCTTTCTTTCTTTCCTTCTTTCCTTCTTTCCTTCTTTCTTCCTTTCCCCTTAGTTTCTATCTTAGAATCAATACTGTGTATTGGTTCTAAAGCAGAAGAGCGGTAAGGGTTAGACAATGGGGGTTAAGTGACTTGCCCAGGGTCACACAGCTAGGAAGTGTCTGAGGCCAGATTTGAACCCCGGACCTCCCATCTCCAGGTCTGGATCTCAATTCCCTGAGCCACCCAGTTTCCCATAAAGTCATTTTTCTAAAACACTATTGGATCATGTTCCCTCCCCCTACCCAATAAACTCTAATGTCTTCCCGTAGTCTCCTGAAGCAAATACAAAATGCTGTTTGTCATTCAAAAAACCCTTCCTAACCCAGACCCTCCCCCCCCCCCACCTTTCCAGCCTTCTTATTCTCTAGTCCCCCCGTCAATATCCAGTGATATCGACATTTTGTGAGTAGTTCTGGTTTGCTAAGCTGTGGGCAAGAGATGACTATTATATGACTGCTGACAGAACTGGGGCGCATCGATGGTACTAAATGGTCAAAAGGAGGCCTGGCACTCATTCTGGCCTGAGTTTTCAAGTGAGGACCAAGCCTTGATGGGAAAGGAGACCCCAAGATTCCACCCCATCCCCAGGGCTTTGTGGGCTGTGGGCTTATATGCTCTGCTGTTCCTTCTGTCTCTGTTGGGTCTATTCTTGCCCTCTTCTAGGTAAAGAGCATGGAAGATGGCTGTGACCTTGTGAGTTTTGAATGGTTAATGGTCAGGAGAGTAAACCGTGAACAGTATGGAAACTGGAGACCATGCCAAGATCTTCTAGAAAGTCAGTTGATGAAAAGCTCAACCCGGCTCCACTGGAGCAGAGATAAGGATTCATACATCCATCTGCCAGGTTACAGTCAGAAATGAACTTAGTGGGGTGAATGATGTGAATTATAGGCCTATAGATGGGAGGTCTTGGGTTCGAATCTTGCCTCAGACACTTCCCAGCTGTGTGACCCTGGGCAAGTCACTTAACCCCCATTGCCTACCCTTTACCATTCTCCTGCCTCGGAACCAATACACAGTAGTGATTCTAAAAGGGAAGGTAAGAATTTTTGGTGTTTTTTTTTTTAAATCATGTGAATTAAAGGGCCTCCCTTTCCTCTGGGCCCGGGGTGGGATGGGATATACGCCTTGGTGCCCGAGAGAAACATTTATAACTGCTGCTTTTATTTTCTGTGTTAACATTCTTTCTTATAAGTTCACAGATGTTTATTTGTAAATTGAAAATTGGAGCACAAATTTATGGAGGTCAGCCATGAAGGAAATACACCGGAATGGGAGCTCTAGACAGAAGTAAGAGAGAACCACCCCTAAATTCTGGGGTGATTCTCTAAGAGGAGACACATCTGGCCCAGCTCTGAGTGAGGAGTACATGGAATGTGCCCTTAAATCAAGTTGTAAGTTGAGGGGAGGGGAGAAGACAGAGACATTGAGATTCAGCAAGACAGCCAGGGTCACCTGGGATTACAGGATCACAGATTTAGAGCTAAGAAAGACCTTAAAGACCCGGCATTTGAGTCTAACTCCTCTTATTCCTTCTTTATTATTATTTTATTATTATTTTAAACCCTTAACTTCTGTGTGTTGGCTCCTAGGTGGAAGAGTGGTAAGGCTGGGCAATGGGGGTCAAGTGACTTGCCCAGGGTCACACAGCTGGGAAGTGTCTGAGGCCAGATTTGAACCCAGGACCTCCCGTCTCTAGACCTGGCTCTCAATCCACTGAGCTATCCAGCTGCCCCCTTATTCCTTCTTTAAAAAAAAAAAAAAGCCAATGTCTGGTAGCTTACCAGTTAAATTAATTATCCCTACTAAGTAGCTGCTAAACTCAGTCCTTTCTTTACTATAGAAGGAATGGAACAAAGTCCTGGTGATCCCATCCTGATTCCAGGTTTTCCTTTATGTCTCGCAAGTAAAGAAAAGCAGGATCAATAAGGTGTGGGCACTATCTAGACACATAGCTTGGCAGAAAGGCGGGAATTGAGGTCAGGAGCAGCTGAGGAGGGCAGGAGAGCTCCTGCACAATAGCAGGAGTGGGGGTGAGGGGCAGGCGCACCCCAGAGCACTTTAAAGTTGAGCATTTGGCACTTTCTCCAGCCTAGGGGAGGGATTCTGGACTAGAATGAGCTCCATCTGCGCCCCTTCTCTCAAACAGGAGCCTAATTGCTTTAGAACAAAAAGGCCACTTTCTGAATGACTTTTGAGTAGAGAGGGCGCCTCCAGCTTCCACACACTGCTCCGATCCACCCTTTCCAGCCAATGTACTAGCCCTCCCTTAACCCCAAGGTCAACCATGAGTCTGCCTGATGTGTTTCAGTCCATCAGACCCATCGGAGGAGCATCGGAGGTCTACCCATGGGCTCCATCCTCTGGGGCAGCGTCATCTCTTCTGCTTTCACTTCCACCTCTGGCTTTTTTTTTATTTTTTAAACCCTCACCTTCCATCTTGGAGTCAGTACTGTGTATTGGCTCCAAGGCAGAAGAGTGGTAAGGGTAGGCAATGGGGCTCAAGTGACTTGCCCAGGGTCACACAGCTGGGAAGTCAAATTTGAATCTAGGACCTCCCATCTTTAGGTCTGGCTCTCAATCCACTGAGCTACCCAGCCTGAAGTCTTTTAGATGATGATGGAGCTCATTTCGAAGGCTCTTTAGGGTTCTGGAATTTGGAGGCAATTAGCATGATGACATTTGTAAACAAAGGGGGCAGCTGGGTAGCTCAGAGGACTGAGAGTCTGGCCTAGAGACAGAAGGTCCTAGGTTCAAATCCGGCCTCAGACACTTCCCAGCTGTGTGACCCTGGGCAAGTCACTTGACCCCCATTGCCCACCCTTACCACTCTTCCACCTATAAGTCAATACACAGAAGTTAAGGGTTTAAAAATGGAAAAAAAAAAAAAGAGTCATCTAAAGAAAGCACTCCCCAACTTGGGATCCATGGGAAGACGTCTGGGAGTCCCTGAATTTACACAGGGTGAGAATCTACTATAAAATTATACCACAAAACAGCAGCAGGGACTAAGACGAAATCTCTGAGCCTAGAACCGGTTTCTGAGACTCCTCCTGGCTGAAAAGAACGATGCCACGAGCCTGTGTGACTGCTCCGGGAGAGGCATTGCTGTGAGAGCTTTGGAGACGAGGGATTCCTCCTCATTCTATCTTTAAGTGCATCCATCATCCCAGCTTCTTTCTAAGATGGAATGCAGGGAGGAGAAAGGGAAGGAGCCCATGTCAGATCATTCCTTATTGGCTAAGTCCCTCATTTCCAGGGGGATTCCTTAGAGACTTCGGGGAATTTCCCCTTGAGTGAGAGCAGGACCTTTCTCTCTTAGTTAGAGCCAGATCTCAATGGGCTCTCACCTAACGGCACATTCCTTCTAGTCTATACTTTGCTATGTTCGAATCTACATATCTTTTCCTGTTCCTATTTGTTACTTGCCTGAATAAATTGAGGGTTTACTCACTATTCATGGCATTTTTTTTAACCCTCACCTTCTGTCTTGGAGTCAATACTGTATATTGGCTCCAAGGCAGAAGAGTGGTAAGGGTGGGCAATGGGGGTTAAGTGACTTGCCCAGGGTCACACAGCTGGGAAGTGTCTGAGGCTGGATTTGAACCTAGGACCTCCCGTCTCTAGGCCTGACTCTCAGTCCACTGAGCCACCCAGCTGTCCCCCATGGCATTTTTTTTTTCGTGCCACCTCTATATTAAGGCACATTTCCTGAGGGCGCAGATCCTAAGATCTACCCTGAATAGTTAAAACTGTAGAATTGATGGCATAGAGGTAAGTGAACACCTTCAATCAATCCCATATAAATGTGCTCTCTCTCCTTGTTCCTTCTCCCACTGCTGACACTCCAGCCCTCCAGCTTGCCTTCTCCCCCTCCGTGCCCTCCCACCAAAACCTTCAAAAAGTGGAAGTGGAGGGGCAGGTGGGTAGCTCAGTGGATGGAGAGCCAGGCCTAGAGACGGGAGGTCCTGGGTTCAAATCTGGCCTCAGACACTTCCCAGCTGTGTGACCCTGGGCAAGTCACTTGACTCCCATTGCCTACCCTTACCACTCTTCTGTCTTTGAGCCAATATACAGTATTGACTCCAAGACAGAAGGTAAGGGTTAAAAAAAATACTTCAGGCTTTTTAAATATTATATATTATATTATGTATAATATACAATATAAATATATATTCTATAATACATTATATGATATAAACATATATTATATATTAATATTAGGGAAAACCAAGTGGATGCAGAATATCAATTGTCTAAAAAAAGATTATGGAAGGGGCAGCTGGGTAGCTCAGTGGAGTGAGAGCCAGGCCTAGAGACGGGAAGTCCTAGGTTCAAATCCAGCCTCAGACACTTCCCAGCTGTGTGACCCTGGGCAAGTCACTTGACCCCCATTGCCTACCCTTACCACTCTTCCACCTATAAGTCAATACACAGAAGTTAAGGGTTTAAAATAAAAAAAAATATTAAAAAAAGATTATGGAGTTGGATGGACAGTCCTCAGGGTTAATCCATATATTTATATGTATGTATGTAATTGTGTCATGGGAACATTTATATCTATTTTAAATATCTGTATTTATCGATATCTAAACTCATCTAGCTAGCTACATACACATATGTATGTCTATATGTAGATCCATCTATATCAATATCTTTCTCTTTCTCTAATATATCCTACAACAGTGATTCCCAAAGTGGGTGCCAGCGCCCCCTGGTGGGTGCTGCAATGATCCAGAGGAGCAGTGATGGTCACAGGTGCATTTATCTTTCCTATTAATTGCTATTAAAATTAAAAAATTAATTTCCAGGGGGCTAAGTAATATTTTTTCTGGAAAGGGGGTGGTAGGCCAAAAAAGTTTGGGAACCACTGGGCTAGAGCATCAATGAATTGGACCCAGATTTCATTCAGTATTTAAGGGAATGGCCTGGATTAAATTGGTAAAACTGTGCAGGACTTCCAGTGACCCCAGATTTCTACCTGAAATAAAAAAAAAAAACCTATCTTTTTAACACCGGTATTCTTTTTTTTTTTTTAATTAATTAATGAATTACTTTTTTTAGAATATTCTTCCACGTTTACACGATCCATTTTCTTTCCCTCCCCGCTCCCAGAGCCAACGAGCCATTCCTCGAACACCAGTATTCTTCTCATGGTGCCATAGAGCTACAAATAATGGAATACCACAGTGTCCAAAGATTCAAAATGGCCTGTCACCAAAAGGGCAAAGGAGAAATGCAGAGTGAATGTGAATAGGTTCCAGCAGATTACAAGCTATCAGCTATGTGCAATAAAGCAGGATAAAAGATATTAGAAAGGTGGAGGACTGGAAAAGGATGCCACTGGTTACAGAAAGCAAGAGAGAGGGCATTGTTCAGTTGTCATTCCATCGTGTCTGACTTCTTAACAAAGACACTACAGTGGTTTGCCATTTCTTTCTCCAGTTCCTTTAACAGATGAGGAAACTGAGGCAAACAGGCTTAAGTGACCTGCCCAGGATCACTGAGCTAGTGTCAGAAACCAGATTTGAACCCAGGAAGATGAATCTTCCTGTCTTTGGGTCTGGCACTCTATCCATTGTGCCCCCAGTGAGATATATTGTCCATAACTTATGGGCAAGCCTGAAAGCTTCATTGGTCCCCCATAGGACCTCAACAACCCTTCTCCCCTATACACACATATTTTGAGAGGACCTCAATGGAGGATATATTAGAAGACATGGATAAATGAATGAAAAACTCCACAAGATTTAAGTGCCTACTATGTGCTAGGCACTGTTCTAAGCCCTTGGGGATGCAAGTAGAAAAAGCAAACCAATCCCTGCCCTCAAGGAGCTTATATTTGAATAGTAGAAGACCACACATTAGGGCAGTAGGGGCCAAAGAAGGATCTTTGTCTTCTACCTTAGAATAAATACCAAGTATCGGTTCCAGGGCAGAAGAGGGGTAAGGGGTCGGCCTCTAGAGTTAAGTGACCTGCTCAGGGTCACACAGGGAGGAAATGTTTGAGGCCAGATTTGAACCCAGGACTGACCATCTCCAGTCCTGGCTCTCTATCCACTGAACCACTTACCTGTCCCTCAAAGAAGGATATTTTGGCCAGGAAAGTTACTGAGATAGCGAATAGACTAAGAGAGAAATCGATTGATAATGTCCTTCCAGGAAAGGCACTGTTCCTTTGCTTATTGTACCCAGAGCTAGAAGCAGAAAGAGGGGTGAGGAGGGCAGCTTCCCCACACAGCATGGCAGGAAGGTAGCCAGGGAGCAGCAGCACGGGTTCTAGATCAGACTAGCCATGGAGAAACCTTATTCATCTCAAGTCCAGAGACCCAAAGAAGGCATCAAAATGCCAGTTTGAAGGCAGAGAATGGAGGGTGGAAACATGTCATGAGGATGATCAAGCAATAGGAATAAGCATGTGCAAGAGCAGAAAATGTGGATGGGCTGAATCACAGGGGCATGTACCTGGGGCTGGAAGGGATCTTGGAATTCACACAGTCCAACTCTCTCATTTTATAAATAAGGAAACTGAGGCCCAAGCAAGTTAAATGACTTGCCAAGATCCCACAGATAGGAGACCTAATTCAGATTCCAACTCTAATTATTTAATTATAAAATAATATTAGAGGGAGCAACTGGGTGGCTCAGTGGATTGCCACTGGGCAAGTCACTTAACCCCCACTGCCTAGCCTTTATCACTCTTCTACCTTGGAACCCATACACAGTATTGATTCTAAGATGGAAGGTAAAACTTTTTTAAAATAATAACAATAGAGTACTTGATTAAGTAAAAACAAACAAATCATTTAATAAAATAAAATAAGTATTTAATTGTCATTCTAATTAATTCTATAGGTCCTCTCACTTTAACTCCAATAGGGTTGGGGTGGTTTTTTTTTTTTTTCCAGCTCTATGGGTAACATTTAAAAGGGTTTGGAAGAAGCACTCACATCAGTGAGATCACTGATCCATTGAATTATTTCTATCTCGAAGGTGAAGAAAATGATACTTTCCAGTCTTCAGCTAAAAAGTAGTTTTCTTGACACAGGAATAAAAAAAGTGTTCTCCATTCCATCCAACGTGTTATTTATGGACCATGTCACAGTCCCAGGTGCTCGGGCCGATAGCTACGATGCAGTCAAGGTTATCACTAGGACCCCAAGTTCGGGGGATGTACACTGCCATTCAGACTAGTCGTCCAGAGCTGCCTCGGGGAAGCATGAGGTAGGGCACAGGAGCCAGAAGTAGGCAGCCAACATACACCCAGAAAAAGATATGAGAGATTTATATATGAGGAATGAGCCCAAAGCACTTATTAACCATTTACAATGGGTCAACTACTAGGCTAAGCACTAGAG
>NC_058135.1:257579783-257581211 GCF_016433145.1 Gracilinanus agilis
TGATCATGGTTATTAATGAGTAATAATAATAATTAATGACCACTAGTATTTATATAGTTCCCTAAGGACTGAAAACTATAAGTATTAATTAGTAATACTAATAATTAATGATAGCTAGCATTTATATAGTTCTGGATGGTTTGCAAAGTGCTTTACAATTATCATCTCATTTTATTCTCAAAAAATATCCTGGGAGGTAGATGTCATTATTAACCTCATTTTACAGATAAGGAAACTGAGGTAGGAGGTGGTTAGGTGATGTTCTCAGGGTCCTTAATTTGTAAATGTCTGAGGAGGGATTTGAACTTAAGTCTTCCTTATTCCAGACCTATAGCTCTAGCCATTAAAAGTGAGAACAACAGACTCAAATACATTGTTATTCTTTTTGAATGGTTTAAAACTTTATGATACAGGGATTCAATGGTCCAGTTCCAAGGCTAGTTTATTTAACTGTTTGGTTTTAATGGCTATTATAACTGAAAGGACACCTTAAAAAGATCCATAGATCTAAATGGTATGAGTACATTGCTAACTGAGCTTACTAAATCACAATATTCTTTTTTTAGTCCTAAAAACCAACAGAGAAGTTTTTGTATAGCCTGAGTAATGCTCAAAGTCTCAGCCTGCTGGCAAATCCAGGACATGGCTTAGGACTTCTAGGTCCTTTTAGCCATAGCATCCTTTTGAGGGTGGATGGTTATTGTCACCTCTGAGAAGGGTATCCTTTCAGGAAATATTTCCTGCTGGTTAGTTGGCTCCTGGTCATTCCAGCTCCCATGGTGCCTCCAAGGCTTCCTGAGATCATATTTGAACCCAGAACCTCCTTTCTCTAGGCCTAGTGCTCTTTCTACTGAGCTACCCAGTTGCTTTCTTAATGAGTGAAATAAAAAGTATTTCTAAAACACTTTGTGTCAAACACTGTACTAAGTTCTAGAATAAAACATAATTTTCTCCTTTTGTCAATCTTAATATATTATATTTTTTATAAATATCAATTTCTATTCTCAGTTTTGTTCATCTATTTGATGGATTGTGATCTGCATCACTGGAGGAAATATTTTAATATAGATAGCTAACATTTCTACAGTGCTTAAGATTTTCAAAGTGATTTAAAACTATTAGTTTCTTTAGTCCTTACAACACTGAGTTAATCCTCATTTTAGAATTGAAGACGTTGAGGCAGACAGAAATGAATTAATTTATCTAGGATCACACTGCTAGTAAGTTTCTTTTTTTTAATCGTTTTTTTAAACCCTTATTTTCCATCTTACAATCAATACTGTTGGGAGGAAGGAAGGAAGGAAGGAAGGAAGGAAGGAAGGAAGGAAGGAAGGAAGGAAGGAAGGAAAAGAAGGAAGGAAAAGAAGGAAGGAAGGAAGGAAGGAAGGAAGGAAGGAAGGAAGGAAGGAAGGAAGGAAGGAAGGAAGG
>NC_058135.1:257591057-257607001 GCF_016433145.1 Gracilinanus agilis
AAGAAAGAAAGAAAGAAAGAAAGAAAGAAAGAAAGAAAGAAAGAAAGAAAGAAAGAAAGAAAGAAAACGGATTTTCCCACCCCAGCAGTGTCATCCTAATCAAAATTAGAGAGTCTAAGAAACTGTTCTGGGAACATCACCATCTGCCCTTGAGTACTTACCCTCATATTGCCTTAGACCTCCATCCTGGAGGAAAGCATTTGCTATTTTGGTTCCTACTAAGATGATTGTTTTGTGATATTTTCTCCCTGACTTGGGAATTCTGGAATTTGACTAGTATATTCCTGGGAGTTTTCATTTTGGGATCTCTTTCAAGAGGTGAGGAATGGATTCTTGGTTCATACTCAGATATCAAGAGATTTAATATGGGAATGTGAGAGAGAAAGCTTGGTATGGTGGGAAAAGACGGCAGAATTTAGGAGTGAGGAGAGACCTGGTTTCAATCTTGCCTCTGACACTGAAGAGTTATTATGAGCTTTAATTTCCTTATCTATAAAATGGGAATAATAAACATTCATAGTGCTTATATCATAGGGTTGTTGCAGATCAAACAAGGGAATGAGGGAATGTAAACCTTCAGAGCTTTGGAAACAGAAGTATCTCCACCAGCAACTGTTCAATAGTAGTTGTATTTGGAAAGGGAGAAATATCAAATCTCTAACCTGGAATAGTGGAAGGGGAGATAATTTCAGGTGGGGGGCAGGGTAGTATGGAAAGATGTCTAAGATCATGTTTCACCAGTGGATGACTGGTCCTAGGTAATTTCTCCCTCCCTCCTTTCCTTCCCTTCCCTTCTATCTTAGTATCAATTCTAAGACACAAGAGAGGTAAGGGCTAGGTAACTGGGTTTAAATGACTTGCCCAGGATCACAAAGCTAGGAAGTGTCTGAGGCCAGATTTGAACTGAGGTCCTCCTGATTCCATGTCTATCCACTACCTAGCTGTTCCCCCCCCCCTTTTTTAAGTCCTGGCTCATTTAAAAAATCACAAATAAACCCAATGAAAGGGTCACCTAATTCTGCTGGGTGGTAAAAAGGAAATTCAACAGAAAGAACCATTTCCAGTTAATCAGAACTGTTTAGATAGAAGTGTGGAAAAAATATCACCTTTCCAAATATGGTGGAAGAGCTGCTGCATTGGGAGATCTGAGGTTCCACCCTTCCTTGCCAGGAAGTTCCAGTGGAAACATCTCTTTGCAGATTTAAATGAAACTATACTATCTGCAAGAATCCTTCTCTAGCAGCTGTGAGTGTCACTTATTTCAAGTCAGTGGAATAAAATTCCAATTTGGGTTTGTCTCATTTTACAACAGGATTTAGAGGTGGAAGAAACCTCAGGGATTATCTCCTTAATCCCTCATTTTATAGATGAGAAAACTGAGACACACTGGTTAAACAACCAATAGCCTAAGACTACAAAGACAGGTAGTAAGTAGTACCATGATTTGAACCCAATGCTCTTTTCGACCACCTCCTGGTAACCATGCAGTCAAGTCAACTAGCATTTACCAAATGCCTACTATGCACCAGGTCTTGTTATAAACAAGGAAGAAAGCAAAAACGGTCTCTGCTCTGCAGCAAATGTGTATAAGCCATTTTTTGGGTAACTTTTGTAAATCGAATCCTAATTTCTTTCTTTTTTTAAACCCTTAACTTCTGTGTATTGGCTCCTAGGTGGAAGAGTGGTAAGGGTGGGCAATGGGGGTCAAGTGACTTGTCCAGGGTCACACAGCTGGGAAGTGTCTGGGGCCGGATTTGAACCTAAGACCTTCCATCTCTAGGCCTGACTCTCAATCCACTGAGCTACCCAGCTTCCCCTCTAATCATAATTTCAATTGAACATTTATTCAAGTCTGGACTGTGAGCTCTTGGAGGGCAGGGCTTTTGTCTTTCTTTCTATCTGCAGCTTTTAGCACAATACCTGGCACATGGTCAGCTCCTAATAAATGCCTGTTGATTCTTCTTGACTGGACTCTGTGTAAGGCATGAGTGAGACAAGACAAAAACAGTGCCTGCCTACAAGGAGCTTACACTACCAGATTTAGAGGTCCTGGAGGAGTCTGCCCTATGCTATTTGGTTGTTCCTCTGCAATGAATCTCTATGTAAAGCAAAGAATGTTTTGGTTAAGTAAATAAAATGCTCCCTAGTTTTAAATTTTGACAATCTGGTTTTTTCAAAGTATCACTGACTTATACAGTGAGAGGACAGGAACCGAATAGTCCTGTGGAATTTCTTGCCATGGGACCTGACCTATATTGGTTTTCTAATCAAGGAATCTTGGGTTGTGTCCGGAGTCCCATCACTGTCCGGCTGAATGACTTTTAATAAGGCTTCGTTGAGAGGTGCAACTTACAGAAATAAAATTAGCTCCATCAGCCCTCTGGGCACTCCATTTGGGGAAGGACATGGCTAAGCTGAAAAGTGCCCAGAGGGCATCCGAGGTAGTAAAGGGCCAGGAATTCATGCCATCTGAATTGGGGAGGTTGGGCCTGGATCAAGAGAAGACTCAGGAGTTGGGCGGGGAGGAAGGCAGAAGAGAAATCTGGCTATGTTTAAGTATCTGAAGGATCGTCATGTAGAAGAGGGATCAAACTGGTTCTGTTTAAGCCCAAAGTGAAGAACTGGGAACCAGAGTTGGAGGTTGCAGAGTCATTGCAGGCTTGTTTTCTAGAACAAAAATGGATTCGGTGACGTCTAGTGAGGAGCCAATCTCTTACCAGAGGGCTTTTAATAAATGTTTGATGGCCCGATGTAAAGACATTCAGTATACTTAGGGGATTCCTTTTTTAGGCATGGGTTGGATGGACCCAATGGACCCTTTTGACTCTGAAACATGGGATTTTCTGCAATTCCCACCTCCTTCCCCTTCTCCTCATATATATAAAATGGGATAGTAATCATCTGAATAAAAAAGTGACTAAGAACATCCTAAGTTCCAGGCACTGTATGAAGTGATGGTTACATCGTAATACAAAAACTAAAGCAGTGCCTGCCCTCAAGGAGCTTATGTTCTAATAGGAGAAAATAACACCTATATGAGGATGGTGGTCAGTGAAGTGGGCTTTGGTCAGGGAGTCACAGGAATGGTAAATGGAGTCACAGAGCAATTGATTGATGGGTCCTTTCTAGGAATGGTAATGTTCATTTGCTTACCCATTTGATTATCCCATGTTTCAGAGTCAAAAGGGTCCATTGGGTCCATCCAACCCATGCCTAAAAAAGGAATCCCCATAAGTCCAGAATTGGGAGAGCCAAAGAGACATGTGCCTAAGAGGCTCTGCATGAAGACATCTAGGGGAACAGCAATGTGGGGGACTAGATGGACCTAGAAATGGTGAAGTCTTACTCTCTCCTCTCTCCTTGTGTGCATGGATGTGTACACACACATGTATTGGGCACACATACATGTATGTAAAATGAACATATACACATGTTTACAAAGATCCATACTTACATATATAGTCTAAATACCAGTGTAATATATAATTGTATATTTATATATATAAATAGATGTACATGTGTTTATACAGATATATGCATGTATATGTATATTCACCCATATACACATACATTCTTGTGGACAGGGGGCTAATTGATGACTAGCAATGGAAGAAATTTCCAAAAAGCTGAACAGAGGGATGGTCAGTTTACATAAACCTGAAAGCATCCTGGAAAAAAATAAATAAAATCAATGAGAGCCATTGATACATAAAGGCTTCATTTTTATGGGCCAGCCCACCCGGGAATTTCCTCTACATACCAATGCTCATTGGGAGTGTTCCCAAAGCATCAAGGACAGCACCTCATAGTAAGGAAGAACTATTCCACTTGATAGAAGAAGGAACTCATTAGCCTGAGATTTCTCAGTGAGTCCTAAAGGCAAGGATGGAAGAAGACACTGGTAGACGTTTCAAGAGATCTAGCTTGGGCCACAATGTCCGTGAGGGGCTGAAAACACAGTGTGGTCCAAAGGATACGGTTGTCTCTCCCCATCTGACTGGTGCCTCAGACACGTGAGGGAGAGTGAAGCTTTATTCAGGAGACGCAGGGGCAAATTTCAACAACTAACAATAATCAAATCACTTTGGGTAGGGATCGGAAGACTTGAAATGAGTTAGCCTCTGGCATCAGGAGTTCAGGTGTCCATTCACCCATTCATCACCAAATCTTTTCTAAGTGCCTGATGAGAAACTGATATGGAGGAAGGGGTGTGATGAGGGGCAGCTGCCACTAAGTGCCACAGCAGTTGCTGGAGGTATTTCTGAATCTCTGCCTTAAATCCCAGTGAATGTGTCTTGTGAAGAAGACCATATCCAAGGCAGGAGGGACTTCAGAGACCACTTAGGCTAACCGCCTCATTTTATAGATGAGGAAACTGAGTTCTAGGGAAGGAAAGTAATTTAGGGTTAGAGGATCATAGATCTAGAAAGAACCTCAGAAGGTATCTAATCCAACCTCTTCAATTTACAGATGAGGAAACTGAGTTCTAGGAAAGGAAAGTGACTTAGAGTTAGGGGATCATAGATCTAGAAGGGACCTCAGAAAGTATCTAGTTCAACTTCTTCATTTTACAGATGAGGAACCTGAGTTCTAGGAAAGGAAAGTGTCTTAGGGTTAGAGGATCATAGATCTAGAAAGAACCTCAGAAGGTATCTAGTCCAACCTCTTCATTTTACAGATGAGGAAACTGAGTTCTAGGAAAGGAAAGTGACTTAGAGTTAGAGGATCATAGATCTAGAAGGGACCTCAGAAGGTATCTAGTTCAACCTCTTCATTTTACAGATGAGGAAACTGAGTTCCAGGAAAGGAAAGTGACTTAGAAGATCACAGATCTAGAAGGGATCTCAGAAGGGATCTAGTCCAATTTCTTCATTTTTACAGATAAGGAGACTGAGGCTTACGGAAAGGAAGTGATTTAGGATGTGGGAGGGGCCTCAGAGAACAACCAATCCAAGTGAATTATTTTATAGATGAGGAAACTGAGGCCCAGAGAGAAAGTGACTTGGCCAAGATCAAGGTGGATTAAACCCAGGCCCTCTGACTCCAGGGTCAGGACTCTTTCCAATGTACCATATTGCTTTCATTCTTCTGAGTAATGCACTGTTTCAGGGACATAGTTCCTTTATAGCTAAGGTTCTTAACTTTGTATGTGTCCTGGACTCCTTTGCCATTGTGGAGAAGACTACAGACCCCTTATCAGAATGAGGATTTTTTTTTGTTTTTTAATTCAAAATTGAAGGAAATGTTAAGTTTGAGTTAACAGTGAATGAAAATAAGCTATCATTTTTTTCCTGCCCAAGTCCATGAGTCCTATGAATTCTATCCAGGTTCAGAAGGCTTATCCTAAAGCAAAGCTGGCTGAGGCTATTCTCAAGTGATCATTTTGTCATTTTCTAGATGTTAACCAAACCCACTGCCGGGCCCATAAAGCAAAACCCAAACTCAATGGTCTATGGCTCTATCACCATCTCAGAAGGAAAATTAAATAGTTTCTCTTCCCTCTGTCAGGCAATGGCTCTGTGAAAGCTCTCAGTTTCTCATTTTAATGATGATAATTTAAATATTAAACGATAGCTAGAAGAGCCTGCACTAACACATAGTTAATTAACATGTTACCTGGAAAAATAGTAGGGGGGGATTATTTCATGTCACTGAGAAACGAGTTAATTAACTTTGTAATCTTGTAGCTTATTTTTCCTCTCATTTTTCAAAATGGAAAATAAGAAACCTCGTAACATAAACAGCACTGGGTTAATTTTAGAGAATTATATAAAATTATAGAAGCAGGGGTGGGAGCCAGGGAAGTGGGCCTTATGACTTTTCTCTCTCTAGGAATCACAGAAGATTCAGATGACTGAACAGAAATGGATTTAAGGATCCTAGTGGGAGTGATTTCCATTTTTACTTCCTTCAATGACCTGGCAAATTGGCTATAGGATATTTAGGATCTCTCCTCCTCTAGTAGAATGTAAATTCCTCCAGGGTTGGGTCTATTTTTTCTTTTATTTTTAAAGAACCCACCAAAGTACTCTGCATATTCACAGTAAGGGCTTAATAAATGATTATTGGTGAATATGGAAAAGCATGGGAAGACTTAGATGAATTGATGCAAGGTGAAATAAGCAGAACCAGGAAAACAAAACAACAACAATAATGATAACAGCATTTATACAGAGCTTTAAGTTTTATCAAGCACTTTGTGTATGTTTTCTCAATTGATTCTCACAACAACCCTGTGAAGTGAGTGCTGTGTGTTTGGAATTCAGGAAGGAGCCATTTAAAAGTATCTAACAAACTTCCTGTGGACAGGTGGGGGACTTTGAGACTACACTCCCCGTGATCCAATGAGTTTCTGGTAAAACGTGAGACAACGGGAACCAACTTATAGGGCAGCTTAAATTCAGAGGGCGGCACTGAGACTTCCTCTTTGCTACCTGAGTGCACTCTCTGGGGGACAGAGAGGAGGAAAATAGTAGAAAATACCATTTTCCCTTATAATATTGGCCTTCATCATTTTTAAAAATAACAGTGCTATTATTATCCCCAAATTACAGAGGAGAAAACTGAAACTGAGAGATGTTAATCAATTTATCCATCGTCTTCTTGACGACAAATTTGATACTCTATTCATGGCATCACCTTGCTACCTAGGTAATAAGAACCAAGGGTTCTTAACTTGGTGTCCATGGACCCCAACGGGTCTATGACCAGATTTAAGGGGGTCTGTGAATTTGAACGGGGGAAAATTGCATTTTTCTTTTCAGTAGCCTTTGATTTCCTTTGTAACCTTTTTTTTTTTTTTAATATTTTTTTTAAACCCTTAACTTCTGTGTATTAGTTCTTTGGTGGAAGATTGGTATCCTTTGTAACCTTTTAAAAAATGTTATATATTAAAAACACTTATTCTGAGAAGGGATTCATAGAAATATAGAATGCCAAAGGAAGTGAGAAGAGGGGATGGAAAGAGGGTTTGGGGATCTTGTTTATTCATGACACAAAAAGAGCAAAAACCCCTGACTTCAACAACGTCAATGGAAAGAATGAAAACAAAACAAATAGAAACTGAATGTAGGGAAATTACAGTGACCAAGTTCAGCCCCAAAGATGAGATACGAGAAGGCACCTCCCCTTTCCTATCCCTCCCCATCTCCCCAGCCTTCTGGACAGAAGAGAGGACTATGGTTGTAGAACATTGCAGATAATATCAGTCTTTTTTCATCTATTGGTTAATTTTACCCAAGTGGTTCCCCCGCCCTCTTCTTTTTAATACTTTCATATAAGAGATGATTCTTTGGGAAGGGAAGAAGATAGGGATATACTGGGAAATATGGGATTTCTTAAAGTCTTGGTGCCTTTTTTTTTTTTAAACCCTTGTACTTCGGTGTATTGTCTCATAGGTGGAAGATTGGTAAGGGTGGGCAATGGGGGTCAAGTGACTTGCCCAGGGTCACACAGCTGGGAAGTGGCTGAGGCAGGGTTTGAACCTAGGACCTCCCATCTCTAGGCCTGACTCTCACTCCACTGAGCTACCCAGCTGCCCCCTCTTGGTGCCTTTTTAAAGCTATTTAAACTTAGAAATGGCAATACAACTTTTGAAAAATCTTGTATAAAACCAAACTCTATCAAGAAAAATGTGTTTTTAAAAAAATGCTTGGGGGATTTTACTGTATTCCTGTTAAGTAACTGATCTCCAAAATCCACCAGGACTTCATCAGGGAACTGGAAAGAGATGATATGATCTAGTACTTTCTGGATGAAAAGATAAGCGATTTCCCCCATCGAAGTTATTCTGATTTTCTAAATGGAAACGACTTTGAGAGAGCACTTGGGAGGGACAGCTGCTTTAACGTGTTTTCCCTGGTTGGCCGGTCCTCCCTACTGTTGTCTTCTCATGGGTTCTCTGCCCCAGGGAGATAGCAATATCAACACACAGCCAGATGCAATGGCTGAGGGAGGATACTGAGCCACCTCTGGACAAGGTCGAAAGCTAGAAACCTGGGAATCCCTACCAAGACGTGCTACTTGTCGGGCAATGGCAAACTGTTGGAGAAATGTGTGGCTGCCTCTATGGCCCAAAGCAAGGGGAGACCCCCTTCTTTGGGCCATTTGAGGTCCCAGACGACCTGAAATCCAGTTCCAGTGGGGGTGATGTAGACTTAGTTGTTTCACCATCATTGTTTTTGTTTCTAGATTCATAAAATAAGAAGGGTTTAGTAGCCAGGAGCCTTGGTGCAAATGGCCCCGGGTGCAAATCCTTCACCTTCTGTGATCTTGGACAGCTTGTTTCCATCTCATTGGGTTTCAGTTTCAGTGCAAAATGAGGAAGTTGGTTTAGATGAGCTCCAAGGTGTCCTCCAGTAAGAGCAGGGCTTCTTAATCTTTCTTGCGGGAGGCAATCCTAAATCCCTAATTCCCCTTCTCGGAAGATGTTTTTTAAAACCCTTGCTTTCTATCCTAGTAAGAACTCTTAAGACAAGAGCAAGGGGTAGGAAAATGGGGTTAAGTGACTTGCTCAGGGTCACATAGCTAGGAAGTATCTGAAACCAGATTTGAACCCATAACCTCTTGATTCTAGGCCTGGCACTCTACAAATATATATTTTTTAAAAACAGAAAATAATACATAAAAAAAAAAACCCTAACCCTGTCACTAAAATGCAAATGATTATGTTGGAAACATAAAGGTTAGTGAAAGTAAAGAAACTCCTGACTCCAAACCTGGCACTCTACAAAAAAAAATTTTTTAACAGAAAATAAATACATTAAAAAAAAACCTTAACCCTAGCACTAACATGCAAATGATCACAAAGGAAATCTAAAGGATAGTGAAAGTAAAGATGTAATTTTTTTTTCATCCAAGTTCACTGAGTCTAAGATGGAAGGTAAAGGTGTAAAACAAATCCATTCTAAGTATCAATTTCACGGCAGAAGAGTGGCAAGAGTTAGGCAATGGAGGTTGAGTGATTTGCCCAAGGTCACACAGCTACGAAGTATCTGGGGCTAGATTTGAACCCAGGAATTCTCATCTCCAGGCCTGGCTCTCTATCCACTGAGCCACCCACCTGCCTTTTCTATCTACTTTTCTTGCATAACATCCTCCTGAGGGTCAGATGGAAGAAATACGTCAAATAATATTCATGACTCAAAGCCATTTTTAAACCTCCTCTGGATTGTGACCTTTGGCGACTGGACCATGCAAATGGACTTTTATCATTAGCACAGAAAAGAATACAGGTAATTAGATGGTCAGAAAAAATGTACCAGGAGCCCCGGGTTCAAGGAAGCCCCTTGATGCCCCCAGAGGGAGTCCAAGAAGAAGGAGGAGGAAGAAGAAAGGGCGCCCAGTCCGTAGAGCCCTGCTTACCTGAGATAGTCTCTCCTGCAGAGCTTTCGCCCCAGCTTGTAGTACAGGCGCCGGCCCACTTCCCCCAGGCGGCACCCGCAAAGGTCACAGCTGAGGCAGTCCTCGTGCCAGTACTGGTCGATGGCCTTCAAGAAGTAGCGGTCCCCTATGTTCTGCTGGCAGCCACCACATGTCAGCAGGGACGGCGGGATCTGCAGCACCTCGTCCACTGGTTCCCTGGGAAGGACAAGGGTGATTTGTGAACCCAGTGGCTTCCTCTGCCCTTTCCAGCATGAGCAGAATTCCTCCCAGACACACATCCTGGGGACCTCAGAATCTTCTTCAGATGAGTCTAACGGGAATGGATGGGGAGATCTGGCCGCCTCCAGCGGCACCAGATGGATGAAACCACTGGTGAGATACATTTAACTGTTGAGAATTAAGAATATTTAAGAGAGAAAGTTGGGAAATCTATTCCTTGGTAAAGAGACAAGGGAGGGAGATCTGGTATCTTCAGTTTGTTTTGTTTTGTTTGGGGGGTGGTGGGAGGAGTCACACATTAAACCAAGAGCAATCCCAGGGAAAGTGGCCAAATGGCATCTTTGACAACATGGTGGCACTCAAATGTTACCTACCGCTTGCACTTCCCTCCTTTTTTCCCAGCTCCTTTCCCCATATCTCTTCCCCTCTCACTTTCTTCACCTTCATCTTATCTCCTACCTTGTTTATGCCCTAGGTCTACAAGGGTCATCCGTGGGTCCTCTTTGGTACAAATGGACAACACTCGACTCCTTTGATCATAGATTTAGGGGTGGCAAGGGCCTTAGAGATCATTCGAGCCCAAGATTCTCATTTTACAGATGAGGAAACTGAGGCCCCAAGAGTTAGGCAACTTGTCACATAGGTAGTTAGTGTCAAAGGAGGGATTTGAATTCAGGCCCTCTAACCCCAAATCCAACACTCTACATCATGCAAGTTACTCTTTCTCAGTTAGTTCATATTTGATAAACTACATACATTTTGTACCCCAAGTCACCAAATAGAAATGGTAAAGCCCATTTTGTTGTTTTTATTTGGATCCCCAGAAACCTAGGACTGTGTCGTGCCAGGAAAGAGGGCTTAATAAATGTTGAATTGAAGACTATCAACCCATTAAGAAGTATTTATTGGTGGGCAGCTGGGTAGCTCAGTGGATGGAGAGTCAGACCTAGAGATGGGAGGTCCTGGGTTCAAATCTGGCCTCAGACACTTCCTAGCTGTGTGACCCTGGGCAAGTCACTTGACCCCCATTGCCCACCCTTACCACTCTTCTGCCTTGCAGCCAATACACAGTATTGACTCCAAGACGGAAGGTAAGGGTTTAAAAAAAAATAAAAGAAGTATTTATTAGGGCAGCTGGGAGATTCAGTGGATAGAGTGCCAGGCTTGGAACTGGGAGGACCTGGGTTCAAATCTGGCCTCTGATACTTCCTAGCTATGTGACCCTGGGGAAGTCACTTAATCCCAATTGCCTAGCCCTTATTTTTCCTGCCTTGGAACCAATACTCAGCATGCATTCTAAGACAGAAGGTAAGGGTTCTCCCCTTCCAAAAAAAGAGATATTTATTAAGGGTCTACTATGTGTCAGATACCCCGGAAGGACCTTCTGTAACAAAGTTGATCTATTCGATGAAAAAAAAGAGTGGAAGATTCCTAGCACCATGCTGGGCACGTGTGCTCTATTAAACACTTGTTGACATGACCTCATTACAGATGTTTCCCCCCAGCTAATGAATGTTCTTTGGACCCTCTCTGGAGCCCAAATCACATTTTTTAGAAACCTATTAAGCTTTTCAAATAGGCTCAGTTTGTAACTGCCCAATTCCCAAAGCGAATTCTCCTCCACTTACTTAAGGAGGCTAATCTCGGTCTCTCCGTTTTGTGGCCCAACCATTCTGTGTCCCAATTTGTCCAACCAGAAAAATGTGTTTAGGGGCGTGTGGGTGTGTGTCCCATGAGTGTGTACTACTATGAAAGGAGCCACCCAGTACCCAGTTAAAGGCTGTATACAGCCCAGATTGTCACAAGAACACATCAAGATCTCAAACCTGGCAGTCAATAAACAGCTCTTGGAAATGCTTTAAGAAGTCACGGCAGCCCACCCAACACTGTTGTTTTGCTTTTTTTTTTTTTTTTTAAACCCTTAACTTCTGTGTATTGACTTATAGGTGGAAGAGTGGTAAGGGTGGGCAATGGGGGTCAAGTGACTTGCCCAGGGTCACCCAGCTGGGAAGCGTCTGAGGCCACATTTGAACCCAGGACCTCCTGTCTCTAGGCCTGACTCTCAATCCACTGAGCTACCCAGCTGTCCCTGTTTTGCTTTGTTTTTACAGAGGTGAATGATAGTATTCAGCACGAGGGGTTTTCCTTCCCTTTTCCTGAAAAGTTATTCATATTCCTGAAGTTTTTATCCAGGTGTTTCCATTACTTAGCAAAGTGCCTGGCAATAGCGGACGCTTAATAAATGTTTCTTGATTGCTTGATTTCCCCTGACTGACATCAACACGGAGTTCTCTTTTGCCTCTTCCTTTTGGGGGCTTCCGAGATTCACGTGGCTCCTTTTTAACCTGATTCTCTGAATGACTGGGGATGACACTGCCACCCAGTCAACTATGAAAGAGAAGAATTCATGCTCAGCTGATGCCAACTGAGTGGAATGAAAATGGAATTGCCTTTAGATTGCTTACAGAGGCAGTAGAGTCCAGAGGATGGAAGAATAGACAGGAGATCCCATGGTTATTATGCCATATATTAAATGCCAACCTCTTCAGCAATCCAACCACCCAGAATGGTAAAAAATGGGAAAATGCATTAATATTTTTTAACCCTTACCTTTCCTCTTAGAATTAATAATGTATATGTGTATCAAGGCAGAAGAGTGGGAAAGGGCTAGGCAATGGGGGTTAAGTGACTTGCTGAGGGTCACATAGCTAGGAAGTGTCTGAGGATTTGAATCCAGATTTGAACCCAGAATCTTCCATCTCTAGGCCTGATTCTCAATCCACAGAGTCATCTAGCTATCTCCCTCTCCCAGACATATTAATAATTAAGGAAAGATGGGGAGAAAAGGGGAGGGAAGGGAAGGCTGGGTAACAACTTGATGTAAAAAAAAAATCTATTTATTAAATGCCTACTAAGTCCAAAGCATCTCAGCTTAATGGATAGAGTCAAGAAGGCTCTGCTTCAGGTCCAGCCTCTGATGGCTTCTAGCATAGACATACTGGTTGTACCACCCTGGACAAGTAATTTAACTTTTCAGTGCCCCCAGCCAAACCTCTAGGACTATAAGTTATGAAGTGTCCCTCTGCATTGAGAGAGAGTTTCATTACTGGAAGTTCTTTATGCCAGTGAAATTCTAAGTCTGACAAGAAAATGGAAAAGGCACAACTAGGTGAGAGTGTGGATAGAGTGCTAAGTCTGGGGTTGGGAGGACTTGAGTTTCAATCTGGTCTCAGACACATCCTAGCTGTGTGACCCTGGGCAAGTCACCTGACCCTGTCTGTCTAGCCCTTACTCTTTTGTCTTAGGAGTTGTTATTAGGAAAAAAAGGAAGGAAGGAAGGAAGGAAGGAAGAAGAAGAAGAAGAAGAAGAAGAAGAAGAAGAAGANAAGAAAGGAAGGAAGGAAGGAAGGAAGGAAGAAAGAAAGAAGAAAGAAAGGAAGGAAGGAAGGAAAGAAGGGAGGAAGGAAGGAAGAAAGAGAAAAAGAAAGAAAGAGAAAAAGAAAGAAAGAAAGAAGGAAAGAGAACTAAGGCACTATACATTGTGAATTGGGGATACAGAATAGAAGAGAAAAACTGGCCCTGCCTTCTAGAAGCTTACTTCTAATTAATCATCTGTCTCTGCTGGAGAAAAAGAAAGCTTTTATCTATCTGCAGCATGGGGAAGTTGACACAAATGACCCAATCTCCTGTAAGTATGGAGTTAAATATCTCATAAGAAAGCCATCTACATTTTCAAATGTTAAGCAAAAGCAAGTTTTCAGATGGTCTGAGATAAGATAGCCTCGGACAGGATGAGATATTATCGCCATCTATCTCACAGAGTTCTTACTGTAATTGGTGTTCTAATAGCTCATTATCCACAGGCAGAATTCTCTTTAGTGAGAATTCCAAGGCAATGACTAAGTGGGAGCACCCCCAAATGAATATTTTAAATGCTCCCAGAGTGTTTTCAGGCTTCTCCACAGCAAGTGGCCAATTATAGCTGCTGGCCCCTTTTCTAACTCAAAAACCCAGCCTGGATTTCTAGGATAATTTCTTGAAATGTTGTTTTTGTTTGTTTTTTTAAGAATTCCAACAGCCAAATTATTTGTTGACTGACCATTCCACCACTGGCTTGGACTGAAATGCCCTTCTGAAGGGGGGAAAATGACTCAGAGAATGCAGTTAATCAGTCAACAATATTTCTGGGATAGCAAAGGTGTTGGGTTTTCAGTCTTTGTTGAGGGTACAAAGTTGCCAAAGAACAAATACCTAATAGTTACCCCTGAGGAAACCCGTCCTTCCAATTTATCGGCTAATCAAAGGACTGGTCAATGAAGGCCTTGCTGACCTCAGTGGCATTAGGTGTCCACTAACAAGACCCCACTATTTTGGTTTGCTGGATTTCCTTGTGGTCTCTTGAATATAATAGAGACAATACATGTTTACTGAATTGACCAGGGCAGGAAAAAACACCAAAAAACAACAACCCAAACTAACTAGAGGGCATTTTTGTGCCAAGATATACTTTTGAGATTTTCATAAGAATCAACAAGCCCATTAAACATGCACCAAGTTGACATAATCTCTATTTCTAAGTAGAGCTTCTCCCCCATCCCTATTCACCCCCTCCAGGGGAATTTATCTGAAGAAACTGATCACAAACCTGTCTGCTTTGGAATCCAGGTCTTGACCTTCAAAACTGCTTTATGATTTTTATACTCTTATTCTATTCGGAGCCCTGCCAGTGTTTTAGGAGACTAGCAATGGGGCTTTTATATCCTCGGTGGCAGGGCAAGGCCCAGGTAAACAAACAGTGTGCATGAAAACAGAGGGGGGAAATACTTCAGAAGCAGGAAAGCCCAATTCTTTCAAACAGCACCAAGAAATGAAAAAGGAAAACAAAAGCCTTCAGAAAGCACAAATGATCCCTCCTTAACTAACCCCTTCTGTGATGGGTAAGGAATTCTCTCAAAGGATTAGCCAATGTGGGCTTTAAGGGGGGAAGGGGGAGGGACTCCAAACCCGGCAGCTAATAGATCTTAAAATTAGTTTAGGGGAAAAAGGGTCCCCCACCCCCCACCCCAGATAACCTCTTAGTGCTTTCTTTTCCCCTCCACACCAAAACAAAACAAAACAAAACAAAACACTAGCTAGCCCAGCGTCTAAAGCAGGAGCCTTGGAGACACCCATCCATGGCCTCTCAATGCCCGTAGACCTGAGAGATCTCCCCTTAGCCACTAGCTGTCTAGAGAGCCCTGAAGGGCAGCTGGGAGAGATTTCTAAGCCCATTCATTTCTCTCGGAGCGGGAAGCTCCGGGTGTCCCCCTCCTCCTGCAGCAAGGGAAAGAGGGAAGCAAGCTCGGAGACCCGTTCGCAATTACCCGGTTTTCTGGGAGAAATGGGAGATCCAGGAGAGATGCGGGGAGGAAGAACGGGAGGCAGGAGTCGTTCCTCCACTCCTGGTGCTTTCTTGCCCTCCTCCCTCCACCTGCACGCCCAAGCCCGGCTGAGCTCAGCTCAAAGTTTGCCCGGCACTCCTCGCTCCAGGAAGTTAAGCATGGGTCCGCTCTTGACCTTCGGCTAGATTCGGGCTGAGTCTAGCGTGGGTCTGGGGGCCCTGGCCAGAACCTCTATTTGGGCTCCTCTCCCCACTCCCTCTCTCCCACCCCCGTGAAGGGCATTTAGGCATTCTGCAGGGGGTTCCCACTCCCCCAGGGGCAGAGGCACTCCAGCTTCTGAGACCCCCCCCCTCCAGCCCTCCAAGCCCTAGGGGGTCCCCCGCGCGGGGGAGGGGAGAAGCAGCCCTGCAGGGGGGGGGGAGGTCAAGTGCTTGGGGGCGCGCGGCGAGCGATCCCCTGAAGCCTCTGGTGGATCAAACCCGTCGGTGTCTCCCCTTGGCCTCGGGGCACCGGAGGTCCTGGGCACAGCGCCTGCCTCCTTCACTCCACCGTGCCCCCGCCCCCTGCCTCCCGGCCCTCTCGGAGGCTGGAGGATGGAGCGGCCACTTACTCGGACGGGTCCAGGCTCTTCCTCTCGATGGCCGAGGACATTGGAGAAGGGGGTGGCGCACTGCTGGGGGTGGGGGTAGGTGCTCCTTTGTCGGCAGAGCTGGGCGGGCGACTCGGTACCCCCTCGGGTCCTGGTCCTGGTCCTCCTCTTCGGGCAGCGCTGCCGCCGCTGCTGCTCACCGGCTGACTCTCCCCTCCGCCCTCAATGACATTCACGGGCTCCCTCGCAGCGCGGGGGAGAGCGGGCGAGCGGGGACGAATCCCCCAGGGTGGGGGAGGTCAGGCGGGGTGCCGGCCGGGGGTGGATGGGACCGCACGGGATGGGATGGGATGGGGCGGGCGGGGGGGGGG
>NC_058135.1:257611559-257694455 GCF_016433145.1 Gracilinanus agilis
GGGAGGGGAGAAGGAGGAGGGAGGGGGCGGGTCGGAGGGGGTGTGCGTGTCTCCCCCCCCTTCTCTCTGAAATGTCTATTTTTTGCTCAGCCTCCCTCTGTCTCTGGTTTCATTTCCTTTTTCCTGATCACGATTCAAATACAATAGAAGGAAATCACATTTAAAGAGACAGCTGCCCGTTTTATTTCTTTTCTTTTCCTTTTTCCCTTTAAAAAAAAAAAAAAACTGGGCTCCTGGGGGATTAGCAATACAAACAGCAGCCGCATCATGACTGACTTGGCTTCTTAAAGGGGCCGTGGCTGGGGGGCTGGTTGGGAGCTGCATTTCTCTCCCCTCCAGGGACAGAGGTGACTTGAACCACTTCAAAATAATCCTTTGGAAATTCTCTTCATGTACCCCTCTTCACGTCCCTTTTTCTTTACTAATGTCAAAAGTTAACAGGTTTGCCCTAGGGAAGAAATTTTAAAATAACGTGCAGAAGTAGGACTACTTTGGGGATCTCAGGTTTAGAATTGGGAAGAATCTCAGGGTTCATCTAAGTCAAATCTCTTTATTTTACAGATGGGGAAACAGAGAGCTGAAGAGAATTGCTTAGAGTCGCAAATTAAGTAATAGGGATGAGATCCCAAAGCAGGGTCTCTGATTCCAATCTACCCTGGCAAACCAACCGAGCCTGTGTCTGGGCAATCAGATTTTGCAGGGACAACAAATGAGCATGAGTGAGGAGATAGAAGAGAAAGTGACGCCTTAGATCCTAATTTGGAGAGGCAGAGGTGTCAAAATAGTCCCAAAACTTGAAATAGATTAAAACATAATTGGTAAAAAGTTAACCAAGTAAAAAAAAAAAATACAATGCAGCATAGATAATGTTAATTTGTAGTTTTCTAAGTCAACAAATGGCCTGCAGAGATCCATTTTTATTTGAGTTTGACACCAGAGGATAGGGCACCAGACTGACCAAATTCTGTCTTTGATGCTTTCTTTTTTCTGCCAATTAATTAATTAGTTAAATTAATTAAATTTAGAATATTTTTCCATGGTTGCATGATTCATATTATTTTCCTCCCCTCTTCCCTCCCCCCTTCCTGTAGCCAATGAGCAATTCAACTAGGTTTTACATGTATCATTGATGAAGACCTATTTCCATATTATTTTTATTATTTGCAGTAGAGTGATCATTTAGAGTCTACATCCCCAATCATATTTTATGCTTTGTACTTGTGTTACCTTGGGAAAGTCTCTTAACTTCCCTGGGCTCCACTTTTCCTCCTCTGTAAAGTGAATTGGGCTTGGATTTCAGTTCGAGATTTATGGCCTCTGATTTGTAAAATATCAGAGCTTCCTAAGTGCATCTAATCTCTTCCCTTTCCAAACTGTCTTCCATTATAATCTTTCTAAAGCACAAGTGTGGCTATGTTACTCTTCCCCTCAAGAACCTTAAATGGTTCCCTGTTACCATGAGGATAAAATACAACACCTCAGCTTAGCAGCTGAAGCCTTGGCTACAGTCAGGTCTTGAAGTTTATAATGCGTTATTTCCCTTCATGGATTGTACATTTCAGTCAACTCTTCCTACTTACTGGTGCCCAAATTTGGCACTCCTTTTCTAGTTTTCTAGTGCCCTTTTCCCCAAATGTCTTTGATTCAATTTTGCATATATTTATGTATATATGAACTAGATAAAGAAATAACTTTCTCAAAATTAGGAAAGCTGAGTTCTAGGGCAGCCTTTGACACCTAAAGGCTGAATGAGCTTGAGCAAACGATTTAAACACTTCTTTATCTAGTAACTGCCTATATCAATGAAATCAGAGGGTTGGTCTCTATACATATATACATACATTCATTCATTCATTCATATTTCTCTCTCTCCATCTATGTATCTATGCATCTATCTATCTATCTATCTATCTATCTATCTATCTATCTATCTATCTATCTAGTCTCCCACGTTAGAATATAAACTCCTAGTGGGCAGGGATTGTTTCACTTTTGTTTTGTATGCCTAGTGTTCAGCCCAGTGACTGGATTATAGTAAATGCTAAGCATTTAATAATAGAAGTCTATTCATTCATCCATTCATTCATTCCTGCTTTTGCACTGACTGTTCCTCATGCCATAAATATCTTCCCTCTTCATTTCAGCCTCCTAGAATCTCTGCCACCTCTTATGAGAAGCCTTTCTGTTCTCGTTCAGCCATTTTTTAGTTATGCCTGACTTATCAGGACCTCATTTCGGGTTTGCTTGTCAATGACACTGGAGTGGTTTGCCATTCCCTTCATCGACTCATTTTTCAGATGGATAAATTGAGGCAGCCAGGGTTAAGTGATTTACTCAGGGTTACACAGTTAGTAAGTATCTGGGACTGGATTTGAACTCAGGAAGATAAGTCTTCCAGGCAGGTTCATTCCTATCCACCTAGTCTCTTCTGTTTGAAAATACTTGACTCAAACTGAGTCTGGTGGTTAAACCTGTTCACTTATAAATAGTCAGTAAATATACTACTCAGAATTAACGATAAGTAATAACAGGAAGATTCTTTTGTGCCCCCACCCCAAACTCTGGGTGCCCGGAAGAAGCCAAATGAGATGTTTTGATTATCCGACTACTTTACATTCAACTCCAAAGGTAGAAATAGAAAGAGTAGGGCAGGGGGATTCACAGAGATTCTTTTCTTTAGAGCATATTTATCAACCCTTTGTTTCCACAGGTCTGGAATGACCTTAAAAACAGCCTCATTAAAAAGCATTTAGAAACTTTTTTTTTTTTTAAAGCATTTATTAAAGGCACTAGGCAGTGGGGCTTAGTAGAGAGCAAAAGACTTGGTGTCACTTGTCCTGGAGTAGAATGAGGGCTCTTCTATTCACTAATTACATAATCTTGGACAACTAGCTCCTCATTCCCCAAGCCTCAGTTTCCTCAATTGTCAATTGTAAAATGGAATAGATGCTCTCTAAAGCTCATTTCAACTCTGAATTCATGCTTTCTCTCATGGGAGCACAGAATGATTGATTTAGAGCTGGAAGGGACGTGATGCTAGCTAGTCCAACTCCAATTTACAGATGGGGAAACTGAGGTCCTAAGTCAAGATTTGAACTGAGGTCTTCTTATTACAAATCTAATGTTATCCTTATCACACCACATCCCATTACCACCAGAAAAAAAAATCAGGGAGGAACTTACTGTTCCTTAAAAAAATTTTTTTACTGATATCTTTTGTTTTTATATCACTTTCATTTCTGCATATATCCATCATCCTTCCCCTACCCAGTGAACCATCCCTTAAAAGAGAGAATTTTAAATGAAAGAGAAAAAAATCATTTCAGCAAAACTAGCCCATCAACCCAGTCTGACAATATATGTTGTGTTTGATTCCTATATCTGCAAGAAAAGTGAGAGATGCATTTTTTTTTTCATCTCTTCTGGGGACCAAGCTTATGCTTTACAGTTATACATTGGGACTCACTACTAATCTTAATGTCCTTGATAACCCTCCTGGGGCACAGGTAGATAATGATGTTCATTATCCCCATCTTACAGACGGGAAAGAAAAAAAACTTTCAGAAATTGCCTGAGGTCTCTCAGACACTCCTCTTCTTTTCCCAACCTCTCTTAATTCTAGTGCCAGCCTGCTCTTAATTAGTTCTTCTTTATTCTGTAAATAGCTTGTTTAAATAAATTTATTTGCTTGCTTTCTCTCTCCCCCCCAGTTAGATGGTAAACACCTCGAGGCCAGGCGTTATCTTTTGCTTCCTTTTGTATCCCCAAGCTTAGGATAGTGCCTGGCACGTGCGGAGTAGTTTAATGAATACGTTGTGTTGACTGGATGGTAGGTTGGTGGTTAAAGAGGAATCCAGTGCTTATACCTTCTAGGCTCCAAACCCAGAGGCCGATTCCCACTACAAAGTCAAAACTAATCCCTGAGTCCCAGAAATGGAAGCTCCTGGGTTCAAATGTGAACGCAGATACTTTCTAGCGGAGTGACCCTGAGCAAGTCACGTAATCCCTCACCGCTCTTGTGCCTTGGAACCATCGTACAGTATTGATTCTAAGACAGAAGATGAGGGTTAAAAAAAAAAAAAAAAAAGACTAATCCCTGGACTATGTTGCACGTTTTTCTCCCATCTATGATTCTCTGACCTCCTTGCTCTAAAAATTGGGTCCCTGACAATATGAACTAAATGTATCTTCCTAGAGTCAGGAGGCAGCCCCATGAGCCACTTTGTATCCACACCTTTCACTGCATATATATATTTTAAGTTATTAATATAAAAAGATATTCTTGTGCCCAGACACTTCCTTTTAATGGGAAAAGGCTCCCAGACTTTTCAGGCAGCCTGAATTATGTGATAAATATTTAATGCCATCCATAATCACTGAACAATCAGGAAGGAGAATAAAAATTCACAGGGGGTTAGCTCCTAACTGTTTTATAATTCAGAGGTCTTCGTTCAGAGGAATGGCGAGATTGGGAAGCCAATTCCAAAGTGAGGCGAGGATTAAAATGGAGACTCACGATTTCCTTAAAAGACTAATCCTTTTTTTTTTTTTAATCGTGGGCAAGCTAAGAATTTTTTTTTAAAGAAGAATTTTATAATATATTAATGTGTATAATCTCTGAGGGCAGAGAGTAAGTTTGCATTTGTTTGCTTTAATTAAGCCCGATAACAAGCCAGTTATTGGCTTACATGCTCTGCTTCAGAATTGGGGCAAGTATCATTCGAGAAAATAAATAGATCATTGGATTCCAGAAAGATGGGAGTACCATGGCCAACTCCTTCCCCCCTTCCTCCCCCATGAAGTTTCCTTTTCGTAGCATGCTTACTGCTCTGACCCAAGTGTGCAATGAGAGAGAGAGAGACGTTGCAAATAACTTTGGGCTAGCTTCTTATCTTACCCAACTCTTGGGGGGAAACTTCCCTAGAGAAGATGAATATTTGGAGTGATATCTTTAGATTTCAATTTCACACAGAGTGGCTCTAAGAGAGAAATCCCCAGTGAAAGGATTTCGGTTCCTTTCAATGAACAATTAAATTGTTCAAATTTGAGTTTAGCAATCATACCCTGGCCTTGAAATGTATTTTTATTAATAACTTTCAAATAACAACGGCTCCATTGCATCTCTTCCCTCCCTGCAACTCAGTGCAGCTCTGGAAAACCTCAGGATTTCGAGTCAGAAGATTTGGAAACAGACTCCAACCACCTACTGAAATGTGTCCATAGGCATGTCATTTTCCCTTTCTGACCCCCAGTTTATTCATCTGTAGAATGGGATGATAATACCTTCTTCTATCCCTAATTATCCACTACCTCCCAGGCCATCACCAGTCAGCCTGAGTTTTGTCTTGCCACTGGACTTGGAGGACTCTAGAGGAGAGAGGGAGGCTGAAGACCTTGTGCAACTCTATCTCACTTAAATCCAATTTATTCAAGAGTCAAATGACCTTGCCAGGTTGTCATTTTGGTTCTCTTCCAGCAGGAAAGTCAGCAACCAACCGTATCCCTTTTGGAGTTGCTGTGATAAAAGTCTGGATATACCTCCAGCATCAGCTATGGAGTCAGAGGACCTTAGTTTAGATTCTAGCTCTGCTGTGTGTCCTTAGGCAAATGGCTCAACTTCTCAGGACACAATTCCTGGTCTGTAATGAGAGAGTTGGTCTTCATGATCTCCAAGATCCCTTCCAGCTCCGACTCTGATCCTGAGATGCTTAAAGCATGATAGATATGAGGGTTATGGTTATTATTACATAATAGAAAGGAAAGACTTTGCATTGATTTATCTGTGTAGACATCATATGGCCATTGCCACCAGAAGAGATGTTTCTTGGTTTATTGGACGGACTATTTCATTTTTTTTTCTTTGTAGTCTTAGTTTGAACATGGCGTTGAGTAGAACAGATATTTATTATCTACTATATAGTAATATTAATAATAGCTACCATTGAGGCAGCTGGATGGTGCAGTGCCAGACACTAGCTATGTGATCTTGGGCAAGTTACTTAACCTTGTTTGCCTCAGTTTCCTCATGTAGAATGAACTGGAGAAAGAAATGGCGAACCCACTCCATTATCTTTGCCAAGAAAAACCCCAATAGGATTGGACACAAAGAGTTGGACAAGACTGAACAATAATAGCTACCATTCATATATAGTGTTAAGGTTTGCAAAGTATTTTACATATGCCATCTCATTTGATCCACACAATCTTGTAAGGCAGGTGCTATTATTACCATTCCCATTTTACATATAGGGAAACTGAGGCCCGGATTTTTTTTAAGTGACTTACCCAGAATCACACAGTTAGTAAGTGTCTGAGGTTGGATTTGAGCTCACGTCTTCCTGACTCCAGGTCCAAAACCCTATCTACTTTACCATCTAACTGCCTGCTAGGCATCCTGGGAGACACTCAGGATACATAGAAAAGTAATTCCCGTGCCCTCAAGAATTCCTAATGGAGGAGCAGCTGGGTAGCTCAGTGGAGTGAGAGTCAGGCCTAGAGACAGGAGGCCCTAGGTTCAAACCCGGCCTCAGCCACTTCCCAGCTGTGTGACCCTGGGCAAGTCACTTGACCCCCCCATTGCCCACCCTTACCAATCTTCCACCTATGAGACAATACACCGAAAGTACAAGGGTTTAAAAAAAAAAAAAAGAATTCCTAATGGAGAATACGGTATGTACATAGATAAGTAAATAAAAAATATATGCAATGTAACTTTTAAAAGAAGTCAGGAAAGAACCCACTTGAGAAGTGGCTCCTGAGCCAGGTTTTGAATGAAGATGGGGTTCTCCAAGGGGAAGAGGGAGGGAGAGTGCACTCCACTTCTGGGAAGCTACTTGTATAAAGCCAAAGAGATGGCTAAGGGTATGCCAAATTTAGGGAACAGCCCGTAGACCAGTTAACCTGAAGAGGAGGAGAATACATGAAGGGGAGAAACAGGAAATAAGAGAGGTGGCAGTTAAATTGTGACAGGCTTCAAATGACATGCCAAGGATGTTCTATTTAATCTAATAATAGCTAACATTTATAGAGTGCTTACTCTGCCAAGCACTTTACAAATATTATGTCCTTCGATCCTCTTAATATCCCTGGGAGATAGGTACTGCTATTATCCCCTTTTCATATTTAAGGAAACTGAGGCAGACGGGGATTTAAGTGACTTGCTCATAGTTGCACAATTAGTAAGGATCTGAGGCTGAACTTGAATTTTGTTGTTTAGTCATTTCAGTTGTGCCTCATGACTTCATTTGGTATTTTCATGGCAACGATACTGGAATGGTTTGTCATTTCCTTTTTCAGCTCATTTTACAGATGAGGCAAGCAAGACTAAGTGATATGCTCAGGGTTATGCAGCTAATGACTGTCTGAAAACAGATCTGAACTCAAGAAGATGGATCTTATTGATTCCTGATTGGGTACTCTATGTATTCTGCCACCTAACTACTTCCACTTACTGGTCTATATCTCACAGAGTAGCTGGGAAAGAAAACTGGGATAAGTGTGACCTATTGTTACAATTTGCCTTTAATAAACAACAGTTACTTTGAACTTCTTAGTGACTAACAATTCAGCAAGGGGTTTTGGGAAAAAAAACCAGAGTGGGACTCAAGTTATCTCTGCTCAAGGACAATGAGATTCAAAGCATTCTTTCCTAGCTCAGTCTCACTCTCGTGTATGAGAAAATTGCCCCCATTAAAAATCAGATTATTTTTCAAGGTAAGTGGTCTTTCCTGAATGTCAATATAAAGATGGCATAGTACAGTGGAGAGAGTGCTGGACGTGGGGTCTAGAGAAACCTGAATTTGAAACCTGCCTTCACCTCTTTCTTGACTGGACAACTGAAGTCATTTAACATCTCTGAGACTCAGTTTTGTCATCAGTAAAACAGAAATAATAATTCAAATTATACTTCATAGGATTCTTGTAAAGCAAGTGCCTTATAAACCCCCAAACCCTATATAAATATGAACTGTTATTAATGTAATTAGGAGACAATCTGGGGCCATAAGAAAGCTGTGTTATATTTCTAAGTTTGGCTGGATTTTTTTCCCTGTTGGCATTTTCCTCAATTCTTTCATCTCATCTACAATTCTTTTCAAGGAAAAGAATATTTTTTCCTGTGATTATTGTGCTATTGCTTTTAACATTCCTTTAACTAGAATGAAGCCTTGAAATATGAATGAAAAATGTAGCTCTCACTGGGAACTTGCCAGAGTGACCCTCACCTTGCCCTTTGTTTTAGTTGTCCTAAGCAGAGCTCTTGAAACATTTGTTTTTAAGTAATTATAGTACTTTAGTGGAAAAGGAAGAAAGGAAGAGAAAGGAAGAGAGAAGAGAAAGAATGAAAGAAAGGAAGGAAGGAAGGAAGGAAGAAATGAAGAAAGGAAGGAAGAAGGAAGGAAGGAGGGAAGGAGGGAAAGAGAAAGAAGGATGGAAGGAAGGAAGGAGGGAGAGAAGGAGGGAAGGATGGGAGAAGGGAAAGGAGGAAGGATGGAAGAAGGGAAAGGAGGAAGGATGGAAGGAAGGAATGAAGGAAGGAAGGAGGGAAGGAAGGAGGGAGAGAAGGAGGGAAAGAAAGAGAAATGGAGAAAAGGGATAGAAGAAGGGGAGGAGGAAGAAGGAAGGAAGGAAGCATTGTTTGACTTTGATTTGGGTTTCCTTGGCACAAATGTTCAAACTTGACCAGGGATGACCCATAGGTATTTTAAACTCAACATGTATACAACGGAATTCATTTTCTTTCTTCACAATCTCATCGTCATCCTTGATTTCTCACTGTCACTCATCTCATATGTCCAATCAATGGCCAAGTCTTTATTTTCTTTCTCTAAAACAGTGATCACTGTGTGTGTTTTGCATGACAAGAAAATAAAATAAATTTTAAAAGCCATTGCTTGCATCCATCACCTTCTCTTTGCTCACACAGACACCATCCTGGTTTAGACCCTATTACCTATCACAGGATTATTACAGTGTCTTTCTAACTGGGCTACTTGCACCAAGTCTCTCCTCCAACTATTTTCTCAATGCCCAAGGCAACATTCTAAGACCACAAATTTCGAGGCAGATGCATATTTGCATTGGGGAAGAAGGCTTCCTCCTCCAGAAGGTCCTTGTACCAAGAGAATCACAGGTCTACTTTCTTTATTTTAATATTAACATACACTCATGCAATAATGCTCTAAGATTTGCAAAATGATTTATTTATTTTTATTTATAATATAATATATTTACTATATATAGTATGTCTTGGAAGAGATTCTTAGGTTGGACTAGATGGCCTCTGAGGTCTTCCAGTTCTGAGATTCTGGACTACTCATGAGGTACCAGTTCTGATTTAAGTAGAGCTAGTTGACTAGGGACCTTCTGAATGAACATGTGACTTTCAGGATAAAAAATTTTAACCACCCTCAGTGTGGACATTGAGCATCATTCCCCATCCTCAGATTCTCATTAAAAGATGTGATAAGATTGTCTAGCCCTTACCTCTCTTCTGCCTTCAAACAATATAGAATTGATTCTAAGACAAATGGTAAGGGTTAAAAAAAAAAAGATGTGATAGGATTTGAATGTTAATTATCTTTCTTCAACCTTTTTTTTTTGTGTGTGTGAAAAGGTCAAGGACTCATTTGCCCTCTAGGATCTACTAAAACAACTCTGGTTTGAAAGATTCAGGTCTTTGGGTGTCAGTGATGTTCCATTAAACATCATAACTGATCTTGGGGAAACCATTGGACCTGTTAAGGCTTGAAGGTTTTTTCCTTAGAATATCACCCCCTACCTCAACCTCCAAATGGGAAACGAAATATTGAGTTAAAAGAATAACAAGAACCAGGTCTCATGACCTCTGACAGAGACAAAGGCTCAAAAGTTTATGTGAAGGATATAACCCTTCATTAACCTTTCAACAGAACCCTCATTACCCAGCCTTTCAATGTGCTCCATGTCTAAGAACTCAGGCAGCTCAAAGCACAGCCCAAATCATAAAATTTTCTAAAGGAAAGCTCAGGGGAACAAAGAGACACACAGGAATAGCCAATCTCCGAAATACCTTATGCCATGCAGAGTTTTACTTGGCATATATTCCTTCCTCTTCCTTCCTTCACAGAAATCAACTTTATGACAATAGCATAATGTTCACTTAGCTACTATAACAAACACCAGGAGTCTTGGCTCTGTCTGCTTTTATTTGTTGCCTGGAGGTAGCTTGAAAGTAGGAAAAAGGCTAGAGAACCTTTGACAGAGTCACCTGCAACAGCTACTCTCTTCCTACCTCCACAACCCAACTGCCCAATTTGGTAGCAAGAACCTACAGAGGAGAAAAGACAGCCAGGGAAGGACTCCTCTATCTGTGACCCTCATGGACAAACGATATCGTGTTATACTGAGGGGCTCCACAGCAAAATGGACTAATTCAGGGGGCAGCTGGGTAGCTCAGTGGATTGAGAGCCAGGCCTAGAGACAGGAGGTCCTAAGTTCAAATCCGGCCTCAGACACTTCCCAGCTGTGTGACCCTGGGCAAGTCACTTGACCCCCATTGCCTACCCTTACCAATCCTCCACCTATAAGTCAATACACAGAAGTTAAGGGTTTAAAATTAAAAAAAAAATCCTTAAAAAAAATGGACTAATTCAGTTGAGAATATTTAGCAGGGGAGTCTTTACCATCCCAGGCCATCGAGGTAGATAGAAGGCTGATCCTAGGGATTAAAATCTTGCCTTGGATACTTGCTAGGGGACTAAATGACTTAGCTTCCGAGTCACAGTTTCCTCATCTGTAAAATGAGGATTTTGATTGCGATGACCTCGGAGGTCCTTTCCAGCTAGAAATCTATGATCCTGTGGCTTCTGGGCACCACGGGATCGGTGAGGTTTTCAGTGAGAAGATCCTTGGGCAGTGTTCTCAGGGAGGCAACACAAGTAGAGACAGAAGAAGACTCTAGTTAAGTCTCTTGGGTTGCCACTGGCTTCTCAGACTATCCAGACCTTCGACTGAAATTTTCAGGGGTGGGTTCAAGCTCTAGCACCAGACAGGGCTTCCGGGGGATGGTGGGGGTTGTGGAGAAGGAGGATCTCAGCCGCTGCTGAGGAAGTCCTATTTTCCAGCATTCCCGTTTGGCAGAGGGGGAGCTGGGCTAGCAGAGGAAGGGCGATTCCTGCCCTGCCTCCCCATAGCTTTTCTCTTACCACCAGAGAGTATGTATGAGTTTCACAAGCAACCGATTTTAGTTTTGAGTAGTGGAACTGAAAGTCTGGTCTGAGATACTCCCCAGACATCACAACCATTAAGGTTTCCATCAGTAAGCTAAAATAAGAGACTGTCTGCCATTGGGTCCTGCCACTTTCTCTCGTTTTTCTCAGGGGCCTCATTGCTTGTACTTTCATAGGATTCACATCCGAGAGCATCCTCATAGGACATCAGAGGCATCACTTCCCACCTCCGCCCCTGATTTGTGGATGAGGAAACTGAAAATGACGCAGATCAGGTGAATTGCTCAGAGTCACCCAGAGAGTGAATAGCAGAGTGGTCCAGCTCTTCTGGCTCTCAATCCAAGGTTCTTTCTCTGCCATCAGGAGGGTGTTTGGGATTGGGAAGGACCCTGAGGTTCTGCCATATGAGGGTCATATGAAGAAGCTGAGGATATTTGACCCAGAAAAGAGAAGACTCGGGGTAAGGAGTAAGGAGTAAGGAATAATAGCTGCCTTCAAGTATTTGAAGAACCATCAAATAAATGGAAGCGACCTTAGCCCGGGGTTGGGAAATCTTTTCCAAATTCGAGTGCCCAGAGGGCAAATTTAAGCTGTCAGTGAGCTCCCAGATTACTCCAGAGAGTTGAGGGAGAAAGTGCTTGCTTTGGGCAGCTGGATGGAGGGATGGGGCACACACACACACACACACAAAAAGGGTTCTCCGGAGATGGGAAGAAGAGGAACAGAGCAGCTCCCAGAGTGCCCTGCCCTCTGGTCTGTGCTCAGGAGTCATGGCTTTGCCAACGAGGCAACCTATTTCTACTTGGCCCCCTGGGAGCAACAAGTGGGTATTACAGACAGATGGGTTTAGGGCCAAGGTCAGGAAAACCATCTCAATAATTATGGCTGTCTAAGAGAAGCAGCTTTACCTGTCTCATTCTGTACAGAATTGAGTCATTCAATGCAGCCTGGGCTAGCATTGGTTTTTCTGGCTTCCGTGTCTGCTGAGTTTGAAAAACAGGACCCCCTGCCCCAAGATGTCCATAGAATAAAAGTGGCAGGTGACCCAGAGGCAATGAAAAGATAAAAACAGATGTGGGTACAAGAAGGCTGCAGTATATTATCCCAGGCCATCCTGTCTTCTCCAGCAGATTGCCCTTCTATCATCCCTACTTTCTTTCTCTAATCTTCAATCTCTCCCTATCTACTGGCTCCTTCCTTCCTTCCCTGCTGCCCACAAACCCGCCCATGTCTCTCTCATACTCAAAAAAACCTCATTTGATCCTACCACACCTAGTAACTACTGGCCTATGTCTCATTCCCTTTTCATTTAAAGTCCTTGAGAAAGTCATTTATATCCCTATTTTCTTCTAAACCCTCTGCCATCTGACTTCCAATCCATCAACTAACTAAGACTTCTCTCTCCTCTCCCCAAAGTTACCAATGATCTCCTCTGTCAAAGCTAATGACCCTTTCTCATTCCCAATTGTGTTCTTGCCCTCTTTGCAGCTTGTAACTCCATCGGTGACCCTCTTTTCCTAGATACTCTCTCTTTTATAGGTTTTCATGACTCTGCTCTCTCCTGGTTCTCCTCCTCCCTGTCTGACTCCTCTTTCTCTGCTTCCTTTGCTAGATTTTCATCCAGAAAATATCCACTAACTGTGGATGTCTCCTAAGGCTCTATCCTGAACCTTCTGGTCTATTCTCTCTTCTGTCCCATTTGAAGAACTCATCATATCTCAGGGGTTCAATAACCATCTCTGTGCAGATGACTGATTCCCTGATCTATATATCCAGGTCTAAGTTCTCCCTATAGCTCCAACCTCCAATGACTGCCTACCTTTTAGACACCTCAAACTCCGTGTCTTTTGGCATTTTTCAATGTGATATATCCAAAACAGAACTTTTGCCTTTTCCCTGAAATACTATCTTTTTCAAAATTTACTTATTACAGTTTTTTAAAAACCTCTACCTTCTGTCTTAGAATCTGTACTATTGGTTCTAAGGCAGAAGAGTAGTAAGGGCTAGGCATTTGGGGTTAAGTGACTTGGGCAAGGTCATACAGCTAGGAAGTGTCTGAGGTCAGACTTGAACTTAGGATCTCTTGTCTCCGGGTCTGGATCTTTATCCCTTGAGTCACTTAGTTGCCTCTCCCCTTCTCTCCTTACTGTTTAAAAAATTAATTTATAATCATGAATTATATGATATATTAATTCATATAATATTATTTATTATTATATATTTTAATCTTTTTATTTTATTTTTTATTTTCTACAGGAAAAAAAAGGTAATGGGGGTTAAGTGACTTGCCCACGGTCACACAACTAGGAAGTGTCTGAGGCCAGATTGGAACCCAGGACCTCCCATCTCTAGGCCTGGCTCTCAAACCACTGAGCTACCCAGGTGCCCCCTTATTATATATATTTAAAATAATATCTCATTTCCCCCATTACATGTAAAAACAAATTTAAGAATATCTAAATTTTATTATTATTATTATTATTTTAAACCCTTACTTTCCATCTTAGAATCAATACTGTGTATTGGTTCCAAGGCAAAAGAATGGTAAGGGCTAGGCAATGGGGGTTAAGTGACTTGCCCAGGGTCACACAGCTAGGAAGTGTCTGATGCTAGATTGGAACCCAGGACCTCCCATCTCTGGGCCTGGCTTTCAATCCACTGAACTACCCAGCTGCCCCCAAGAATATTTATTTTTAAGAATTCCCACCATCTTCTTGGTCACCGAGGCATCTAACCTCTGCATCATCTTTGATACCTCCCTCTCTCTCATATCCCCATGCCCAATGTATTGTCAAGTCTTCATTTCTTTTTTTATAATATCTCTCACTTAGGTCTCCTTCCACTCTGGTGTACCTAAGTGCCCATCATCATCTAAGAACCAGACTATTGCAATTGCCCTCTGGTTGGTCTCTCTATCTCAAATCGCTCTACACTCCAATCCAAACTCCATTCAGCTGTCAGAAGGATTTTCCCAAGACCCAGTTCTTCCCAGATCATCCTGCCCCACCTCCACCTCTACTCAATAAACTTCACCGGCTCCCTATTAGGTCCATGGCCAAATAAAAAAGTCCCTCCCAAACTGGGTCCTTCCTAACTTTCTAGTCTTCTTTTGCTTTAATCTCCATTGCATATGACAATCCAGAAATATTGGCCATCTTCCTGTTCCTGGAACAGGACACTCCATCTCTTGACTCCTTCCTTACCTTTTCTATGACTCCCCATACATGGAATGCTCTCCCCCACCCCACTTCCACTTTCTGGCTCATGTGGTTTCCTTCAAGACTCAGCTCAAATCCCATCTTCTGCAGGAGATTGTTTCCAATGGTCTCATGCCCTCCACTGCTGGTACCTTCTCTTTGAGATTACCTTCCATTGACACCACTGTCTATATCTTGTATGTACATAGTGGTCTGCACGTAGCTTTCACCATTACAATGTGAGTTCCATAAGAGCTGGGGTTTTGTTTTTACCCCAAGAACTTAGCACCTAGGCCAAAGAGCTTAGTAAATGCTGGTTGAATGACTGGTAAACTAGACAACCCTCTCTTTTTACAGACAAACCAAGATTCAGCGAGGTCATCTGACTTCCCTACAGTAAACAGCAACGGTGGAATTTGAACCTCAGTCCTTTGATTCCAAATCTACTACTCCTTTCCATTATATCAAGTGGGACCTGAAAGATCATAGAATCATAAAACATCAGAACTGGGTGAGGTATTAGATCACACATCTAGAACTGGGAGGAACCTCAGAATTCATTTAATCTGACCCCCCCCCCTATTTTACAAAATAAAGAAGCTGAGACCCAGGGAGGTTAAGTGTGACCCAAGATCACATAGACAATAAGCATCTAAAACGGGATTTGAGCCTAGGCTTTATTTCCTTATAGCCCTTTTCACTAATCCACTCTATCTATTCCTTCTTATTCTTTTTAAACAGATAAAGAAACTGAGTTTCAGAGGGTTAGAGTTGATCATTCCAAGTCAGATAGTGCCCACTGGAGTCTCTTGTTGGCAGCTCTTGAAGGGCACATTTTTGACCCTTCCCACTGCCCAGGCTACAACGCTTCTCTCATCAGATTTCCAAAGGCTACCTTGGGTTATTGCCAGAAGGAAGAGCTATAAAAATTTTTTCTGTTCCTATTTCTTGCATGTTCTGCCATCTGGAAATATCCTTTTATTTAGCAACTTTTGTGAAGAGAACTGAATCCGTGGAAAATGTTTCCAGTTTTATTCCACCTTTTAAATCACTCCAAGAAAGCCATTTCTATCCAGCCTTTGCAAGGGTCAAGCAATAAGGGCTCAGCTTTGGAAACAATGTCCAAGCAGTTATGAGTTTTCATTTAAATGAGATGAAGCATATTTGTAACTCCAGAAGCTCTCACCTTGAGAATGAGATGAAAAAGGCTGGTTTGAATTCCTATAGATGGTTGAAAGAATTCTGACTATGAAATGCAAAGACATAGCCTCAAATCTCACTTTGGATGTTTCTTACCAGTATGACTTTGGGGAGGTCATTTCCTCTCTAGTCTCAGTTTACACAACTGTAAAATAAAAGAGTTGAATTAGATGGCCTTTGAGACCCCTTCCAGTGATAGATCTAGGCTACTATAAACCCCCTCTCTCTCTCTCTTTTCTTTTCTTGGAGCTTCTTTTCTTCAGTTCCTAGGGTTTCGAGTAGACAGTTCCCTTTGTGAAATGATCAGTGTAGGAAGCAAATGTGATAGACCCCCTCAGATGGGGCTACTCTTAAAAAGAAAAGAAAAGGAGAGGAAATGAGGAGAGAGAGGAAAAGGATGTGGGAGGAAAGGGAGAAAGAAACAGGAGAAAGGGCACAGGAGGGGAAGTGAGAGGAACGGAGTTGAACAAGAAGGAGAGACAGTATAGGAGAGAGAGAGAAGAGATGTGNAGAAGAGAAGAGAAGAAAGGAGAGGGGAGGGGAGAGGAAAGGAGAGGGGGGAGAGGACAGGGGGAGAGGAGAGGAGAGGGAGAGAGGGAGAGAGGGAGAGAGGAGAGGGGGAGAGAGAGAATCTTATCTCCAGTTAGAAAAATGTTTCCATAAGGTCCCTGATAAAGGAGGGAAAAATAACCCAGAAGGCTTTCTGATAACATGTGAACGTCCTTGATAATCCCGGACAGGATGGGGCTTAGGGTCATGTTTGCCATGACATTAGAACAAGTGAATGGATCCTAACGGTTTATTCGAGCAATGTAAAAGCTGAGTTTCCTGCTCAACTTTTTCACATAACAGCTGGGCACCTCATGTAAAGGAACAGCTAAGATAAGAGTTTCATATGTGCCCAGCCAGTATGCCAAAGGTCTCTTATCACTTTCAGGGGGCTTTTTGGTTTCATGCCCTTTGCTGGCATGCTTTATACCAGGAAGGATTACAAGGTGATACCAAATGAAGATACATGAAAAGGAACTAGAGCTGGTCAGCCTGAAGTAGAGGAGACACATGTAGGTGGGAAGACACACTAGCTGTCTTCAGATACCTGAAGGGCCATCATGTGGAAATGGGATTTGCTTTGTTCCTGCTTGGCCTCACTGGGTAGAACTGATAGCAAAGTGGGGAGGTGCAATGAAATAAATTTGGGTCTAATAGAAAGAGAAATTTCTAGGCAATTGGAGCTGTCCAAAGGGGGAGTGGGCTGTCTCAGGTGGCCATAGGTCACAGATCAAAGATTTAGATCTGAAAGGAATCTTAGGACATAGAAGAGAGATGTTAGAGCATTGTTAAGTCAAGTCAACAAAGACCTGCTATAACAAAGCCAGACTCTTTGCTAAGTGCTGGGGACAGAAAAAAAGGTAAAGAGAAAATCCAAAGCAGATTCTGCCTTCAAGGAACTGGTGTGTGTGTGTGTGTGTGTGTGTGTGTGTGTGTGTGTGTGTGTGTGTGTGTGTGTGTTACTTAAACCCTTATCTGTCCTATTCTGTATCTAGCAATTCTAAGACAGAAGAGTGGCTAGGACTAGGCAATTGGGACTTGAACCCAGGTCTTCCCAGTTCCAGTCCTGATGCTCTGTGCTGCCCCTCCTCGTGGACTCACAAATTGGAAGCTAGAAGAGATTCCAAAGGACTTTTAGTCCTAGCCCCTCATTTTACAGGTGAGGAAATGGAAGTGTAGGGAAACTAAGCTATTTGCCTAAGTCACACAAGTGGGGGCAAAGCCACAACTTGAATATCTTGACTCCAAAGCCAGAACATTTTTCACTTTCTTGATCCAACTAAAATCTCACTGTCTACACTGAAGTCTTTGTTGATCCCCCTTAACGCTAGGGCCTTCTCTCTGTGAATTGTCTCCAATTTCTCCTGTATATTTCTTACTTGTCCATCATCCATGTTGTTTCTGCCATTACACCGTGAGCTCCTTGAGGGCAGGGACTATTGTTGCCTCTGCATCTTAATGCCTGGCACATAGTAATTCATATTAATAAATTAATAAAGCACATTCATAAATGCTCTTGACTAATTGATTTCTACTACAACGTTTACTCAATATCTAGAATTTAGAAATAGAAGGGATCTCAGAGGCCATCTAATTGGACCATCTCACATTGCAGATAAGGAAACTGAGGCCCAAAGTCCCTCAGGCAGTAAGAAGTAGAGCAGTGGAATAGCCTTGAAGTATAAAGTATGTCTGGAGAATGGCTTCCCCAGAGTATTGTCTAGAAAGACACAGTAAAGCATAAAGTAAAGCAAACTGGATCTGGAAGCAAAGGCCATGAGTTCAAACCCCTCTTCTGGGTTTGTTTTTTTTTAACCCTTACTTTCTGTCTTAGTAAAAACTCTAAGAAAGAAGAACAAGGTCTAGGCAATGGGGGTTAAGTGACTTGCCCAGGGTCACACAGCTAGGAAGTATCTGAGGCCAGATTGGAATCCATGTCCTCCTGCCTGGAGGCCTGGCTCTTCATCTACTATGCCACTTAACTGCCCCTAAATCCCATCTCTCTGTCTTACTACCTGTGTGACCATAAGCTAGTCATTTCAGTTCTGTAGGCCTCAGTTTCCTCATCTATAAAATGAAGGAGTTAGACTCGGATTTTCTAAGTCCCTCAATGATCCTGGGAGAATGAGCTGGATGACCTCTGGAGGACCCTTCCAAGCCAATCCCTCTGTTTTATCATGTAAGTTTGGGAAAGCAGGAGTCATGTATTCAAGACTCCCGACCCAAAGTCTGCTTTGGGGTTGCCATTTTTGGTCCCCTATAATTCAGGAATCTCACTATCAGAACTAGCTCCACCTTTCCCATTCAATCACCATTGGCTTCAAAGGGATTACGTTGGCCAAGGAGACACTTATCTTTTCTTTATCTGTTAGTAAATGATAACGCTCCTCCTCAAAGTCCTAGTGAGATATGTATGGGCCTTCTCTCTGCTCTTATTATATAGACAGGCTCTTGGAGCAATGGTGGGAACTTGTCTAGCAGGCTGCAGAAAGAGTTGGCCCTAGAATTCCAAGCCCTAAGCCTCTTCCTTTTGGTTCTCATCCAAGGAACCTAAAGACCACCACGAGAAAGCCATGACCAAGGCTGGTCCATCTCCACTCATCAGAATGGGCAAGCCAGGCAATAGACACATATTTCTTAAGTTCCCATTATAGACCTAGTACCAAAGGAAAATGGTACGGTAGAAATACTGCTGACTTGGGAAGTGTTTAGAACTCGGAGTCACAGGACCCGCATTTGAATTCCTATTCAGCCATTTTTGTGGTTAAACTCCTTGAAAAGGCCATCAAAAATAGGAGCCTCCACTTCCTTTCCTCTCATTCTCTTCTTAACTCTTTATGTTCTGGCTTCTGATTTTACTGTTCAATCAAATTTGTTCTTTCCAAAGCTGCCAGTGATCTCTTAATCATCAAATCTGAAGGCTCTTTCTCCATCTTCATCCTTCTTCACTTCTCTACAGCCTTTGATGCTGTCAATCACTATCTTCTTCTAGATCTTCTTTTCTCTCTAGGTTTTTGCAACCGTCCCCCCATCCCGATCTGATTCCTCCTTCTCTGTCTCCCTGGGATGATCATGTTTAGATATTGGCCATAATTCAAGGATGAACTGGTAGATTTTTAACATCTAGAACTCAAAAACAATTTTTAAGTGGTTATGATGACATGCATAGAACACCTTTACAGTTTACAAAGGGAAAGGGGAAAAGGAAAGGAAGGGAACAAACATTACAAGTATAATCTCATTTGTTCACCTCACCTATGTGGTTTCTTTTGAGTCTCACAACAATCCTGTGGGAGGTATGACAATAGGTCATTTTTTCTCCCCTTTACAGAAGAGGAAACTGAGGCTCAGCAAAGTAAAGTGATCAGCCATAGTCAGTGAGCCAATTCCTAATATTTAGGTGAAGGTTGAGCTGTCTGACAAAATTTACATTTATGTCTATCTTCAGCTAACTCCTAGCCTCTTTGTGGTTAAGGTGAAATTCAGGTTTACTGGAAACATTTGGGTAATGAAACAGATTATTTTATAGTGTCTTGAATAGATGGGCACCAAGAGGGGAAATTTGGGAAAGAGCAGATCTTTTTTTTCAGACTTCTCTCAGTTCTTGAGTAAACAAGGACACTGAAGGGCATTATCTTCTAAGATTTCTGTAGAGCTGATGTCCCCCTTTAACATCTCCCTTCTCTACCACAGCTCAGCATTTAAGTACTTATTATGAGGTAGTTCTGGGGGTACAAAGAAAAGAAAAAGTAGGATCCTTGGCCTCCAAGAGTTCATACTCTAATTCTGGAGACAAGATGTAAATAATTCAATATAAAAAGTGTAAATAGTATAAATAGAAGGCAATTTCAAGGGGGAAGGCACTAGCATTGAAGGAAGGGCAAATGCATGAAGTTAACCAGATGGAATACTGTATGTGATGAGCAGCAAGTCAGCTCGAGTCATGGAATTATAGAATGAGTTGGTGGGGAAGGGATAGAATAAGAGGATTGAAAAGGTAGGAAGGATCAATTAAACAGAGAAATTTGTACTTGACCCTGGAGCTAATAGTGAGCCTCTGATGTTGATTGAGTAAGGAGGATAGCATGGTCATACATGCCATTTAGGAAGACATCATTAGTAGCTAAGTCAGGGTTGGACTGGAAAAGGGAGAGACTTAAGGTATGGTGACCAACCAGAATGCTCTTGAAAGTGCCCAGGTGTGAGGAGATGATTGTCTGTACCAGGGTGGCAGCTGTGTGAGTGGAAAGAAGGGGGATGATGAGAGATACTGGGAAGACAGAAATGACAAGGCTTGACCACAGACTGGATAAGTAGAATGAGAATGAATGAGACATCAAGCTGACACCAAGGTTGTAAGTCTGGGTGACTAAAAGAGTGGCAGTGCCATGGTGATCAACCAGCTAGTAAGTTTTTTGTCGTAATAGCCAATTAAAATAATTAGACTCATTTTAAGCACAGGGAAAATATAATGGTCCCTAAGGTTCTCGTGGTTTCCTTCTCTTCAGTTTTAAAGAGATTATTTTAGACTATAAGTTATGAGTTTGGTCATAATCACTCTGAACCCCAGTTAGGAAAATCCCCAATATTTAGGCAGAGGTTGAGCTGTCTGACAAAATTTACATTTATGTCTATCTTCAGCTAACTCCTAGCCTCTTTGTGGTTAAGGTGAAATTCAGGTTTACTGGAAACATTTGGGTAATGAAACAAATTATTTTATAGTGTCTTGAATAGATGGGCACCAAGAGGGGAAATTTGGGAAAGAGCAGATCTTTTTTTTTCAGACTTCTCTCAGTTCTTGAGTAAACAAGGACACCGAAGGGCGTTATCTTCTAAGATTTCTGTAGAGCCGATGTCCCCCTTTAACATCTCCCTTCTCTACCACAGCTCAGTTACTTTCATTTGTTGTCCCAAGACTGGTAGTTTGGGGTTTTGTTTGGCTTGACCTGTTTCTTCTTCTCCACTTCCAGCCCTCACACTCTATCTCTAGTCCTGAAATTGTTTTTTTTTCTTTTTTACACATTCCTTCGGGGGTGGGGGGGGGTAACCAAGTATTGATTCAAGGTGGAGTACAGGCGCAGTATACGCTCAGGTCATTGAATGAAGGAATAAAGCATTTATCAGACATTTAGCTGGGGATACAAGTTGAAAGTAAGATAGTTCTTCTCAAAAGCTCGTGGTCTAATGGGGGAGACATATAAAAGGTCTGAGTTGCAAATCAGATGGAAAGGTTCCGTGGTCTTTAGGGTTGAGACATTTGACAGAGCCAAGGAATTTGATGGCATAAATCTTTTTTGCTGGGTCTTTAATAGCACCTCGAAAAGCATTTGCCAACCTGCATCTTCATAGGCCATGATTCTGAAGATGATGGCTGCAGGTACTGGGTGGGATGTATTATTTTTCTCAAAGCTTTTGGATTCCGGGTTGCTTCCATTGAGGTCTGAGGCAGGATTGATGGTTGTGGTGGTGGTTCGACTTGCCTGGAACATGCTGTCTCCTGTCTGTCCTTCAAGGCGCTATGGTCAGTGGCAAATGGTTGCCTGTTGGTAGGTCCTTTCTCCATAGGAGTTGCCTCCTCATATGATGGCTGCAAGGACTGGGCGAGAGGCAGAACTAGTAGTCTTGGAGGTGCCGTCAAGCCCAAGGCTTTCATGTTTATCTGCCTGTTGGTGAAAATTGGTCAGTAATTATTGCCAGTGGTGATGGGGAAGATGGTCACCTTCTCTACAGTGATTCTCCCTTCAAATATGGTTTAAAGCCTGGGCTGGAAGCAGGTCTGATGGTCATCATTCTTCCCAGGTTTTTTGGATCCAGGGTCCTAGGATAGATGGACACCTGGAAAGACTCTCCTGGGTGCTGGTACTTAGCAGGGTTGCATTAGGATCTGAGAGGAGATGGTGGTCAAGGTGGCAATAGTGGTTTGACTGAATAGGCACTACTGCCTCCTGCCCTATCTTCCCACCCATCCACTAGAATGAAAGTTCCTTGAGGGCAGGCAATATTTTCATTTTTTACTTTACATCTTTAATGCCTGCTTATATAGGGTAGTTACTTAATAAATGCTTGGTAAATTAAATTGCACTGAGATGGAGCTATGATTCTACCCAGATCTACCTAAGAAAGGTAACAAAAAACAAAGCAAAAACTCTCCAAGAGGTCTTGCAACATGGAGGAAAGAGCCCTGGGCTGGGAATCAGGAGATTCATGGCATCACCTAACTATGTGATTGTGGCCAAGTCCCTTTACTTCCCTTCGCCTGAATTCCCTCCTTGGTTCAATGGAGGCATGGGACTGGAACTATATGATCCTTCCCTGCAATATGATCTTATCTAGAGAATTCTTTCTTTTTTTTAATTTATAGAACATCCTTCCAATCTTTAATTTCCAACTAAACAACTTGTGTATTGTCTTGCATATTTTGTAGATGCTCTATGCCAGGTATAAACTGAGTCAGAATGAGATTGGGGGCACTTAGGTGACTCAGAAGATATAGATCCAGGCCTGGAGATAGAAGACACTGGATTCAAACTTGAACTCAGACATTTCTTAGCTGGGTGACTCTGGACAAATCACTTAACCCCCACTGCCTAGCCTTTACCGCTCTTCTGCCTTAGAACCAATACTTAGTATTCTAAGATAAGAGGAAAGGGGTTAAAAAAAAAATAAAATCACCCTTTACCTTCAAGGACCTTAGCTTCTACTGGGAGGAAGCGGTATGTACAAAGATAAGTATAATTAGGATTATTTGAAGGGGAAGAGAACAGGGAGGAAGGGGAAGGAAATGAGTATTTATATAGTTATTATATATAAGTTGTTATTATATGGAGCATATATTATATACTATTAATATTTCATCATTATTCTGTAATAATACACTATATCATATATACTATAATATGTATAATATCATATACTATGTAATAGAATATTATGCTATATGATATAGTATGTAACATACCATATAGTATCATATGGTATATGGTATATGTTATATAACATTAATTTTCTATTTATATGTAATTATATATAGGATAGTTATGTGGTACAGTGAATAGAGTGCTGGCCGTGGTGTCAGGAAGACCTGAGTTCAAGTCCAGCCTCAGATACTTACTGGCAGTGAGCCCCTTGGGAAAGTCACTTAAATCTCTGTTTGCCTCAATTCCTTCATCTGTAAAACAGGGATAATAATAGTACCTACCTTTTTTGAGGGTTGTTATGAGACTCAAATAAGATAATAATTGTAAAGGACTTAGCATAATACCTAATATATATGACATGCTCTATACATGGTAGCTATAATTATTATATAATGCCTACTATATGCCAGGCACTATGCTGTGTTTTATGAATATTATTTCATTTGATCCTCATAACAACGATGAGCTAAATATTGTTATTATCCCCATTTTACAGTTGAGAAAACAGAGGCAAACAGGTTAAGTGACTTGCCCACAGTCACACAGCTAATAAGTGTCTGAGGGAGACTGGATTTGTATCAGGTCTTATGACTCCAGACCCAGAACTCTCTCCACTGTACCACCTAGCACTAACAAAGAAGGCATTGGCTCCCAACATTTTTTTGTTCCCACAAAAAACCTTTCAACAATGAAAAAATGGGTTGTGACACCCCCCCATAATTTAATACACTACTCATAATATTCTGTAGTTATTTAGTGCTGAAGACGCCATTAAAATTTCTTAGTGTGCACCCCTTGGACCATCATTGGGAATTCCTAATGGGTTCTTTTGTGTGTGTGTGTGTGTGTGTGTGTGTGTGTGTGTGTGTGTGTGTGTGTGTGTGCTATATCTATCTATCCATCCATCCATCCATCCATCTATCTATCCATCCATCTATCCATCCATCCATCCATCCATCCATCTATTGTCTGTCTATATCTATCTATCTATCTATCTATCTATCTATCTATCTATCTATCTATCTATCTATCTATCTATCTATCTATCTATCATCTGTTTGTTTATTTGTTCATTTTTAAAATTAACAATTACAAGTAAACTAAAGGGCTCTTGAACCATTGAACTAGGGGGATAAGACAGGTTTTCCATAGCACCTTCAAGTTAGGTATCCCTTAAAGAGGAGGTAAACATAATATAGTGGATAGAATGTCAGACTTGGAATCAGGAAGACCAGAGTTCAAATCCCATCTCAGTTACTTAGTGGGCAAATCTTAGCCTCTGTTGGGTTCCAGTTTTTTCATCTGTAACATGAATTGGGTTGAACCTCTAAGGTCCCTTCCAACAATCAAGGTGGGATCAGATAATCTTATGGTCCAAAGAGCCAACCCGCCATCAACACCTTGACCTTGAATATGATCCAGCTGCCTTTCAAAGACTGACCATGAGCAGAATCCCCCACCACTTCATTCCATGATGCTCCAACAGAGATTCTTAGAGGTACTGGAGAGGAAGGAATAGAATCCTGGTGGGGGGAGGGGGAGAATGAGTTCTTTTGTGCATTTATTTGTGGCAAGGTTTTTTTCACCGATTCGTCTACACTCTCTCACCCAGTTTCCCTCACAGATGCTTCGAAGGAGTGAGGGATGCCATCTGTGGCCAGGGAACAGAGTAAAGAGAGCTGCCTCACATGGGAACTGAACCCATGGCCTTGGGCTCATTAGCACTCCTACCGATTAAGCTAACTAGGCACAAACTACCCAATTAACACTCTTAAGATGGACACCTGGCAAGACTCTCCTGGGTGCTGGTACTTAGCAGGGTTGCATTTAACTCCTGGCTCCACTTTGCTTCTTTCAATAATGCCTGGACCCCACCCTCTTCCTAGTCTTCGATTTGAAAAGAATGTTTTATTCATGTTCTCTTTTTTAATATCCCTGTTATGTCACTCCTCAATGACTCCCATACCACCCCTAATAGAACCCTCACTTATAAAAAATTAATACAGTCAGGCAAAACTAATCAACACATTGGCCGTGATTCCACTCCTACAGCCCACCACTTCTGCGTCAAGAGACAAGAATCTTCTGAACCTGTCACTGATTACTGCCCTGATCCCAGGTCTAAAGTCTTGCCATGATGTTTTGCTTCCCTCCCCACCTCCTCAGCCATTTCCTTGGTCATCCTTGACAACTGCCTTGCCACCCAGACAAGAGACCATGCATGCCCTGTATCTTAACCCTTCCCCACCCCACCCCCAGAATTTCCCACTGTTCCAGTCACTCTCCCCTCATATGGCTCCATTCTCCATCTCTGTAACTTTCTGGACACCAAAATTCTCTTCTCTATCTTCCTCTCCCCGGTGTATGTTGTCTTTTTTTCTTAGAATATACATTTCTGGAGGACATCTTTATTTCTGTATTTGTTCCCCTTCACTTAGCTTAAGGTTTGTCCCATAATAAATAGTTAACACTTTTTCATTCATTGTGTGAATTGTTCTCTTGGTTCTTCTCTCTGCATCAGTTCATATAAGAGCTTTCAGGTTTCTCCGATTTCTACCTAATTGTCATTTTCTTTTAGGCTGGACTTATAAATCATTGTTTGAGGGAATTCTCAATGAAGGAGTCATTTCTTATGGCACAATAATATCTCATAGTCAGAGGGTAATATTTCTTCAGCTGTTTGATAATGAGTTCCTCCCCAACCCCAGCTATTTACTTCTTTTTGACCAGGACTATGATTTCATTCGTGTAGTAAACAATCAACATGGAAACATTCTCTACCAAAGCAGATGGTTAACTTTTCTCTATCGTATAGATATAGGTATCGGATCCCACCTTGTCTCCACTGAGTAGAGCAGTGATTTCCAAATTTTTTTGGCCTACCTCCCCCTTTCCAGAAAAAAATATTACTTAGGGTCCCCTGGAAATTATGAAACTATTTATTGAACTCAGAATAGAATGTAATACAAAAAAAAAAAATTGTGGCCATCACCGCCTCCCTGGATCTCTGCAGCACCCACCAGGGGGCGGTGGCGCCCACTTTGGGAATCACTGGTATAGACTTAGAAAATTTCCTGGGCCATCGATGGACTGAGTGACTTGTTCAGGGTTGAGTGACAGCCACTGTGTGTCAGAAACTATTTAATTTCCAATTCTTCGCCATTGCCAAAAAGTGTTGCCAGGAATAATTTTTCGTGAATCTAGCTGTGATTTTAAAAGATGGTCTTCAGGTGAGTCCTTGCCCAAGTACCAATAGAATCCTCGCCTTGAATATGATCCAGATATATTAGAAAACTCCAGCCAAGGACAAGGACGCCGACCATTTCAATGCATAATGTCATGACAGAAGGAAAGAAGGAGGGGGAAAAGGTTGCTGGGGAGCTTGAGGTAAACAGCAGCCTTCAGCTGGATGAAAATAATTGAGTAATGTCCCTTTGTGACTTGTGGGAAGGGACAAATTGGATGAGTAAATTAGCAGTTAGCAATGACATTAGCAACGCCACAGCACTCCCGATGCGGTCTTTGGCTGTGGGGCTGGGGAAGAGCTTGGGTTCCCTTAAGTAAAAGGCAGGAGCTAACTGTGTTGATGGCTCTGGTCCTTGCCTGTAATCATCATATTTTTAGACAAATCTAATTATTATGCCTTCTAGCTTTTGGGGGGAGGGAGAGAGAGGAAGACGGAGAGATAGTGACAGAGACAGAGAGGCAGAAAGAGATAGAGACAGAGACAGGAAAAAAAAAAAAAAGCAGAGACAGAGAAAGTTGTCTCCCAATCTTGCATTCATCAGAGAATTAATCAAGCCTGGGAAGCAGCAGATGATGTAATCCTGGTAGCTTTGTCTATCAGATTGGGCCTCCTGCCCTGCTGCCAGCTCTCCTAATTGCCAGGGCACAGCACCTGTTTCATCTCAGGAGGCCAGGAGTCTAGCATCACAGGCACCAGCTCTCTGGGCTAGTGACAAGGAGCGCCTGGGTGGATGGCTGCCCTGGTCTGAACACCTGGGACATGGAGAGGGGAGGCAGCCAGAGGAATGCTTTGTTCTCCTGAAACATTTGGTGGAGTGGAGAGGGGAGAGGAGACGGTATCTCTTCCACAAGCTCTCTGAGGGCTTCCCAGACACATCCCCCTGTGCCAAGCAGAGAGGCAGAGCCCACCTGTTTTAGTGGCTGATGGCAGCTGCACCTTGCTCGGCACGGTTTTTCCATTGTAGCTTATGTTCAGGACAGAGCCCTTGTTCCTTCAGGGAGAGGTGTGGTAGAAGAAACCCTGATCTTGACGTCCCAAGATAGGTTCAAGACCTGCCTCTACTCCTTCATTTTATTATTATATTTTAAGGCAAACAAGGTTAAGTGACTTACCCAGGTCACACAGCTAGTAAGTGTCTGAGAGTGGATTTGAACTCAGGAAGATGAGTCTTCCTGACTCTATGCCCTGCATTTTATCCACCTCACCATCTAACTGCCCCTTTATTAAGTGCAGGTCACAATCCTTTCTGAGACTTAGTTTCCTCATCAGTAGAATGGGGATAATATGATACCTCCTTCACAGAATGCTGAGGGAAAAGTGTCTTGCAAACTTTATCATGCTATAGAAATGCAACTTAGAAGTTTATTGGTAAGATTGTGTTATTTTTTACTAATTAATAACATAATGAGAAGCAATATAACTTAATGAACCTAGGTTAAACTCAGTCAGGACTTAATTCTGGCACATACTGGTACTGACTGGGCAATTCTCTTAACTTCTCAGTGGCCCAGATGAGGTAGGGGTCTTCAATGGTAGAGAGAATTTCTCAGTAGCAATTTCCAGGGGCAGCTAGGCAGTGCCCAGAGTTGGGAGGACCTGGATTCAAATATGGCCTCAGATTTGTGACTCTGGGCAAGTCACTTAACTCCAATCACCTAGCCTTTGCCTTTCTGTCCTAGAGTCGTAACTAAGACAGAAGGTGACGGTTTTTTAAATATAGGCATTTCCAACACTGAAAAAAAATTCAAAATCTCTAAGCTGTTGGTAAGAGGAGAGCCGTAATATTGAAAATTAATATTATGACAAATGGAATATTTAGAAATAGTTCTGGAAATATAAAATTAATTTTAAAAAATTGGTGTGGTTGTCATTTGTAAAATAATTAACCCTTAAGTCACAAGGATGATAGTAGCTTTTAACAATTTAATTTTAATATAAACATAGTGTAAGAATGAAATAAGGAGGGAAGGAAATAAAAAATATTTCCTCCTAACCTACCACTCTAATCTTACCAGCCCACAAGAGCATCTTCCGCCCGAGCCACCAATGCCAAATCACAGAAAGACCCCCAGGCAAAAGTCTCCAGAGAAAAGCCCCATCCCCTCTACAGTCTCATTTTTTAATAATTCTCTTTCTCCACATCACTTCCTTTCCCTGTGTGCTGGTCTATCGCATCTCAGGAACCAATCAAAGTCTCCGTTTGGAGCGTTCCAGCTCACACTAATGGGCTCGCTTGGATGAGCAGAAAGTTTACAACCCTGGGAGGAAGGGATTCCCTTTTTACAGAGTCTAGGTGGATATCCACCTTGGACTGGACATTTGGGTAACTTGGACATGAGGATGTGACTCTTAAGAGTAGAAAAAAATAGACACTTATTTATGGCTTCATGTTACTGCTTTGCATGCTCAGTTCTGGCACAGCAGTCAACAGAAGAGGTTGAAACAGTCATAGAAGCCAGGTTCAAAGTGGACAGGAGGATCCTCCTCCATTATGCTTGTCAAGAAGCAAGCTCACCAAATATCCACGAACTCCCAAGACTGGACTCTCATCAGTTAATTCTCTGTACATTATCACATTGAACAACCCTGAGAAGTAAATGCTATATTATTGTTAATTTATAGGAGTGAAAATTGAGAGATTCAGAAAGGTGAAGTGATTTGTTCAGCATTATAGAGATTATACGTTTTCTCTAGGTACAACTTGAACTCAGGTCTTCCTGGCTCCAAGCCTAGTACTCTATTCACTGTCACTCTTTCCCTCTTTTCAAATGAGCATTAACTTTGGTGTCCCAGGTAAGACAATAAAATCCACGTAGTCAAGGAGTAGGTCAGTACTCTATAAAACCCACCATGGTGTCTTACACATACTCAATGGTCAATACATGTTCCTTGAATGGTATAAAGCTTTACTGATTGATCAAAATGTAGAATATAAAATCCTAGAATCCTTAGAATTGGAAGAGGCTTTAGAAATTGTCTAGCGCAGTCCAAACTATTGGCAGATGAATGAATTCATTTGACAAGCTTGACCATCAACAGTTTTAGGAAATCAATGTCTCCCAACATATCTTGATGTTTTGTTGGTGAGCTCTAATAGACAGGAAGCTCTTCTTCATGTTGTGCCAAAAGCTGCTTCCTTGTGACTTTTTGGGGGGACAGAATTATGAAGGGAATCTTTTCTCTTATTTCATTTCCTTTGTTTTGATCACAAAAGGCCTCTTAACTAGTCTCCCCAAGCCTGGCTTCTGCTGTATTGATCAACCTCCAACCAAAAGGAAAGTTGCCTCCTCTTAAAACTAGTCTGCTCTTATTCTGCTAAAAGGAATAATGAACTGGAGGAATTCAATGTGAACTAGAATGACCTCCAGGAATGGATGCAGAGTGAAAGGAGCAGAACCAGAAGAACATTGTAAACGGAGACTGATACACTGTGGTACAATCGAATGTAATGGACTTCTCCACTAGCAGCAATGCAATGATCCAGAACAATTCTGAGGGGCTTATGATAAAGAATGCTCTTCACATCCAGAGGAAGAACTGTGGGAGCAGAAACACAGAAGAAAAACAACTGCTTGATCACATAGGTCAATGGGGATATGATTGAGGATATTGACTCTAAAAGATCACCCTAGTGCAAATATCAATAGCATGGAAATAGGTCTTCATCAATGACACATGTAAAACCCAGTGGAAATTGCACATTGGCTATGGGAGGGGGGTGGGGGGAGGGGAGAGAAAGAACGTGAATCATGTAACCATGGAAAAATTTTCTTAATCAAATAAATAAAATTTAAAAAATTTTTAAAATTAATCTGCCCAACTGGACAGCAGTAGCCTTATGCCTCTCCTCTAGCTCTACTTTGGGTCTATGTGGAATAAACTAATCTTACTGGCCATTGTACTGGAGGGTTACCAGGGATGTTAACTATTACTATTTGTGGGTTCACACTGGGATGAGAGAGACAGGAATGACAGATGAACAGGACCCAACAAGGTAGGGAGACCAAGTTTAACTACTAGGAAGTTACAGTTACTGGAAATGGCAGTTAGGCTCCAACAGTCACTCAGCCCACCTAGGCAAGGGCCTATGGAACCAGCAGGCAAAAGGCAAAGGTTTATAACAGTTTTTAATCAGGGACTACAAGATAAAGGATGAGAATTGGGATTCTACACTTACAAGCTAAGGGCAAACCACAGGGACAGGGGAAGGACTTGACTATACTAAATTAAGACCTAAGCATAACAGGGCCCAGGGAAAAGGAGGACAGGAGTGAGTATCCTCACAACAGTAGTGTTCAGCCTCAGTCCAGTGATGTTTCTGCTCTTCCTGGACCACCAGCTGCACTCTTCCAGGTGGGTAGATTCTGGGAGCTGACCCAGCCCAAGTTGACCTGCAACTCAGGTTGGGATTTAGCAGTCTCTACCAAAATCTCCCACAAGTAGGTGATGGTCTTTCCACAGGATCACTGGTAAATCTGGTGTCTCCTAGTTGTCAGTTGCTGCTTGTCCCAACCACCATGGAGTCTCTCTCAGTGAGTAAGAAACACACTTCCTGCTTCTTCATTCCATCTTGGAATTCTTCAGCCCTTCCTGCTAGGTCCAACACTAACACTAAATTAATAACTAAATAATCCTCACAACACCATGAAGACATCTTTCTGAGCTGATCTGACCATGGTCCCCTCTACTTTCCATTTAGATGTTGGTCAACACTAAGCCTATCATGGTCTTCATGGGTCTTGGCAATATGGTTGTTTGCTATGATTGCTGCTCTTAGGTCTTAAAATGAAGATGATTTTCATGGTGGTTGTTTGAAACCTTGCAGCCTTGGAGACTTAGACATGGAAGAGACTTTAGATATCATTGATTCTACTTTCTCATGAGGAAACTAAGTCCAAGAAATAAAGTAACTTGCCCAAGGTCTTACAGCAAGGTCACAGCAGTGTAAGGTTGAGACTGAGATCACTTGGTTCCAGTGAAGTGCTCTTGTCCTGACATCATGCCACCCCACTGGAAGATTAGTTCTGGAAAGAGTCTTCACATCATGAAGTCCAAACTCCACATTTTACATGTAAGAAAAGTGAGGACCAGAGATGAACTAGTGACAGATAGGGGACCACTGGGACTTGCTGGTTACTCCCCGGTCAATCTCCTCCTCTTTTTGTATGGACAGAGAAGAGGAACATCATCATCACAAATTATCTGGAGGCTTTTTAAGGTTTTCCTTCATAACCTCTCTGCGAGGGCTATGGCAAAGCATTATGATTTTCATTGCAAACGTGAGGAATCCAAGGGAGACTTATCCAGGGTCACCCAGCTATCAGAGCTGGGATCAGAGAGACAGTGCAAGGAATGTTTTCTTTGTATCTGTCTCTCAGTCTTTCTCTCCTCTTTCTCTGTATCTGCCTCTTTAACTCTGTCTCTATGCATCTCTTCTTCTTCTTCTTCTTCTTCTTCTTCTTCTTCTTCTTCTTCTTCTTCTTCTTCTTCTTCTTCTCCTACTTCTCCTTCTCCTTCTTCTCCTCCTCCTCCTCCTTCTCCTCCTCCTCTTTATTCTCCTCTTCCTCCTTCTCCTTCTTTTTCTCTCTCCTTTCTCCCCATACTCTATCTCTCCCTCCCCCTTCTCCCTTTCTCCTCTATTTCCCTCCTCTTTCTCACCTTCTCTCTCTCCCTTCCTCCCTCCCCTCTTCTCCTCTCCCTTTCTTCCTTCCATCTCTGTCTCCAATTTCCATCTTTCTGTCTCTATTTTTCTCTTGTTTCTCTCTATCTTAGTCCTTTTATCTCTTGGCCTCTCTCTCTTTCTCTTTCACCTCTACCCCATCCCCCCTTTCCCTCTCTCTGGACCAACATCATTGACAACATTTTCTGCTTCTTGGAGCATAAGGATATTTAAAGAGCTGCTTTCCCAGCTCCTCTTGTCATCCACCCCACCCCAGAGGGTGTAAGTGATGTTGGTGCCCAGATGACACAAGAAAGGAAGTGAAATCTAGAAGGACAGAGCTGAAAGAAGAGTAGTTTAGGGCTGAGGCTATGAAGATGTGGTAACTGACTGAACCACATCAAACTCAACCTTTTCTCCTACCGCATACCTGGTTAGAATGAAATCTTGATTGGCATCTGGAAATTGAAAGTCTCATTGCTAAAAGGAAACCACAATGTACAGAGGAAGGAACCGTGGTTTGGGACATAAAAGGATTAAGTTTTCATTTAGGCTCTGCTACTTACTGTATATAGAATCCTTGGACCTCAGTTTCCCCAATATGTAAAATGGAGTTGGAACTCGAGGATCTTGATAATCCCCTCCAGCTATCTAGGGTGCATAATAGGGCTCTCCAGTTCTAACATCTATGTTCTAAGTTTCCTTCTCTTTCTGACACTTTAAATTATAAGGTTCCTTCCAGCTTTGATTTTCTGTGTTCTAAGTTATCTCCAATTTCTAATATTCTATATTCTAGGTCCTTTGTTCGAATTCACGTTCCCTTCTGGCACCTCCTGGCTGTAACGTGTGGTGTTCTGTGTTCTAAAGTTCCTTCTATGCTATGATTCCCTGCTAGCTCTGACATTCTGAATTTAAAAGTCCTCCCCAGCTTTTTCTCTCTCTATTCTAAGGTCCCTTCCAGCTCTGATAGTCCATCTTCTGTGTTCAAAGGTCCCTTTTAGCTGTCACATTCTGCATTCCCAGGTCCCTGCTCACTCTCACATTAGGAGTTCTAAGGTCCCTTCCGTGGCTCTAAGATCCCATGATCCCCAGATGGTGATAAAGGCACAGCTCAAATTAGCCTAACAGTTCTCAAAGACAGGGCCATAAATCTCCCAGGGATATTACTGAATCTCCAGTTTCGAAATACACAGAGATTTGTGGAGTCTCGAAGTTGATAGAAATCTTTCTGTGTTTGATCAATCAAATTGTTCCACTGTAATCAGCTCAGGTTCCGAGGCTCTATCTTTATAGACCAGAACAAGCTGTGGAAAAAAAGCTAGTCACTTAACATACAGTTTCCTTCCTCATTTCTGCCCAATTTGTCTTTATTTCTCAATTCCTCCACTGCTCTGGGGCTGTTGTTTTGAGTAGCCAGGAAGCTGTGAGACCTTTAGGGTTATCTTAAGCAGGATAATGAAGGTTTTCACCAGGCCTGGCAAAGCACCTTTGGGGGGGGGGTAGTAGTGGGAAGAACACTGACTTTGAAGGCTCGAAAAGACCCCTGGATTTGAGGCCTTGAGCCCTAGCTTTGCCACTTTATTTTGCTGGCAACTGATGTCTTTAAATCTCTGTTTACTCATCATAGCACTTATATTACTTATGGAGTTATTAGGAGGAATCAATGAAAAAAATGTGGATAAAGGGCTATGTATCTGGAATCTATTAATATGACCCTGGATCATTCTTCAAAATGCAGTCCAAATGCTGCCTCTTCCAGGAAGTCTTTCCTGATCTCTTCCTTCTTCTTCCCCAGTGCTTTTTTTTGTTGTTGAGTTGTTTCAGTTGCATCTGACTCTTTATGAATTTGTTTGGAATTTTCTTTTTTCTTAATTTTAATTTATTTTTTTAAAAGTTACCTTCCATCTTAGAATCAGAATTAGAACCTTGTATTGGTTCCAAGGCAGAAGAACCATAAGGGTTAAAGAATGGAGGCTAAGTGACTTGTTCAGGGTCACACAACTTGGAAATATCTGAGGCCAGATTTGAACCCAGGATTTCCCATATTTAGTCTTGCCTCTCAATCCACTAAGCTACCCAGCTATCCCTTGGAATTTTCTTGCCAAAGGTCCTGGAGTGGTTTGCTATTTCCTTTTCCAACTCATTTTACAAATGAGGAAACTGAGGCAAATAGACTTTTGCCCATTGGCAGCATGGTATTTCATTGAGTATATGTGGCAGCCCCATGAGGAGAAATTGATCTGGGAGTTTCTCATTGTGTCATGGTGAGCTTAAAATTTCCTAATGCCACATGTTGATGTGATTCATCTTTTAAACATAAGAATGTTTATGGCTGATTTGTGGAAGATTCCAGAGAAACTAAAGGTTTTAGATGGACCAAGTGTTTCCAGTTAGGCAAGCAAAATTTCCACGAGGAAGATGACTTAATACAAATGTGGTACAAGCTGGCAAGAGACCTGGAGATACCAATGTGGGCTACCAAATTGTCCAAAGTTCAGGGAAAGCTTGTTTTATCCTAAAACAAAAGCTTAATTCTGTCTCCTTAGCCCACTTGGACCATTCAGTTTTCTCCAAAGTTGTCCAGACTTTGCCTTCTTCATGAAACAAGCCTTCCCCCAGTGATGTGCTGAAGTGTCTCAGACTATCTAAAGCCCAATGGTCAAATTTTCAGTATGAGCACTTACACCTCAGAAATCTATAGACACTATAAATCAAATTGATTTATTGGTTTTTTTATTGTCTGGGCTCAAAAAAGTGAAGGAGAAACTATTTCTAATGTAGATTAAACTTAAAAGTTGTTGTTGTTCAGTCATGTTTGATTCTTTGTGAACCCTTTTGGGTTTTCTTGGCCAAGATCCTAGAGTGGTTTGCCATTTATTTCTCATTTTACTGATGAGGAAACTGAGGCAAACAGGGTTAAATGACTTGCCCAGGATCACGTAGATAGGAAGTACCTTAGGTCAGATTTGAACCCAAGACCTCCTATCTCTAGGTCTGGCATTCTATCCACTGGGACACCTAGCTGCCACAAGGCTATATTGTCTTAACCTTTCATTTTACAGATGAGGAAACTGAGGCCCAGGAAGATTAAATGACATGACTCAATGTTATATGGCCAGGAAGTAGCTGATCAAGGATTTGAACCCAAGTTTTATGACTCCCAATCCAGCATGCCAACACTATCTTCTTGTTCAATTAAAAGTGCCGCCTGCCCATTTCCCCAAGTTTGATTCAACTGGATCTCCTCCTCCTTGTATTTCCTTGTCTCTGGGATGTCTTTACTTCCTAAAGGAGCTGATCTTCCCTCCGGAGGGGCAGGAATTTAGGACAATGAACTCAGGCCAAACTCTCCTGCCACTTCATTGGCTTCCTTGGAAGAAAATGTCCTTCGTTATTTTCAAAAGGATGATTTTGGAATGGATGGTCTGATTCCCATAGAAGGAAAGGCATGAATTTCAATCACACCCCTCCTTCTTCCTACCCCCAGGTCGGTGACTGTTATCTTCCATCCCGTTCCAGCCTCAGAGGCATCGTTTCCACAGGATGGAGCTGGGCAGTTTTATGGTAGCATAAAAAAAATTATTTCCTTCCTGCAAGAGACTTTTAACTCGAGTGTCATAACTAACTCCGGTCACCTTCTTACTTGGGGCTCTTTCTTACTCAGGAGGTGGCAGGGTGGGGGAGATCCCTTTTTACTCAATCCCAATATACTGAAAGAAGCTTCAAGGAACTGAAAAGATCTTCAAGTTAACAATAATAAAAATTATGATAATTATACTAGTAGTAGTAATAGCTGCCATTAATAGGGAGCTTTTAGGATTGAAAAGTATATCTTTTTCATATTATCTTATTGAACAAACTGCACAGTTTCATATATTCACAAACTTAAAGTTGGATGGGACTCTAGAGACCCTCATTTTACAAATGAGTAAATTGAGTCCTAGGAGGTAAAACACTTTCCTCAGGATCATGTAGTAAAGAGTAAAAGGGACAGAATGTCACATTCCTTCCACATTCTGTCATAGAAGGCAATGTCCCAGAAATCATACATTAGGAGATAGACATTGATGCAAATTTTAAAATTTCTATGTACTTTTTCATACTTTGATAGAAAAATTATAAATAAAAAATTAGCAAAGAGGCTATAGCAACATGTCCCATGAATCATATAGTATAACCAGATTGGTTTTAGAAAAGAATTCAGAGTTTGTTTAATATTAAGAAAACTGGAAACCTAATTAACCATCTTAATGACAAAAGGAACAAAAACCATATGATTATGTCAGTAGATGTAGAAAAAGCATTCAAGAAAACATAATATTATTTCTGTTAAGAACACTAAAAAGAAAACAAAAAAATGGACCTTTACTTAAAATGATAACTAGTATATATCTAAAACCAAGAGCTACTGTTATGTATGATGGAAACCAACTAGAATCCTTTCCAAGAAAATTAAGGCTCAAACAAAGATGTCCATTTTTGAAATTGTTCATTTTTGTAAGTGAATAATCATATAAAACCAAAACATAAATCCAAATAAACATTTGAAAAATCATATACTTTCATCTGTATTCTGATTCCAACAGTTCTTTCCCTGGAGGTAGATAGCATTTTTTTGGCATAAGTCCCTCAGAATTGTTCTGGATCTTTGTATTGCTGGGAGTAGCTCTATCACAGTTGATCATCCCACTATGATTAGGTGAACAATGTTCTTCCGGTTCTGTTTATTTCACTTTGTATCAGTTCATGTAGGTCTTTCCAGCTTTTTCTGAAATCATCCTACTCATTGCTTTTTACAGCAAAATAGTATTCCATCATCAAAAGGTGTCTATTATTACCACTTCTTTTTTAACATAGTAGAATTGCTTGCTCTAGCCAAAAGACAGCAAGGGCAACTTAAGAGACTAAGTATAGATAAAGAAGAAACAAAATTATTCTTCTTTACAGATGATTCGATGGTATATTTAAAAAACCCTGAAGAGTCACAATGAGTAACTTCATTAAACTTAAAGGATATAAAATGAATTCACACAAATCTTTGGATTTCTGTGTAATATCAACAAAATCCAACAAGAAGAGATAGAAAGATAAATTCCATTTAAAACAACTGTTGATCCAGAAAAAGAACTGTCGGACTCAGATGGGTGCAGATCAAAGCATACTCCCTTTTACATCAACATATTTATGGTTTTATTTTGGAGTTTTGATTATGTATGAATGCTCTCTTGACCAAGCAGAACAATGACCAATGTGAAAGTGTGTTTTAAATGATAGTAAAAATAAAATTAAAAACCAACTGTTGAGTGCACAAAATATTTGGAGGTTTGCCTAGTAAGATTCATGTAAGAACCATATAAACACAACTACAAAATGCTATTTACAGAAATAAAGACAGACAATTTGAAAAATAACCATTGTTCACAGGCAGGATAATTAAAAGGCAATATAATTAAGATGACCATACTACCTAAATTAATTTACTTAATTCCATACCACTCAAACTACCAAAGAATTGCTTCATAGAACTAGAAAAAAAATAATGAAATCCATACCTTTGGAATAGCCCAGTGATTCCCAAAGTGGGCACCACCACCCCCTGGTGGGTGCTGCAGCGATCCAGGGAGGCGGTGATGGCCACAGGTACATTTATCTTTCCTATTAATTGCTATTAAAATTAAAATAAATAATTTCCAGGAGGCTAAGTAATATTTTTTCTGGAAAGGTGTCAGTAGGCCAAAAAAGTTTGGGAACCACTTGTTAGCCTTTCGGTCATGCAGCTGGCTGAAGTAGGCATCGTGGAATGCTTAAAGCTTGGTCAGACATCAAAGATACCAATGTCTCCACTGCAACTCAGGCCATCAACAGTCGTCCTGACTTTTGTCTTGCCACCAGATATGGATGACATTGGAAGAGAGAATGAAGCTGATGACTTTGTGCAACTCTGCCTCATTTAAATCAAATTCTCTGGCAAATCAAGACATCATCTGTGATGTCATCGATCTTTTTAGAAAATGAAGGACAAATGACAACTCAGCTAAAGAACTGCTAGGTCCATAACCAAAAGGTATTAGAGAAATAAGAAAAGTTTCTTTATGTACAAAAATATTTTTAGTGACTTTTTGTGTGTGGGATAGCCAAAACCTGGAAACTAAAGGGATACCCATCAATGGAAGAATTAAGATTCAGCTGTGGCTTATTGATGCAATAGAGTATTATTGTGCTATAAGAAATGAGGAAATAGATGATCCTAGTGAGATATGCAAAAACCTATATGAACTGATGTGGAGTGAAGTGAGCAGAAAAGAATAATTTATAACATCAACATTATAAACAACAAGCAATTAAAAATTAATTTTTTCTCTTTTAGAGTCACCCTTACCTTCTACATATTAGTTCCAAGGCAAAAAGAGTTTTACAAACCAATGAAGAACAAAACGAACAGAAAAAGGAGAACAATTTATACAATAAAAACATTGTAAAGATAACAACTTTTTAAAAACCTTTCCCTACTCTCTGTCTTAGTAACAACTCTAAGACAGAAGGGCAAGGGCTAGACAATTGGAGTTAAGTGACTTGCCCAGGGTCACACAACTAAGAAGATTAACTTTGAAAGCAGAAGAACTCTGATCAATGCAGTGATCATCCATGATTCCAGAAGACATGCCATTCCCATCCTGACAGAGAGGTGATAGATTTCCTGGGCAGAATGAGTTGGATACATTTTTGTACATCCTCAATGGAGGTTTCTGTTTTCTGTTACTATATATATTTGTTACAAGGAATCGGTTTCTCTCTGTCTCTCTATCTCTGACTCTGTCTGTCTGTCTGTCTTTACAATGGAGGTGGGGATAGGAAGAAAAGAAAATAGATTTCTTTAAAAAAATAACAAATAGATGGTTAGAATGGCACTACATGTGGGGGATGATCCCTTATCTTCCATCTTAGAACCAATATTTATATTGATTCCAAGGCAGAAGAGTGGTAAGGATCAGGCAATGGGGGTTAAGGGACTTGCCCAGGGTCACACAGCTAGGCAGTGTCTGAGGCATATTTGAATCCAGGACCTCCCCTTTCCAGGCCTGGCTCTATCCACTGAGCCACTTAGCTGCCCTAGCCATCCATTTGCAATCAAAATATAACACTTTGTTAAAATAACAGCATAAATCTCATTACTAGAGATTTTTAATAAACTTTTTCTACAATATTTCCTAAATGTTATAATCTACAAATCTTGCTCAACAAACTCAAGCACCCCCAATATAAAGCAGAATTTAAGAAATATAAATAGCTAGAAGCAAATTATATATGTGTGCATATATATATATATATATATATAAATCACTCAAACCAGCTACGAGTTATCAATCACTTCTTAAATTAATTTCAGCTTTCAGCTTTCTTTCTTTCTTTCTTTTTTCTGTTCCAAAAAAATCTTCACTTTCTTTCTCTTCAAGTGCTTCCAGGCATGGAGAAGCCTCAGATGCTGAGTCTGTTCAGAGCTTCTCAGAAAGTCACTTGAGACTCAGGTATTAAAAGTCATCATGGGACTCAGGTCTCACTAATTAGATGGTCCCTCTCCTGAAAGAAGACCGTCTTGATCATCTCCCAGGAGGCCTCAGGCAGACTCTCTTCTTGGTCTTGCCTGTTCCAGGTCAGAAATAGTGGAGGAGCAAGGGAAGAGTCTATTGGATCTCTGTCCTGCTCTAATCTCTTCCAAGTACAACCTCCCCCTCCATTTCCCTTTTTTTCAGTCAGGAACAAAATCATCTTATAAACTCAACTGATTTCCTCCCAAAATTCACATTCAATATTAAATTTGCATTGATTCTGCTAATAAATGCTTGTTTTAGGTTTTGTTTTACAATTAAGGCTGACCCAAATTAGAATAGGATGAGGTTTTTCCTCATGGGAAAGTAGCTAGATGATCACACACCAAGTATGGTGGAGAGAGGATTCTTTGGCCCCTAAATGAGGTCCCTTCCCACCCTCTAATTCTGGGAAGCGTGTCTATTTTTCTGCTGCAACTAGCTTTGGCTATTGATCCCAGGTGCCATGATTCTTTAGGGCAGTTCCTCTGATGCCATCAAACCTGTTGTAGAACTGACTATTAATTAATTACAACAATGGGGAGACATTATTTAGCCTTGCCTCCTTCCTGCTTTGGAATTTGCAGAATTCTTTGGCACTTAGGTGTTGCTGTTTTCCATTTGTGTGCTTTTGTGTTTTAATATGATTTGGTTTGAAGGATGTTTCTGGAGCATGAAGAAGTCTGGTTTTTGGTTCTCCTCTGTTAAGATTTCCGACATGGTTAATTTCTAATGACTATTTCCAAGTGAGTCCGTGTTGGGTTTCTGGAAAGGCATCAGATTTTAATGCCAGAAGAAATATTAGATATCATCCAGAACAACCCTCTTATTTTCCCCATAAGGAAACTGAGACCTAGTTTGGACAATATCACTTCCACTCATGCTTTGATAGACCTTTGATCTTATCGGTATGGAAGTTCTTTTCACAGACCCAAAGTATTACTACTTACTTCCTGTATGACCTTGGGAAAGTCACTTACCTTTCCTAGACCTCAATTTTCTCATTTAAAAAATGAAGGGATTGAAGTATGACCTATTACTTCCCTTTACCCACTCCTCAGTCTAGTCAAAGTTACCTCCTTGTTACAGTATGTGATTGTAATGGAATACTATTGTGCTATCAGAAATGACAAGCAGAAACAGCTCCAAAAAGCCTGGAAAGATACAAACTGAAGCAGAGTGAAATAAGCAGAACCAGGAAAACATTGTACAGCAACAGGAATACAAAGAATAAGTGGGAATAACTGCTATTCTCAGTAGTACAATGATCCAAAACGATCCCCAAAAACTCATGATAAAAAATACCATCTACTTCCAGAGAGGAAGAACTGAGCCTGAATCCAGACCAAAGCAAATTTTTTCAACTTTCTTAATTTTTTTTCTATTTGAGTTTCCTTCCACAAAAGGATTAATATGAAAAAATGCTTACACATGTAACATCTATGTGAGATTGCTCATCGTATCAAGCAGTGTGGGGTGGAGGGAGGGAAGGAGAGAATTCAAGACTCAATATTCTCTGAAAAATGTTGGAAACTGTTTTTACATGTAATTGTGGGGAAAATTGTTTTAAATACTCCAGCAAAATGGCCTTCTTGCCATTCCTCTCATATGATATTTAATCCCTTTTCTCTATACATGACTAAACATGTTCTGCACCCCTCCCCCCCTCGTGTCTATAAAACAGTTTCTTATCCCTTCTGCCTCTTAGGCAGACCACCTTAGACTCTTCAAAATTTAGTTCAAGATCTCCTTTTACATGAGTCTTTCATGATCCCCAATCCCCACTTTTTCATACTTACCTTGTGAGCATTTTGTAGAGGGAATAAAAACGGAAAACAGTCTGTTAAGAATGAAAAGTGAGTGACACAGAGAAGGAGATGGAAAAAATGTGAGATAGTTGTGGGCAGGAGCCACCATGGAACTAATGAGGAACTTCAAAGAAGAAAAGAAATTCAAGGAACTATATGAGAGGGAGAAAAGAACATATTCTTGTGCTGACAGGAGAAACCAAGGAATGATGAGTGAACCCCTTGGGAAAAGCTTATAGGAATGAAGAGTTGCACAGGATAGATGGGTAGGTACAGATGGGGGTATGACCTCCATCATTGAAAAGAACTTCAAAATTGATGAGATCACGGGACCATGTGAGGATTTCAGAGAGTATATTTCATATATACATTTATATATATGTAGTTTCCTCCAGTAGGTGGTTAGATGGTACAGTGGATAGAGAGGTAAACCTGGATTCAGGAAGACCTGAGGTCAAATCAAAGTTGAGTGACTTGCCCAGGGTCACATAGCTAGGAAGTGTCTGAGGTTAGATTCCACAGAAAACTTATAAACAAGAATTACACAGAATGAGGGTGGACCAGAGAATGGAGGGACTGGAGAATCTTAGGTAGAGAGCTGGGAGAGACTAAGGAGGTCATCATTTTTATTCAATCAGCAAACATTTATTAGCTCCTATTATGTGTCTGGGGCAACTAGATGGTATAGTATATAGAGAGCAATCGGACTTGTAATGAGGAAGCTTAATCTTCTTGAATTCAAGTCTTGCCTCAGAAACTTTCTAGTTGTGTGACCCTGAGCAAGTCATTTAACTTTGGTTTGTCTCATTTTCCTCACTTGTAAAATGGAAATCGTAATAATACCTACCTCTAATGTTGAGATGAGGATCAAGTGAGAAAATATTTGCAAAGCATCTTGCTAAACTTAAAGCACTCCACGAATGCTAGCTATTATTATTGTGATACTATATAAGCTCTTTGAGGGAAAGAACTCTTTTCCTTGTTTGTCTTTGTATCCCTCATAACAGTCCAATATTAGTGTTGTTGTTATTATCCAATCATTTCATTTGTGTCCAATTCTTGGTGACCCCATTTGGTGTTTTCTTGGCATAGATCCTGGAGTGGTTTACCATTTCCTTCTCCAGTTCATTTGACAGAAAAGGAAAAGGATGACTAGGAAGTATCTGAGGCTAGATTTGAACCTAGGACCTCCCATCTTTAAGCCTGGCTCTCTATCCACTGATAGCCATTCTAGCCACCTAGTTGTCCCCCATCTGCTTAGGGGGACAGATGGAAAATGGTGGATCTAGGGCTCAGGGAAATGGACAAATAGACCTGACCTACCAGTCTCCATAAAGATTTAACCTGAAACTTCCATTTGGTTACCTGCCTAGGCATAACCTGGTACAGAGGAGGCCATCCATAATCCTGTCCCCTTGGGGCAAGTTCAACTATGAGAGAAAAGAGACCTCAGACCTAAAGGACACAAGATTCCTTAGATGGAGGTGCTCTAGGACTCCCATATTCGCAGGGTGGAAGTTTGTAGGCAGAGTTTCCCAAGACCCCAATCCCTATGGCAGAGAGCCTGGGATGCTCAAGAAACAATTGCTCTGAAAGGCAGCAGGGCAAGGCTGGCATGTTTTTGGCTATTGTTTGGATGCTCCCTCTATGAAGTAATTACTCCTGCTGGTTGGTTGATTGTTGCCCACCATACTTGATGAGTGCCAAAATGACATCATTGGTAATGTCTTTTTTTTTTTAATTTTTACTTAATTAATTTAGAATATTTTGCCATGGTTACAAGATTCATATTTTTTCCCTCTCCTCCCCCACCCCCTCCTATAGGGGACATGCACTTCCATTGGGTTTTACATGTGTCATTGATCAAGACCTATTTCCATATTATTGATATTTGCATTACGGTGATCATTTAGAGTCAATATCCTCAATCATATCCCCATTGACCCATGTGATCAAGCAGTTGTTTTTCTTCTGCATTTCTACTCCCACAGCTCTTCCTCTGAATGTGAATAGCGTTCTTTCTCATAAGTCCCTCAGAAGTGTTCTGGATCATTGCATTGCTAGTAGAGAAGTCCATTACATTGGATTGTACCACAGAGTATCAGTCTCTGTGTACAGTGTTCTCCTGGTTCTGCTCCTTTCACTCTGCATCAATTCTTGGAGGTCGTTCCAATTCACATGGAATTCCTCCAGTTCGTTATTCCTTTGAGCACAATAGTATTCCAACACATTGATAATGTCTTTTGATTTAAGCTTAAACCAGATTTAAGTGAGGCAGAGTGGCACAAAGTCCAATTTCACTCTCTCTTGCAGTCTTTGAAATCCAATGGTAAGGTAGAAATCAAGAGAACTGACAATGGCTCAGGATGTAGTGGATGGCCTTAGTTTGTTCTATGTCTAACTGAGCTCTAAGCCCTTCACAGTACCCGCTTCAGATGTATGCCTGCTAACTTAGTGCCAAGATAAATTCTTTTTTTATTTTTTAAGTAATTTTTTCTTTATTTTATTCCAGTAGTAAATTTGCACATAAGTTTTCCAAAGTTATATGACTCATGATGTCTCCTTTCCCTATTCCCTCTCCCCTCCTGGAGTTGAAAAGCAATTCTACTAGGTTATACATGTACCCAAGATAAATTCTTTCTCCCAATTGAAGGAATACAAGTGATGCTAGCATCCTTTAAATTTTGGCATCCTAGGGACAAAGTCTGATCACTCCATCCTAGTTATACCTCTATTTGGGAGTCAGAAACACACTTACTGGGAGACATACAAAATGCCAAAGAAATATGACCCTTGAGTTCAAGAAATATATTTTAACAAAGAGGAAATGGCACATACCCAAGGGAGAGAGGGATACTTAATCAATCAATTCATAAATGAATTTATTAGACACTTGGGGCAGCTAGATGGTGCAGTGGACAGGGAACCAAGGCTGAAGTCAGGAAGACTCATTTTTGTGAGTTCAAATCTGATCTCAGACACTTGCTAGTTGCATGACCCTGTTTCCCTCAATTCCTCATCTGTAAAATGAGTTGGAGAAGGAAATTGTAAATGACTTCAGCCAAGAAAACCTCAAATTGGGTCACTAAGAGTCAGACATGACTGAAAAACCAAACAACAAAAATAAGCTCTTACTACATTCCAGGAACTGTTCTAGGATCTGCGAATACCAAGACTAAAATGAAAGAATCCCTGCCCTTAAGTCGTTCACATTCTATAGAAGAAAACAGCAAAGACATAAATAAACATATATAATTAATGCAACGTGAGTTTCTGGAGGCGAGGGCATAACTTTCTAACTTCACATAGAAGGTGCCACTTGAGCAGAGCTTTTAGGAAAGAAATTCTAAGAGGAGAAGTGAAGTGGGAGGGCATTCCAGTCCTAGCCCTGCCATCAATTCACTGTGTAACCTTGTGTAAATTGCTTCATCATCCTGGACGACAGTTTCCTCATCTGTAAAATGAGAAAGTTGGGCTGACATTTAGCCAGTGTGTTTTTATAGGCTTGCAATGTACCTTACATAAATTCGGAGCTTCAGAGTCAGAAGGCTTGGATTAAAATTTTACCTATCATGCTTTCTATCTGTATGACCTTGGGCAACAGTTAGCCCCCATTGCTGGGTCTCAGTTTCCTCATCCATAATATAAGAGGGTTGGACTAGATGGCCTGGAAAGTCACTTCCAGCTGTATATCTTTGGTTATCTTGGGTAAAAACCTACGATAATTCTGTGAGATAAGCGAAAGTATTAGTATTCCCATTTTACAGATGAAGAAATTAAGACCCACTGAGGTGTAGCTGGTGGCTCAATGGATAGAGAACCTGGTCCAGAGATGGGAAGTCATAGGTTTAAACCTGACTTCAGATAATTACTAGTGAACCTGGTCAAGTCACTTAACCCTCATTGCTCAGCCCTTACCACTCTTCTAGTATTGATTCTAAGACAGAATTAAGGGTTTAAAAAAAAAAAAAGACTCCTGGATGTTAAGAGACTTGTCCAAAGTCACATAGCTAATAAGCAACAGAAATGGGTCTTCCTGGATCAAGGTCCAATAATATGTCTATTATATGAATTAGGAGAGAATTCTAAAGTCCATATAAAAACCTGTTTTATCTCAAAAATTTGATAATTAACCTCCAAATGCTGGCCAAGTCAGCACGAAGCCTCAAGGGAAATGGGTTTCCAAATGACACGGGCAATTTGGAAAGAATTTGGAAAGAAGCTCTACTTCTTTCTGTTTCATTGCCCCCCATGTGGGAGCCTGGTTGCTTAATGAAAACCCTATGTGGCTTCACGGTTCAGCATTAACGGCAGTGAGCGTAGTCTGTTACCCAAGATGAAGTCAATGAAAGTCACGACCGGGAATCTAGCCTGGCTAGGAGACAGGGAAGCTACATGGGCACGCCGGGACGTGCTCAGCCATTAAGGTTCGGGTCACCAGTTTCATTGAGGGAGGCAGATCCTCCTTCACTCTGTTTTGGAGTGGTCCCTGGCACTGAAGTCAGCATGCCCACCTCTGCCCTCCTCCAACCAGGACCTTGCCGTTAAGTTAATAGCTCTATGCGGTATCGATTCTTTCTGCTGTGTGCACGGGGAATGGCAGTGTTAAGCAAGGAAACTCTCGAGCAAAGAGGAAATCATTCCCTTAATCCCCTCTCACTGGGCAATCAGACTGACAAAAACCAAGACCATCAAATTTCCCAGGACATCAGAAATTCACTGTCAGAGGGAGATAAAGATTTTTCCACTCCTGCACCCAGAACAGTTGCCAAGAGGACAAAGCACAGGAAAAGATGGAGCCACAGGTAAGTAAGCATTCCTCGGTCATTCAGAGCCTCAGAATTCTGGGGGTGGAAATGGGTATCTCGCCCAACTTAGCCCCTGGGTCTTAGTCAGGGCTATGAACCAAGAGCCCTCAGTCTAGCCCACAGCTCTGCAAGCTCTTCAAGTGTGCATCCTGGTCTTCTCTGCGAGGGTAATGTTGAGGGGGAAAAATGACAAAGGATGAGGCGGTTTCTGGGATGGGACCTGGTTTGGCACCCATCGCCGCCATGCCCCATCTTGATTTCCTGCTTGGTTGAGTCCCCAGCAGCAAAGGGGATATTCAAGGGCCAGGTCTGCCCATATGGTTTCCTGTGATAGCTACTTGGACTGTAGTAATTAATGGGTGTCACTCCTAAAGGACTCTGGGATAGAGTGTTACTGCAAAATATTATCAAGACACGAGAAAGGATGAATCCCAAGGATTCAAAGAAAATGGGAAGACTTGTATAATGGGAACGAGACTAAGGTAACAATAACCACAAAGGCAACAGTGGTATGAATGAAAAGATGAATCGAATGAAACCAAATGCAATGTCATTAGAATGAACACCCAGAAAGGAGATGAGGACATGGATCTACCTACTGTGTGACCCTGGAAAAGTCACTTAACCCCCATTGCCTAACCCTTACCACATTTCTGCCTTGGAACCAATACACAGTATTGGTCCTAAGATGGATCAATTAAAAGTATCAATTAAGGTGGGGCAGCTGGGTAGCTCAGTGGATTGAGAGCCAGACCTAGAGACAGGAGATCCTAGGTTCAAATCTGACCTCAGACACTTCCCAGCTGTGTGACCCTGAGCAAGTCACTTAATCCCTTTTGCCTAACCCTTACCGTTCTTCTGCCTTGGAGCCAATACACAGTATTGATCCTAAGATGGAAGATAAGGATTTTTTTAAAAAGTGTTGTTTAAGGAGGCAGCTAGGTGATTCAGTAGACTGAGAGTCAGGACAGGAGATGGTATGTCCCAGGTTCAAATCTAGTCTCAGATACTTCCTACTTGTGTGACCCTGGGCAAGTCACTTAACCCCAATTGTCCAGCCCTTATGGCTCTTCTGCCTTGGAACCAATACACAGTATCGATTGTAAGGCAGAAGATAAGGGTTTTAAATACATCTATTTAAAATATATGTTATATATAAATGCATACATGACATATAATATATCCTTGGTATATTATATATTATATAAAATATGTAAAAATATAAATTTAATATATATCATATAAAACACATAAAACATATATATTGATTAAGCTCTTATTGGATTTTAGGCTATAAAGTACTATGCTAGGCACTAGAAATCCATGTACAAAGAAAGAAACAATTCCTACTCTAGATGAGCTCATATTTTAATGAGAGAGACTAACTCTCTCTGGGAGTTGGTTTTCTTATCTCTAAAATGGGCTGTTTGGATTGGATGGCCTATAAAGTCTCCAGCTCTAAATCTATGATTCTATGGCTTTTAAAAATGATCTTTTAAACAGCAAAATCCATCTTTCCTCTTCTTACATCCCCCTAAAAGAGGCTTTCTAAGGTCACACAGATAATAAGTGTAATATGTGAACCCAGCCAATGCTCACAGGGAAACCAGGACACTGCTCAAAGCAGATTGTGAAGGAGGCTAAGTTAGGCTAAGTCTTTGGAACTCTCCAGGCTCATCTTCTAGACCTTCCCTGAGGTCTCATTCAATCACTCAGACCACTTCCTACTGGTGCTATCAAAACTGTTTTCAGAAAAGGATTGGATAAGAGCTGTTCAGTTGTGTTGGACTCTTCATGGCCCCATTTAGAGTTTTCTTGGTCAAGATACTAGAGTGGTAGCTCAGTGGATTGAGAGTCAGGCCTAGAGACAGGAGGTCCTAGGTTCAAACCCTGCCTCAGACATTTCCCAGCTGTGTGATCCTGGGCAAGTCACTTGACCCCCATTGCCCACCCTTACCACTCTTCCACCTAGGAGCCAATACACAGAAGTTAAGGGCTTAAAAAAAAAGATACTAGAGTGGTTTGTTATTCCCTTCTCCAGCTCATTTGACAGAAGAGGAAACTGAGGCAAACAGGATTAAATGACTTGCCCAGGGTAACACAGCTATTAAGTATCTGAGGCCAGATTTGAATTCTGAGGCCAGATGAATCTTCCTGATTCCTGGTCCAGCATGCATTCCCTCTACTCAGTCATCTAGCTGCCCCCAGCTACTGAAAAGTAGGAATTCAGGTTAATGGGTTGCCTCTTCTATTTTATTTTTGTTATTCAGTCATTTCAGTTATGTCTACCTCTTCATAACCCCATTTGAGGTTTTCTTGGCAAAGAGACCAGAGTGGTTTGGCATGTCCTTTTTCCAGCTCATTTTCCAGGTGAGGAAACTGAGGTAGAGTTAAGTGACTTATCCACAGTCACACAGCTAATAAGTGTCTGAGATTAGATTTGAAATCAAGAAGATGACTCTTCCTGATTGCCCAGTGCTCTATCCACTGCACCACGTAGCTGCCCCCAGTAGCCAGTAACCTTACTCTAACTTTGGATCCCCAAATTGTTAGAGCCCACCTAGACCTTATATAACGTCCTCTCTCCCCACCACCCCATCTGAGCTCCCCGAATAGAGTCCTGCTAAGTGATAATCATTTCTCAAAAGCAAAAGAGGAAAGGAAATCATTTTTCCAGAGATTTCTTTTCTTTCTTCGATATGTGTGTGGGTGGGGAAGGCAGGGGATCGGGATCTTTCTAAAAATTGTCTGTTTTATTCTCAAGACGGCCAGTCTTAGAAGTACAAACAGGAGCCGTTGGACGTCTGTCTGTATAGAATTGGGAAATAATGGAACAATGGCGTATCCTTTGAGAATCTGCCAGTGAATGTGCCTAATGTTTCTTGTCTACACTTTCAACTGGTGGTGCCTGGAGTCCCTGAGCCTGCTACATCATTACCAAGGACTGGCCCTACCATTTCTCCTGGTGTTCACTCTCCAATGTGCCTCCTTCCACACCATTAACAGTTGTTGTTGTTTCGGAGAGGCTAATTAACTTTACACAGCACGGAACCAGCCACTAATTGGCCCCCACACTTAATCAACTTTAATGTCTTTCTTCTGGTGGACTTGGCTGTTTTCTCTTGTTCCCATGACCACAAAGGAAGGCAACTCCAGGGGAAGTTTCGGAGACCAACAATAACAGCCTCTGGTAAATACGTACGAGCCAGCCCTTGATCTTGAGCCCGATGAAGTAGCGCCTTGACTCTTGGTGAGACCCAGAATCATTCCTGATGGACAGATACTTGGGGTCAGATCACAGAGTCCTCTGGGGACTAAGTTTAAGGCTGCTCCCCCAACACATTGCTTGTTGATATGAGTCAGATGGCTAAACCCAAGAGGATTTTTCCTTTTTTTGCCTGCCTGTTCATGATGATGTGGAAGAGAATCATAATATTTTAGATTTGGAAGATAGGTTGGTTGTCTAAAAAGTGAAGCCCCTAAGGGCAGCTAGGTATCGCAGTGTTTAGAGAGCAAGGCCTGGAGATGAGAGGTGTTGGGTTCAAAATTGACCTCAGATACTTCCTAGCTGTGTGACCCTGCACAAGTCACTTAACCCATTGCCTAGCCCTTACCACTCTTCTGTCTTGAAACCAATACTTAGTATAGATTCTAAGACAGAAGATAAGGGTTAAAAAAAAAAAGAATGAATGAATCCCCTCTATAACATATGAAACAAGTTTTATCCAACCCCTGCCTGAAGTCTCTAGCAATGGGGATCTTACTTCCTCCCAGGAGGAGGAGATTTGGAGAGTTCTAATTGCTAGGGAGCTTTTCCGCTTATTATGAGTTGAAATCAGCCTCCCTGTAACCCTCTCCCCTACAGGGCTAATTTTGCCTTCTGAGACCAAGCAGACCCAGACTAATTCCTGTTCTATCAAACAGTTCTTTAAATACTTGAAGGCAATATTTAAAGGAGCATAAGCAGAACCCCTCCGGGTTCTAGATCCCATCTCCTTATTGAAAAGTACAAATATCCGTAAACTCTTGCAGTCGAGAATTCTCATGAAATAGAAAAGTGTCCTGGGCATGGGCAAGGTTTTCTCATGGGAGAAGGGGCCTGGCTTCAGATGTTCAAACTCCTAAGGACTGGTGGGACCAAAAACCTAGTGAGTCAACTAGCATCTATATTAAGCTCCTACCATGTACCAGAACTTGGAGGACATCAGATTCAACCTCATTTGATAGATGAAGAACTGAGAAGTTAAATGACTTCCCCAGGGTCTCATACACATCTAGTAAGAGTCTGAGGCATAATTTGAACTCAGGTCTTCTTGTCTCCAAGTCCAGGGTTCTAGCCACTGTACCACCTACCTAATCTGAGGGGACAACATGAATAAATGTTCCTGGACTCTACACCTTTTCATAAAGCCCAAGATGACTTTGGTTTTCTTGGCTTCCATATCATATTACTGCCTCATGTTGAGTTTCTGGTCCACTAATATTTGTGTTGGGCCTGGAGCCAAATACAGTCATAGATACTTCCTGGCTCTGTGACCCTGGGCAAGCCATTTAACCTTGTTTGTCTCAGTTTTCTCGCCTGTAAAATGAGCTTCAGAAGGAAATAGCAAACCACTCTAGTATCTTGGCCCAGAAAACCCCAAATGGGGTCATAAAGAGTTGGACATGATTGAAATGAATGAACAAGGACAAATATTTGCAAATGATCTAAGACTTCTTTAATTTATATCTGTGAAATTGATTTTCTAGACCTCCAAAGTCGAACTTCTCATTTGTTCTACTGGATTTCCTCTTGTGGGATTCAACCCAGTGTTCTAAACCAGTGATGGGCAAACTTTTTAAAGAGGGGGCCAAAGGAAAGGAAATGCTCCTCTGTCAGACTGTTTCCAAGGCAACTCTTTCCAAGTTTCATTGTATTGCATCCTACTCATGGTATTCATCAGATCAGGAATAATGTCACTGGGTGGGATAGAACATTTCAGAAGACTGCATCTGGCTCATGAGCTGTAGTTTGCCCATCACTGCTCTAAACCAACCAGATCCCTTTGAAATCTAAGCCAGTCATCTAAGGTGATAGACAGTCCTTTCAACTCTATTGCCATTTACCGATTGGCTAAGCACACCGCCTATACCTTTATTTCAGTCATTAACCAAAACACTGAATAGCATTTTAAAGCATGAGGTATGTCCAGGAATGGACTCTAATTTGGCTGGAGTGGAAAGCTTGCGAGGGAGAGTTTTGTGAGATGACCTTCACTGATTCTCTTTGGCTCATTGGCAGAAGCTGGGGTGTTGTAATACTCCTCGCTCCCCATTGCCACTTCCAGGTTCTCATCCTACCTCCATCACTCAGTAAACTCTCTTCCTTGGGGGTTCAGATCCTGATAGCTATTATCTACAAATCTCCTGGTTATTGCTCTTCTTTCCTATATGAGTTTGGTTCCAGACTCATGATCTTTCTCTCCTCAACAGCTACTCTCCCACTTGGAGACTTCAACCTACATACTAATTGTCCCTCAAACACTCTAACTACTCAGTTCCTCATCCTTCTATGACCTTATTTTCCTCCCCACCTCAGCCACAATCAGAGATGATTATACCCTTGATCATGCTTTCACCCACAAGTGCACCACCTCCATGTTCAAGAATTCTGAAATCATCTTATCTGACCACAATCCATTGGTCTTCCATTTCTCTATCTAATTTTCCTTACTAAACCCTACTCTTTGTCTACCACATCAACTCCTCAGTTCTCTTCTAGGTCATCACTCCTACACTAGGCATTCTCCTCTTTTTCCCATTTTAACTTAACCCTTGGTGAGTCAATTCAACTCTACACTTTCCTCTTCTCTTGGATTCCCTTATCATATCACCAATTGTTCCCCGCCAAACATGAGCTTGGTAGAGGATTCCCACCATATGCCGGCTTTATTCCTACCTATGTGTTGCTAAATCACAGAAACATTCTATTTGAGTCCACTACAAATTTATGTCACATAACATCAACCGAGCCTTCAGTGCTGCTAGGCAATCCTACTGTACCTCTCTAATCAATTAACCATCCCATTGTCCAACACAACTGTTGGAAACCTTTTCATCCCTCCTCAAACCATTCATGGCTCCTCTTCCCACCAGCTTCTCAACTGAGAACCTCGCCTCATATTTTATAGAAAATGTGAAGCCATTTGCTCCAAGTTACTTCTTTTCCTCTTACATCTCTCGTTATTTCTGCCACTCTCTCTTTCTCTGACTCACATGATGATGTGGCCTTTCCAAGGCTCTTTATTTGTTCAATCAATCCCATTCCTTTCTATCTCCTCCAACAGATTGCCTGCTCTGTCATCCCCACCCTATCATTTATTTCAATCTGTCTACTGGCTCATTTCTTACTGCCTAAAAAACATTACCATGTCAGGGCAGATAGGTGGCTCAGTGGATTGAGAGCCAAGTCTACAGACAAGAGGTCCAGGGTTCATATCTGGCCTCAGATACTTCCTAGCTATGGGAACCTGTATAAGTCACTTAACCCCTAATGCCTAGCTTTTACCACTCTTCTACCTCTTCAGTACTGATTCTAAGGCGGATGGTAAAAGTTTTTTAAAAAATTACCGTGTCTTGCCATTCTTGAAAAATACCTTCTTTTGATCCTTCCCTACTAACTACCCTCCCAAATATTTTCTGGCTTTGTGACTAAACTCCTTGTACAGGACAATCATAATAAGCCCCATTTTCTCTCCATTTGTTCATTCTTTTTTTAAACCTTTACAGTCTGACTTTCCACCTTACCATTCCACTCAAAGTGCCGTCTCCAAAATTACAAATGATTTCTTAGTTGTCAAATCAGTCCTCATCATTCTTGATTGCTCTGCAGTCTGTGACACTGATATTCACTCTCTCTTCTTTCTAGCCTTTCTGGGCACTAGAAACTCTCTTGCTTCTGTTCCTACCTATTGCACCTTCTGTCTCCTTTGCCAGATCATCTTCTAAATCATACCTTCTAATTTATAGGGGTTCCAGGGTTCTGTCCTGGGCCCTCGTCTCTTCTCCCTCTCTATAAATGGATTCTCTTCATGCTCTCAACAATTCTCATCAATTTAAGTATCGTCTTCATGCTGATGATTCTCAAATCTGCCAATCCTGCCCCAACCTCTCTGCTGGTCTCATCTCACATCTCAGAGTACTCAGATGTGTTTCAGACATCTCAAACTAGATCTCAGACCTCTTGAACTCGCCATGTCCAAAACTGAATTCATCATCTTCCCCCCTAAACTCTATACCTACCTCCTATCTTTCTCATCATTGGTCATTATCGTAGAGGCTTCGTCATCCTCCAAGTCCCTCAGGCTTCCAACCTAAGAGTCAACCTTGACTCCTCGCTATCTCTCACATCCATGACTAAGCTGTTACCAAGCCTTGTTATTTTGCCTTTGTAATACCTCTTGAATATGTCCCCTTCCCTTCTTTGATCTTGCCACCAACCTGGAACAAGCCCTCATCACCTCAAGCCTAGACCATCATAGTAGCTGCTGCTGGGTCTGCCTGACTCAAGTCTCTCCAAACTCCAAATCATCCTTCATTCAGCCACCAAAGTGATTTTCCTAAATCACAAATCTGAACTCCTTACTCAATAAATTCCAATTGTTCTCTATCGCCTCCAGGATCAAATGCAAAATTCTTCTGCTTGGCATTCAAAGCCCTTTATAGTCTCATCTCCTCCTACCTTTCCAGTCTTCTTACTCCCCTATATGTATTCTTCAATCTAGCAACACTGGCCTCCCTGCCATTCCACCAATAAGATACTCCATATCTTTCAGATCTGGGTATTTTATCTGGTTGTTCCCCTCTGCCTCCTGGCTTCTACCAAGTCCCATCAAAAATCTCATCTTCTACAGGAAATCTTTCCCAACCCTTCTTTTAAAAAGTTATTAATGGAGGGGGCAGCTGGGTAGCTCAGTGGATTGGGAGTCAGTCCTAGAGAAGGGAGGTCCTGGGTTCAAGTCCGGCCTCAGACACTTCTCAGCTGTATGACCCTGGGCAAGTCACTTGACCCCCATTGCCCACCCTTACCACTCTTCCACCTAGGAGCCAATACACAGAAGTTAAGGATTTAAAAAAAAGTTATTAATGGAATTTATTTTTAGATATCTCAACCTCTCCCCTCCCCATACCATAGAAGGCATCATCTAGCAAATAGATATGTATATATAGATTATGTCTTTCATGTTTCCATTTCTCAGTTCATTCTCTGACGGTGAACATTCACAAGTTATTCTTCAAATATTAAATCTGTAGCTGGATAAAATAGTCTCTTGGTTCTACTTGTTTCCTCTTCATTATCTCATATAGTTCTTTCCAAATTAAAAATAAAATTAATCTGCTCTAGGTCCTCAGTTTAAATCTTACCTCAGACACTTCCTAGGTGTGTGACCCTGGGCAAATCACTTGACCCCCCCATTGATTGGCCCTTATTGCTCTCCTGCCTTGGAGCTGATACACAATATTGATTCTAAGAGGGAAGGGAAGGTTTAAAAAAAATTTAATCTGCTCATCGTTTCTTACAGAGCAGTAGTATTATATCATAATTTATTTAACCATTCCCCAATTGATGGGCATCCCCTCACTTTCCAGTTCTCAGTCCCTCTTAATTCTAGTGCTTTTCTTCCCTTAATTATTTTCCATTTATCCTATATGTAGCTTGTTTGTACATATTTGCTCATTGTCACCACCATTAGATAGATTGTTACCTCCTTGAAGGCAGGGGCTATCTTTTGCCTCTTTTTGTATCTCTAGCACCTAGCACAGTGGCTGGCATACAGTGAGTGCTTAATAAGTGTTGGTTGATTACTGAGACTGAAAAAATAGAGTATTATATTAGTAATATATTATATTATATATGATAGATTAAGGAACCTGGATTTTATTCAAGTAGGAAATGAAGGAAACAATCATTTATTAAGCACCTACTATGTGCCAGGCATTATTCTAAGCTCTTTACAAATATTATCTCATTTGATCCTCACAACAATCCTGTGAGCTGTTATTATCCTCATTTTATAGTTGAGGAGTCAGATGGCAGTTAAGTAACTTCCCTGGGTCACACAGCTAGCAAGTGTCTGAGGTCAAATTTGAACTCAGATCTTCTTTGACTCTAGGGCTAGTGCTTTATCCATTTTACCACCTGGTAGGCAATAAAGAACCAATGAATATTATACATATATATTTTTTTAACCTTTATTTTCTTTTCTAGAATATATACTAAGTATCAGTTCCAAGGTAGAAGAGTGGTAAAGGCTAGTCAATGGGGTTAAGTGACTTGCCCATTGTCACAAAGCTAGAAAGTATCTGAGGTCAGATTTGAACCCAGGACCTCCCTTTTCCTGGTCTGACTCTCAGTCCACTGAGCCACCTAGCTGTCCCTCAGTCTGTCTATCTATCTATCTATCTATCTATCTATCTATCTATCTATCTATCTACCTATCTATCAAGAAACTTACACCAGCATCCTTATAAAGAGTGGCCTGGAAGATGGACAATATGGAATAATGGGTAGTCTCTGAGTCAGGACAGCCTGAGGTCATTTCCACCTCTGATACATACTGACTATGGGACCTTGCCCACGTTGTTTGACTTCTGAGTGCTTAGGAGACTCTAAGACTCTCACTAAGAGAACTAGCACTGATCTGGTTTGGTGGAGAGACATTCCCTGCCAGGAGTTCGACTGAAATCATAAACTTGGACTAGGTAAGGAAGGAAATGTTTTGGAAAGGGGAGAGAGAAGAGGCCCAGAGATAGCTTAATGAATTATAACAATGATTCAGGCAAATCATATGAGGACCTAAACCAGGTTGGTGAGAGGAGCAAAGGGGTGGATGTCGGAGATACTGGAAGAAAATCCTCAGTTTCTTTATGATAGTAGATTCTAATACCAGACTCTACTGAACCTCTAGTCACCACTGGGGCTGTTTGGGTTTATGGCTGGTTGTAAATGGGGCTTCAGAGTCCCATCACCATGAGGGCTGCTCACCTAAGACCTGAGATTCATGGTACCTCTTCATTATCTTTCTCCCAGGTATCTTAGATGCCAAGGAAGCTGCCCTTTCTGTAAAAGAAATCCCTTCTCTCTTTTTTTTATTGCTGTAATATTTACTTCTACCTGCTGCTGACGATCTGCACTGCACACTCTCCCCATTTCCCCTTCAATACTCTCCATTTCCCTGGAGAATGTCTCTCTCCTGAATCACATCTTTTCCATTAACTCTGTGTACTCCTTGGTCTGTTCCAGGACATCAAACTTTAATTTAAACAGAAAATAATCAATAAGCTTAGCAAATTGTCCATGGCAACCTCTGCGGGGTGAATCGAGGGATTTTATTGGTAATTTAAAGGGTGTCCTCACTCATCCCTCAAGGCAAATTCAGGGCACACGATAGTTTCCTAGACACTCCTTGCAGGGGAAGGGAAATGTTGGGGTGAGGGGGACTCTGCAAGTAGCATTGAGATCACAAGCACTAGGCTGGTTCTGACCAGAGTTCTCACCATCAATTTTTGCTCCCACTTCTTTTGCCTTTTAATCCTCAGCACGGGGGTCCAAGGGTCATAGACTTAGAGCTTTAAGGGAGCTTAAAGGTCTTCCAGTTCAACCCTTTCTCATTTTGTTGTTGACTGGTCATTTTTTTGGCATGTCCAGTTTTTTGTGAACCCCCCAAATGGGACTTTCTTGACAAAGAGACTGGAGTGATTTGCCATTTCCTTCTCCAGCTCATTTGACAGATGAGGAAACTGAGGCAAACAAGGTTAGGTGGTTGGCTTGGGATTACACAGCTAGTAAGTATTTGAGGCCAGATTTGAACTCAATTGACCATTGAGGAAACCAAGACTCAGACACAGTAATTGTTTTGCCCAAATTTGCATAGGGAGAAAGTCAAAGATTCAGGATTGAAAGCTAGAGCTTCTGTCTCCAGTTCCAACACTGTTTCTGCTGAACAGAGTCATGGAGTTGGAGTCTTCTTTGAATCGGAAAGATCTGACTTCAAATCTTGCCTTACACACCATGTGACTTTGGGTAATTCAATTGACCTCTCTGCCTCAGTTTACTCATCTATAAAATGAGGTGAATAATAACACATAAATCCTGGGATTATTGTGATGCTCAAATGAGGCAATCTATGTAAAAAGTGCTTTGCAAACAATTCAAGTGCTAAATGCATTTTAGCTATCATCAATATTATTATTGATAACAATAATAAAGTTGTATTCAGTTGAGTCGAGTTTGGTCTTCTGAGCAGCAGAGGCCATGACTCCAGGCCAATGCAGTCATGGAAATGACTGAATTTGGCAGCAGAAGACCTGGTCTCAGATCCCTCTTCTACTATTAATTATGGGTTTTTCTGGCCTCTGGGAACCAGACCAGATGCTCTCAAAGGTCTTCTCCAGCTCCAGTAAACACCCCCTCTCAACGCCATGGTGACCAAAGGAGCAAATGATCAAGGGAAAAAATATGGAGAGAACAGCTGCTGAGCCACTGTACCTAGCATCCCCCATCTTTCTTCTGCATGCACTGTATCCCTCTCACCACACTCTTCCTTGCCCCCAAGTAGAAGCCTCTTCCATTCAAGGTCCAGCAGCCTTCTTTCCTATGATCTGGTTCCCTGCTCCTAGCCCCAATACTGGCCACCCAAACAGTGTCCTCTTTCTTCAGGCAGCACCAGAACCTGGAACATTCCTTTCTCAGAGCAAGACTCTGCTTGAGCTGCCTCTTCCCCTCCATACAGAGCCCCATTTCCCTCATCATATTGATAATTTCCGTTTCTGACTCCTGCAGGGTAATTGGCAAGGTACTAGGAGAAGGGGAGAAGAGAGTCTTTCTGCTGGGGTGAGGGAGATTGTTTTGGGAGAAAACAACTGTTTGCCTTTAGGCTTTGGAACATTTGATCTTGGGCAAAACAAAGGTCATATGTATCTCAAGATCTATTGTCCCTTGAAGGAAAAAAGGAATGGCCTTGGCTGTTGGGTCAGAATCAGAGAATTTGAGTTGGAAGGGACCTCGGTGGCAAACCAGTCCAATCCATATCCTCCAAACTAATCTCCATCGCAACACAGATGACAAGAGGTCACCTTTGCTTAGAGACCTCCCTTAAGAAGAGAGCTGAATCTTTTCCACTTTAACAACTCTGATCGATTGGAAGTTTTTCTTGAAATAAGCTGAAATTTTGCCTCCCTGGGGAAAAAAAAAATCACTCCTTGTTCTGCCTTCCAGGGGCCAACAAGGACAAATATAATTCCTCTTCTTGGGACAATCCTTCCATTATCTGAAGACAGCTACCCACCTCAGTCCCTTCCACCCTTGATTCTCCAGTTCTCCAGCTTAAAATATGAATTATGGCCTTTTATCTGTTTTAGCTACCTTTTGTCATACTTTCCATCAGAACGATGGTGTTTGTGAGGTCTTAGGGCTGGAGAGGAATTGGAGAGATCTTTACATTTCTCTCCGATTTGCAGGCTAACCCCTTATTCCCAGGTCACGTGGAGAGCGGTCTCTTCTTCTTAAACCCTTCAAAACCTCCTTTGAGAAGATGCTCTGATTTAACTTGCTTTTAGGACCAAGGAGTTCTTTGTGTCTAATTTTATTGCAGTATTTCTTTCTAACCTTGGTGATGGACTAAAGTCAATGGAGAGTAGATTCAGGGCTAACCATAGAGGCATGAAGAGCTGGGTTCATATCCCCCTCTTTGCTACTACTCTAAGACCCATGGGGCAGCTAGGTGGCCTAGTGGATAGAGTGCCAGACATGGAGTCAGGAAGACTCATCTTGATGAGTTCAAATCTGGCCTCAGACACTCACTAGCTGTGTGACCCCAAACTAGTCCTTTAACCCTGTTAGCCTTGGTGTCCTTATCTATAAAATGAGCTGGTGAAGGCAATGGCAAACCACTCCAGTATCTTTGCCAAGAAAACCCTAAATAAATAACGAAGAGTCGAACAGGGCTAAAACAACTGGACGACAACAACTATAACCCCAGAGTCCCAATCTCTCACAACCTCTCTGAACCTTAGTCTACTCAAGTGTAAAATGGGGGTAATAATACCTGTAGAATCTCCCTCACAGGGTTGTGGGGTCTCAAATGAAAAACTTGAATGCATTTGCAAATTTTAAAGTATTATGTGTTAGTTATTACTATAGCTACCGAGAAGGTCATTTAGAGAAGAGTTTGGTTTTCTTCTGGTCCTAACGTGCCTAGATGACTCAGAGGATCATTTATTTGCTAGTAAAATCTTTCATCATAGCTCTTTTTTGTTCAATTTACAAAACAGAATAAATCTCTGTCAGCCTTGTCCCTTGATCCCAGAAAGGTGTTCCCTAGAACTAGAGTAGAGGCTCATGGGCTCTTTTCCAGAAATACACTCATCCCTGTTCAAAAACATCCTTTGTGAACAACATCCTCTGGACAAAATGAAATGTATGAACCAACTGATAGAGAAGAATGGCCAGGCCAAGTGGGCATTTAGCATGAATGGGATCCATTTCTTCTTGTAAGGCATAGCTCAAGCCCCATCTTCCATATGAAGCCTTCTCTGATTTCCCTAGGTAATAGTGACTTCCCCCTCCCTCACCCCACAACTATTTTGTATTTTATAAATAATTGTATTCAATAATTTGTATGTTAAATGACATACTATTAAATTAATGTACATATTTAATGATAATAATGCATATATTTATATTTATTCATTTTTTTATGTTTAGCTGTATGTATTTATGGAGGATTTCTTGTCTTCCCCATTAAAATGTGAGCTCCTTGGGAGTTTCAACCTTTGTATATGTACCCCCAGTGCCTAGAACAATGGTTGGCCCTGTATCATTAGAGAATTTTATACCTTTTGAACTACATTCCCCAGAATTCCTTTCATCCCTCAGCATCCTTTTCCCTGTGCCTCCATGTTTGCGTGGTCACATTTTGTTTATAAGTTCTGAAACTCCTCCCTCTTGCTCTCTCTTCTCTGGCGATTAAGGCTGGATTAGCTAGTTTTTTTTAAACTTTAGTTATTATTAATAAACTTTATAAAATATGATACTTAGTTACTGTATAATAATTTTAATCTTTACAGCCCATTTGGTGATACCTAAAGAATCCTTGTTGGTTGAAAGATATGTGAACTCATTCCTCTCACAGGTCAAGTCTGACCTCTTCCATTACATTTCTGACTTCTCCAACACATAGACATCTACTCTCTGAACTTCAGCATAAAGAAATTTGAAACAACCAAGATGTACTCAGGAATCATAGACATAAAAATCACAATCTCTACACAAATATAGATCTAAAAGATTGGATTAATATGAATTGCTCATGGATAGGCCAAGCCAATATAATTCAGATGACAATACTACCTAAATTCATTTATTCAATGCCATACCTATCAAGATAGCTTAGAGAGGTAGGGGGAAAAAATAACAAAATTCATCTGGAGGAACAAAGAGTCAAGAATCACAAGGCAAATAATTTTTTAAAAGGTGGAATGGAAAAAAGTCTATCAGTACCAGATCTCAAACCGAATTATAAAACTATAATCATAAAAATGATTTGGTATTTGTGGGGACAGGTATGTAGTTCAGTAGATAAAGAGCTTGAATAAGAAGTCCTGAGTTCAAATCTGGCCTCAGATACCTCCTAGTTGTGGGATCCTGGGCAAGTCCCTTAATTCCAATTGCCTAGCCCTTACTGCTCTTCTACCTTGGAACCAATACTTAGTATCAATTCCAAGAGAGAAGGTAAGGGTTTTTTTTAAAAATTGATACTTGTTAAGAAATGAAGAAGTTAATCAGGTTAGATACACAATATATAGAAACAAAGGAGCATAGTGGTCAGAGTTTGATAAACCCAAAGTTCCCATATATTGGAATAAGAACTCATTATGCCCCTAAAACTGATGGGGAAAACTGGAAAGAAGCCTGGCAAAAGTGACATATACACCAATATCTCCCACCATATGCCAGAGTAAGTTCCATATGATTATATGACACAGGAAAGATGACATCATAAACAAATCAGAAGAGCAAGGAAGAAAGTATCTGTTAAACTTATGGATAGAGGAAGAGTAAATGGACAAAAAAGATTAGAGGATCAAAGAAAGTAAAATGGACAATTTTCTGATTGTATAAAATTTAAAAGGCTTTGCAAAGACAAAACCAATGCAGCTAAAATTAAAAGAGAATCAAGAGGGGCAGCTGGGTAGCTCAGTGGAGTGAGAGTCAGGCCTAGAGACAGGAGGTCCTAGGTTCAAACCTGGCCTCAGCCACTTCCCAACTGTGTGACCCTGGGCAAGTCACTTGACCCCCATTGCCCACCCTTACCAATCTTCCACCTATGAGACAATACACCGAAGTACAAGGGTTTAAAAAAAAAAAGAGAATCAAGAAAGTGGGGTGGAGGGAATTTTGCAGCAATTTTCTGTGATGGAGTTCTCATTTCTAAGATATATTGGGTTTTCCAAAATGATAGCTTGTCTAAGGAACTGATTCAAATTTACAGGAATGATTTCCATTTCCCAACTGATAGATGGTCAAAGGATATGAGTAGGCAGTTTTCAGAGGAAGAAATCAAAGCTCTTGATAACTATATGAAAATATACATTAAAATAACATCAGATTGAAAAAATTGTCAAAAAAGAAAATGACAAATTCTGGAAGGGCTGAGGGATAATAGTCACACTAATGCACTTTTGGTGGAATTGTTCTGATCTAGTCATTCTGGAAAATAGTTTGGAAATATACTCCCAAAGTTATTAAATTGTGCATACACTTTGACTCAACAATACCAACAATAGATTTGTACCTCAAAGAGATCAAAGAGAGAAAAGACTAATATATACAAAATATTTATAGCAGTTCTTTTTTGTGGTAGGGAAGAATTAGAAACTGAGGGGATACTCATCAGTTGGAGAATAGCTAAAAAATTATGGCACACAAACATGCTAGTGTGAAATGATGAAAGGATTGGTTTCAGAGAAGCCTGAGAAAATTTGTATAAACTGATGCAGAGTGAAATGAGTAGAACCAGAAGAAAGATTTTTATGATAACAAGATTTACAATTTTGAAAGATTTAGAAACTTTGATCAAAACAATGATCAACTATAACCAATGATAAAGCATGCTATCTAACTCCCAATACAAATGAAGCTTGAGACATATTTTTAGATGCCAAATTTGTTTTACTTTACTATATACATTTGTTACAAGAGTTCTGCTTTTCTCTCTTTTTCAGAGGGACTAGAGAAAAATGTGGAGGAAAAGATGCTTGGTATTGTTTGAAAAATAAAATGAAATTTTAAAAAACAATCTGTAAGAAAGCTTGCATTCATCTTCTTACCTCCAGGTTTGCCTTAACAGGGACCATAAATGCAGAGTAAATGATGTTTCTTAAAAGTCAGGGCTCTCAGGAACCTAAAAAAACTTAGAAAATCCTGTTTCTTCTCTCTGAGCATATACACTGGGGCACCAAGTAGAATGAAATCTACTTAACTCGATTTTATAGAATGTGATTCAAACAAACTGTGTTCCAAATGGCCCTTTGTGGCCCTGCTAAATGAATTACAGAGAAAGTGAACAGGACTGCATATATACACACAAACACAGGCTAAAGATAAAAGACAGAAAACAAATTTGAGCCTGGCATGAGAAATTGTAACAGCTGTTACCATTCCTAGGGCATCTTCCTTTTGAAGTGCAATCTCTTTTATACAAGTCAAGAATACTGGAAGGTCAAGGTTGGAAGGGAGCTCCAAAGTCCTCTGATTGTCAGACTTGGCCTCATAGGGTCATAGATTTAACTCTAGAAAGGACATTTAGAGATCATCTAGTCTATTTTTGTACCATGGATCTCTTTGGCAGTCTTATGCATCTTGTGGACTACAGAATAATGTTTTTTAAATAAAAGAATATGGGAAATTTTAATTTAGGAAATTCTAAAAGTTGGGTGAGAATAAAGAAGTACATTTTTTCTCATCCAAGTTCACGGTTCCCCTGAAGTCTTTCCATGGACCAGTCTATGGACCCAAGCTTAAGAACCTCTAATTGAATCCAACTCTCTCATCTTACAGAAAGGTAAACTGAGGCCCATAAGGGTTAAACAACTTGCCAAGGGTCCTATGTATAGTCCAATTTCATTCTGCAAAACTATGACTTAGAGGGCTAAAGTGACATCTCAATGTTAGACTTGAAATTCAGAAGACCTAGCTCCAAATCTCACCTCTGACATTTACTGACCATGTGACTTCTTAGGGTCAATCAATTTTTCAGATCCTTAGTTTTTTTGTTATTGTTCTCATTTAGTTGTTTTCAGTCATGTGCAAATCTTCATGACCCTATTTGGAGTTTTCTTGGCAAAGTACTGGGATGGTTTGCCATTTCCTTCTCTAGCTCATTTTCCAGATAAGGAAACTAAGACAAAAGGGTTAAATGACTTGTCCAACGTCACACGGCTAATAAGTGTCTGAGGCTGGATTTGAATTCAGGTCTTCCTGATTCCAGGCCCAGTGCTGTATCCACTGTGCCATCTAGCTGTCCTCAGTTTGCATCCTCCATTTACCTTTGTGTAAAATGGATGTCTCTAAGGCATCCCTCATAGGATCTCCTAAAGCTTAATTGATACAGTCCATCTGATACACTCTGTACATTTTTTTTAAATGTTCACTATTAAGAGGTAACCATAGCATAGTGGAGAGAACTAGCTCAGAGCCAAGATGGCCTGGGTTCAGGTCCCACTTCTGACATCCACTGTCTGTATGATGCCAAATAAATCACTTAATCTTTCTGTGTTCTAGGCAACTCTTTCAGACCCTCAGTTACAGAGAAGATGCTCACTTACATTTTTTGTTTGTTTGTTTGTTTTTTAACCCTTGTACTTCGGTGTATTGTCTCATAGGTGGAAGAGTGGTAAGGGTGGGCAATGGGGGTCAAGTGACTTGCCCAGGGTCACACAGCTGGGAAGTGGCTGAGACCGGGTTTGAACCTAGGACCTCCTGTCTCTAGGCCTGACTCTCACTCCACTGAGCTACCCAGCTGCCCCCTCACTTACATTTTTAAAAAGAATTTCCTCATTTCCTCATCTGGGAGTCTCTCATAAAAATGAAATCATAGATCCATTTCCTATCAATATTATTATTATTATTATTATTATTAAAGTCACACTGCTAGTTCAAAGCAAGAATTAGATCTCAAGCATCTTGATACCCAGTTCAAGGTTCTCCCACTATACCTAGCAACTTCTTCCTTAAGAATAAGGACCTCTCTTTCTGTCTCTCTCTGTCTCTGTCTCTGTCTCTGTCTCTGTCTCTGTCTCTGTCTCTGTCTCTCTGTCTCTCTCTCTGACTCTGTCTCTGTCTCTGTCTCTCTGTCTTTCTCTATCTATCTGTCTCTCTTTGGCCTTCATATCCCCAGCACCCAGGACAGTTCATAGCACAGAGAAGGTGCTTGATAAATGCCTGTCAAACGTGCTCACTATAAATTCCTCCTGAAAGCTCCCATATCACATTGTATCTCCATCCAGCACTGACCATATATGGTCTTGTACCATAATGATTCGTGTGTTTGTGTTGTTTTCTGGCTAGACTGTAAGTTCCATGAGGGCAAGACCCACATCTTATGCTCCCTCAGTGCCTCATTCTTACAAAATGTTGGCTGAATTGAATTGAAGACCATCACACCCAAGGCTAAAGGCAGGGCACATAATAGGAAAAGGGTACATGGAGAGCCAGCCCTAACACAGTTCTTAAAATAGCTGCTTGTACCCATGGGCTGCTATCTTTTTTTTTTTAATGCTGCTACAAATTGCTTTGGGGAAATGGCATAAATGCACCCCACGCTTCTCCCTGAAACAAAAATCCATCTTTCTAACAGACATATTTTTCTGCTGCTGATGGATAGCTTTGAAACATGGGATGTGACAGTCTGTCTAGTTGAAGGTCACCCAAAGGGAAGTGGAGAGGTGAGTGGTGGCAGACATTACTAATGAGAGAAGCAGCCTACAGGACTCCATTGGTCAATCACCAAGAATGTATTGAGTGCTCACTATGGGTTAGCCTCTGGGGGTCCAAAGAGAAAAATGCAACAGTCCCTGACCTCAAGGCGCTTATGATCCATCTGAGAGGACAGCTTGTGCCTTTATAAATAGAGAATTTTAAAATCTGTGATGACCCTCAAGGGAGTTAATACAAGCATCATCACTCCTGTTTTGCAAATGAGAAAAGTGGGGCATCAGAGAAATGAAGACTTGCCCCTGGGGTCTTCAAAGCTGAAGAAATGGCAGGTCCCAGGTCCTAACGCCCTGGGCCTTCTGGGCCCCAGTCTTGTCTGAGCTCAGAATCTCCTCAGGCTGCACTTATTACAGGAAACTCCCTTCCCCATTTTATAACAGGAAGCATGAGTCAGGGCTAACACTGAAACCTGAGCCCACTGGGATGCCATGGGCAGCGGAAGGCTGGATTCAGATAGGCCCTGGCCCAGGATCCTGACTTCACAGTTTAAATTCCAGATCTCCTAGAGTTTATGTGGGGAAAAGTGTGATAGGATGAAAAGGGTGCCTGATTTAGAGTCAGAGGACCCGAGTTCAAGTCCGACTTTTGTTACTTGCCGTCCCATGTCTCCCCATTCTGGTCCACCCTCTACTCAGCGGTCCTAAAGTTCTAAAGAAGGTTTTATTCTAATTGTGTCACCCCCCACTTCCTATTCAATCACCTTCAAAGGCTCCCTGTTACTTACAAATATAAAAATATTAAATATAAAATCATCCCTTTTGCTTAGGGCAGTTAGGAGATAGACAACTAGACCTAGAATCAAGAAGACTCATCTCCCTGAGTTCAAATCTGGCCTCAGACACTTACTAGCTGTGTGATTCTGGGCAAGTCACTTTACCCTGTTTGCCTCAGTTTCTTCATCTGTCAAATGAGCTGGAGAAAGAAATGGCAAACTACCTGTGTGACCCTGAGCAAGTCACTTTACCCTGTTTGCCTCAGTTTCTTCATCTGTCAAATGTATTAGAGAAGGATAACGCAAACCAATCCAGTACCTCTGCCAAGAAAACCCCAAATAGGGTCACAAATAATCAGACCCGCTCAACAATAACAACTCATTTGCTTGTAAAGTTCCCTATAACCTGGATCCTTTCCTACCTTTCTAGTCTTCCAACACTTTACAGCACCCCCAGTCCTACCTAACTCTGTGATCCAATGATTGGCTTCCTTGTTGTTCTTCAAATTAGACACTTCATTTTCCATCAGATGAGAAAATATTCAGTACCAGGCACATAGTAGGTGCTATCTAAATACTTATTCCTTTATCCCATCTCTTTTCTTCTCTTTTCTTCTTTTCTCTTCTTTTCTCCTGACTCCAGGCATTTTCCCTGGTTATCTCCCATAACTGGAATTCTCTCTTTCTCTCATCTTCATCTCCTGGCTTCCTTGGCTTTCTTCAAGTCTCAGATAGAGCCCTCCTTTCTGAAAGAGGCTTTTCCCAATCCTCCTTAATGTTAGTGCTTTCCCTCTGTTGATATCTCAATTTAGTCTATGTCAGTGATTCCCAAAGTGGGTGCTACCACCCCCTGGTGAGTGCTGCAGAGATCCAGGGAGGTGGTGATGGCCCCAGGTGCATTTATCTATCCTATTAATTGCTATTAAAATTAAAAAAAAAATAATTTCCAGGGGGGCTAAGTAATATTTTTTTCTGGAAAAGGGGCGGTACACCAAAAAGGTTTGGGAACCACTGGTCTATGTAGACCTTATTTGTACATAATTATTTTCATGTTGTCTCCATTAAGACTGTAAGCTTCTTGAAAGTAGGGCCTGCCTTTGACCTTTATTTGTAAAGTGCTTAGCATGGCACAACCTTTTAATGATTAATTAATTATTTAGTTACTTAATAAATTAATAAATATTAATAAAGCTTGACAAATGCTAGCTGACTGACTGTGTGATCTTATGTAAATCCCCAACTTCCCTGGGACTTGGTTTCCTCATCAAGATCCATCATAAGATTAGGGAGAAGGTATGGAATAAATAGCCCCAAAGATCCCTTCCAGATCTAAATCAATCATCCTATAACCTTCTGATCATAAGGCACCATAGGGTTAGGTATTGGAAAGTGGTCCTATGATTTCATTGGAAGAGAGTACTCCTCCAACCAATGAGTGATGGTACCTTCTCTGCATCATCTAGTCTTAGAGAATTGTCAAGGGTTGAAATATTAAGACCCTTGTCTGGGTCACACAGCCACCTGTGGGTATCTGGGCATCAGAGGTTATGAGAAAGTTTATGGCATGGAATTAGAGATAGGCAAACTCTGGATTCAAATTCTGCCCCTGGCATATATATGACACCTGTGTGACTCTTGGCAAGTTGTATCAGAGTCACTGTGCCAAACGCAATTCATACCAAGGGGATTCTGTCTCTCAAATTCTCTGTTTGGAGTAAAATAATTCCTTGACTACCACAAGTATCTTTCAGAGCATTCGATCAGAATGGAGGGAAAGAGCCAATAGCCTGATTTCACTCCATTGTCAATAGCCCGGTGGGCCTCTAAGAACTCTAAGATCTGAGCTGGAAAGAGATCTAGAGATCATCTAAGCCTCTCGTTTTATAGATGAACAAATTGAGACCCAGATCAATAAACCAATGGAATGCAGAAGGATGAATGTTTTCTGCCTCAACAACTCTGAAAGATCATTGACTAAGACCTTTTCAGCAGAGAAAATACTTACACAAATGAAGTCACAGATCCTCCAGGAAAAAGCTTAGGACTAAACAGAGACCTACCCAAGATCACACCAATGGCAAATGACAAAGCCCGGATTTAAACTCAGGATCCCTGGACTCCAAAGCCAGCGTACTCTCTGTTAGATCATGCTACCTCAACTTGTGCTTCTGAGAGATTATAGAGCAAGATTCCTAATGGGTTTTAAAAGTCATCCAGTTCAATCCCCACCTTCATTCAACAGATGAGGAAACCAAGGCTCAGGGAGTGAAAGGGACTTGCCAGAGAAGCAGCAGAGTTGGAATTTGAATCCAGATCTTTGGGCTCCAACACCATGTAGTCTCTCACCCTGGATGGCTAATTGATAATGGAACCACAGATGGAGTAAGCTCTCACAGGTCTCCTTTCTCACAACAATATCACTTCTCTGGTCTAGCTCAATCTCAATATAAAATGAATCATGGGAAAAAGGGCATTCAGACAGTTTTCTAGGAACCCAAATCATTGCCCTGCCATGACATTCCTCTTTGGAAAGGGAAGTTATACTTTTCTCCATTCCACAAAATGTTCCCCTGAAAGAGGCTGGTGCTACAGAAATGGGGACCCCAATTGGGCTGGGCAACTGGGGAATCCAGGCACTAGACTGTAGAGTGGGAGAAATTCAGATCAGGCCATTCTAGGAAGAAGTCCACATCATGGGTGGGCCCCATAGAGCAGCCTCTCTGTGTGGGTTGAGAATCCCAAGCCTGCTTTCACAATTTGGGCCGGAACAATGAAATCTCCCCTCCAAGGCACCCTTGACAATGAGCTATATGTCTCCAAAGGCAAGACTGAACCAATAACGGTGGGCCCAAGCAGGAAATTACACAATGGTTGTTGAAAGGTTGGCTTGTTGAAAAGTTGTCACTCTAGTAATAAATGCCTGATTTCCTGTTTTTGCTGAAAGTTAAACCCTGGACATAATTAACCAGTAGAAGGAAGAAAAAAAAAAAAAAAGAAAGGCGGCCTTGGCAGGAGGACAAAAATAGCACATTTGGGGAGCCCAGGCCAATTAAAATGGTTTATACAGCCATTTAGCAAGATTTTTCTCCAAACAATTATGACGAGGGGAAATATTCATCATGAGAGTGCAGCAGGTCCTTGAGAAGAGAAACAACCCAACTAGCCCTCCATTAAATAGCTTGTGCTCTTGGGAAGCCTCACGATCAGTACAAATGATTTCATAACTATCCCTCTCCATCCATCCTCAGCTCCCTGGAGATATCCTAGAAGGGAGCTGCCTACCCCTTCTCTGGCAGAAGGATGTATTCCAAAGGTCTCAAAATGCCCCATCCTAGCTGATTGCTCATCAATTATACTGACTGGCCACAGTCCCACTGTGTTTGACAAGTCAACAGTTATGTTTTTAGTGGCTAATTGCACATTAGTTATTTACATGCTCTGGTTAATGTTGGACACAGACTTTTTTTTTCATGTGTGCCATAGGGGAGTGGGAAGTACCCTGACTGGACCTAAAGGTCATTTTCCACCTCTGATGGTTGCCAGTGGTGCAGTTATGGGGCAAGGAACTTCTGACCCATTTACCAAATGGGGGACAATAATTCTTGGCATAACTCCCTCGCAGAATTATGGTAAAGGCCAGAATGGATGAAACAATGAAAAGAAAGTCTTTGGCAAATCTTAGAGCATTATACAAATATGAGCTGTCTTTCTTGGGGCTGTTGTTATTTCTTCCTTAACTGGCTGTCTCTGAAGTGATTGGATTAGCAAGAGCTTAGGACCAGCCCTTGGCAAAAGGGCGAAGTTGGCAGCATTGACCTTCCATGATGGCCTCAACTTCCTCTCTCTTCACTGTTTCTTCATCCTCTCATTGCTCCCCTCACCCCCTCTGCTTCATTTGTGTTCACTCTGGCTCTCAACCTCCTGATCTTCAGAAGAGAAATTGTACTAACAGCATCGCTTTAAGTGGTCTGGGAGTCTTAAGAGATTTTTCCATGAGAAGAAATGCTTTCATTGGTTCTCAGTTATACTCAGAGATTTTGAAGTGTTACCCTTCCCCAGGGAATTTGTACTCTGACAGGGATCAAAGCCTTAACTTAATGAGAGGAAACTCCAAATGCTAGCTGTCCATTAGCCAATGGGAGAAATGTTCTCAGGCAGGGGAAGCCTTCCCTTAGATTTTGAAATCAGAACAATGCCAATCCTATTTCAGGACAATTTCAGATCTTAGCCAAGAGTATGTATGTCTTGTAAACATGGGAAAATATTCTAAATAAATTTTTAAAAAATTTAAGAAGAGTGTGTGTTTGTGTTTGTGTGTGTGTTTGTGTGTATGTTATGGGTGCGGGTGTGTGTTAGAGGTTATGAAGGAGATTATGGCATAGTGGGTAGATAGATGGCTTTTGATATAGGAAATCTTGGATTCAAATCCTGCCCCTGACAGAAGTGCCACAATTATTGACAATAATACTGTCTCTTTTAATAGACTATAAACTCCAGAAGAGCAGGGGTTATCGTCATTCTTATTTTTAAATCCTTAGAACCTAGCTCAGTGTCTGGCCCATAGTAGATGCCTCAAAAATGCTTTTTGATCAATCAACTAACAATCATTCCATGCCCCACCCAGGCAACTCTGCCTAAAATTATCAGTTACAGAGTCTACACCCAAATAGTTGAGGAGTTTCCTCATGGACATTGTGAGAAAGGAATTCATCTCCTTTTGTTTTAATTTAATCAATTAGGGACTTGGAATTCCCTGCCCTTTTAATTTAATTAATCAGGGACCAGGAGGTCCTTTAACATTGAAATGTACTGGGATACACACGCCCAAAAGTTGAAACCAACAAGACAGGAAATTGATCCCACAAGCAATGCCTCCCTGGTCAGTGCCAGGCAAATTAAGGAACTATGATTGGTTCCTGAGATGTGACATGGGAGAGCTAATGGGTAGAGAAATCAGCTTATAAAGGGGAGACGGTTTTGGAAGACATTCCCTCTCTAGCTCTGGTGCTGATGGCTCTTGCTGAAAGGACACTCAGATTTCCACTGGAATTCCCATTCAGATTCTGACTCTGGTACTGGCGGCTCTTGCTGAAGGGACTCTCTGGCTCTGGTGACTCTGAGACATTCTTGCTCTGGTGACTCTTGCTGAAGAGACTCTCACAGACTTCTGGCTGGAGATTGAACCTGAAGATTGGACTCTGTCAGTGGTGAACTGGATTCCATCAGAACAGCAATTAGGGTATTTAGCCAGGCAACTCTCTACCTCTTCCCTACATTTTCCCCTCATTACTATCTCTACTTTGATGTAATAAAGCTACTAAAGCTACTAACAGGTGCATTAATTTAATTTTAACTATCATAATTTAATTTTAAATATTACAAACATCCCAATGTCAGTAAAATCACAGGTTCAATCCATACACCATTCATAATATGGTACATTTTTGTGAAGATTTTTGGTCCAGATTTGGCCATTTCACTGGTGTTCAGAAGAGGCATCAAACACACAGCCTCCAACACTCTTGAATGTGGCCTGAACCAGATTAAAATGTAATTGAGAAATATTTAACAAAATAAAAACATAATACAAACACATTATATTAATATGTGGTTTTCTAAGTTAATATGTGGCCCACAAAGATCCTTATAATATGATATAATGGTTCCCATTTCTATATGAGTGAATAGCACTCTGGGTATGGAAGCTCTCTTCACTGATGCTACAGATTGAGAAAGTGGAATAAACATTTATATAGTATATATAATGTGCCAGGCACTGGTCTAAGTGTTTTACAAATAAAGCATCATTTGATTTTCACTGTTATTATCCCCATTTTAAAATTGAGAAAACTGAGGCAAAGTCAGGTTAAGTAAGTGTCTAAATTTGAATTTGAACTCAAGTCTTCCTAACTTCTCACCCAGAACTTTATCTGCTGCTTCATTTGTTGTTCAGTTGTATCTGACTCTTTATGATCCTATTTGAGGTTTTCTTGACAAAGATATTGGAGTGGTTTGCCATTCCCTTCTCCAGGTCATTTTACAAATGAGGAAACTGAGGTAAAACAGGTTAAGTGACTTGCCAAGGGTAAAACAGCTACTAAGTATCTGAGGCTGAATTTGAACTTAGGAATTCCTGACTCCAGACTTGGCATTCTGTCCACTACATAATCTAGGCCAGATATAGAATCTACAGTCAGAAACTACCTTGGTTGGTATGCCAAAGGCAGCTGGCCCTACTCTGAGGCTCAAGGGCAAGAATTTCACATTAGTACCTGATCCTTTCTCTTATTAAAGACTATCAATAGCCCTCCCTCCCTGCCTTTTAGTTATTATTTCAACAGCTCATATCAAGCCCCTTATCTGATTTGTGTTATCACATTCTGGGACTAGAGTGGTGATACCTGGGAGATAAAAGGAGCTTTCTATGTTCAAATAATCTCATGCTATCTCCCTCACTATCAAATTTGTGTATTGAGACATACAGTGGGCAAGGAACATGATAACAGGACAGAAGGGTTGAGGGGACACTCAGAATTAACTCTTAATAAGATTAACAGAATTGATTTCCATTATTCTTAAGATTTGGACCTTCTGGTGATCATCTGGGACTCATGCAGAAAGATGCCGCAATGGTCAGTTTGAGGCTTTGGGGTTGTGATAAATGGGCTATACTTGTTGAAAGCTTTCCCTTCAGAATAATGAACTGGAGGAATTCCATGTGAACTGGAAAGAACTCTAGGAATTGATGCAGAGTGAAAGGAGCAGAACCAGGAGAACCTTATGCACAGATGATACACTGTGGTACAATCGATTGTAATGGACTTCTCTACTAGCAGCAATGCAATGACCCAGAACAATTCTGAGGGAAAGAACATTATCCACGTCCAGAGAAAGAACTGTGGGAGTAGAAATACAGAAGAAAAACAACTTCTTGATCACATGGGTCGATGGGGATATGATTGGGGATGTAGACTCTAAGCAATCACCCTAATGCAAATAATAATATGGAAATAGGTCTTGTTCAATAACACATGTAAAACCCATTGGAATTGCTCATGGACTACAGGAGAGGGTGGGTGGGAGGAGGGGAAGAAAAGAACATGAATCATGTAACCATGGAAAAATATTCTAAATTAGTTAATTAAATAAAAATTTTCAAATTAAAAAAAGAAAAAAGAAAGATTTCTCTTCAGGAATCAAATCCAGAAAACATAGGCTAAAGATTTTGCCTGGTGCTTTGGAGGAGGAAGAGCTAAGACTATAATCAGTGTTCCTCTGAATCTATAGCACCCAGAGACCAAGATGGTGGGACACAAGAAGGAATGGCCATAATTGACTGGTGAAAAGGAAAGGGACAACTCTCTTCCATCATGCTTCCCCATCTATTGCTTTGGTATAAACCCTGACTCTGAGACAGGGTCCCTGACAAACAATCCTTGCCTTTAATAATCTCAAGGTATGGAAAGACCTTTAAGGTTAGAGATGGATGCCTCCATGTAGGAATATGTAACCTTTTTCCTCTTTTTTTCCCCTCTATGTTCAAATAAACTACATAGCTAGTGTTTTTCAAATAATAAGTATGAGAGGGAGGATTGTCTCTACTGAGAAAAGAGATTCTATATATGGGGAGGGGGCTCTAGAATCATAGATTTCAAATTTCTGCTATTTTGAGCAATGTTCCATACTATCCCTTTTCTAAATTAAGAATTCAGCCAGTTTGGGTTTTAATCTTTTCAGCATTGTCACTTGAAACTTCATATCTTGGTAGCACTTGGGAGTAGCCTTGGTGTTTTCAAGCTGCATACCTTCTAGCATTCAGAAAGGATGCTGTAGGCTTTTGAGAGACTACTTGGCTGATAGTTTAAGTAGGATATCACTAAGTAAACAACTCCCTTGCTGGAAAATTATTGTAGTAGCACACCACCTTCCTCGACTCTTAAGAAAGTATCTAAGGCTGGACACATTGATTTGGATTGTTTACATTATAATGCCACTACTACAGGGTCCTGAGTGCTCCCTAATACATATGCAAGTCATAATAATAATAATAAGAAGAAGAATAAGAATAATGTCACATCTCTGTGACACTTTAGGATTTACGAGCACTTTCCCTTGCAACAATTCCACCAAACATGTAGTGCCAAAATTTCATGTTACAAATGAGGGGCACAAGGCTGAAACCAGTGGAATGACTTACCTAAGTTCATACAGTTTGTGTTGCTAGAATTAGGACTCAAATTTAGGGTTTTCTGACTACAAAGCCAGGGCTTCTTATGGTCAATTATAAAGCATGATGTGAGGAATAGACCAGGCTCTCCCTACACATAAAAAAAACGGTGACTCCATCATTAGAGGGTCTCATTCTAAACATATATCTAATTAGATGATATTCTATTTTTGCAGGTCCTAAAGAGGAGACTCTCTTACTTTCCTCTGAAAGTTATACTATTTAACAAGCCTCAAAATCGATAAGCTTTTCCTTAAATCTTAGCAAGTCTCCGAGATTTCAGCTTATCCCCATTTTCTCTTATTCTCAGTGGAGATGAAGAACCCCTGGCCTCCATCCTTTATGTAACACTTTGCCTACTTCAAAATCTTATTCAGGCACCTCCTCTTCTTTCTTTTCTCTAAATTTAATCATCACAATTCCTTTATCCTGGCCTTATACAGTGTCGCTGTTTGCCTTTTTTAACTTAGAACTAAAATAGCAAAAATTCAGCTAAAATGTAATATTTATTTAAACACTAAGGGGCCGTGTCAAAGGGTCACCCTACAGGTGAAATTATCTTAAAATGCAGATATTTAGTCATAATCTGGATAAGACATGACTAGGACCTAACTAAGGCGGTTTTATAACTCTTTGGCCATAATTCCAGGTTGCTCTCCAAAATGGTTGGACCAGTTCACAGTCCCATCAACCATGTCCAGTCAAGCCAGTCCCTCTGAAACTATGGTGGTCAGGAAAAAAGAAAAAGAACCTGTATGGGCAAAGTGATATTCGGCCACAGAATCTTCCCTGGGCTTATTTCATTGTCGGTGGTTGTGATGTTTATGGGAGTGGGCAGTGCCCACCCATCGCTGAAATCACAGATCCTCTAAGTGTTTAAGAAATGATGTATAAAAACATTGTGGTACATCAATGGAATGGATCATTCCTGTGCTGTAAGAAACAAGGACTATACCGAATTCAGAAAAGTATGGGAAGACTTATTTAAACTGATGAATTGGGAGGTGAGCAGAGTATACACCGTGACTACAACTTAAGTAAAATAGAAATAAAGACCGAAAATTAAAAAATAAGTATTGCAAAATTACAAAGAACAAACTTGACCCCAAAAGAGACATATGACAAGACACCTTCCCAACTCTTTCAAAGCAGTAAGGAGTCCATGAGATGGGGAACACTGAATATATTATCATTTTTTAATGTAAGGTTGGTTTTGTTGATTTTTTTCTTCTTCCTCTTTTTTCTCAAAATTTTCTTATTGTTGTTTTTGTTATAACTTTGGGAGGGAGGAAATAGGCATTGTGATACAACTATAATATAGACATAAATAATATTGATATAATAGAAATCTTTTTTTCTTTTAATAAATAATGTGTATTGGGTTTATTTTTTAGTTTTTAATTTTTTTAATCCTTACCTTCCATCATAGAAATAATACTGTGTATTGGTTCCAAGGCAGAAGAGTAATAAGGGCTAGGCAATAGAGGTTAAGTGACTTGACCAGGGTCACACAGATTACCCAGGTTCATCTGTACCCTGGACAGTATACTGCGGTGTCCCTGGGTGCTGCTCTGCTTTTCCTGTATGCTAGATTCACTTCAGTTACTGGTATCCGTCTCCCTCTTGGCTTTCTGTCAATAGAAAATAACATACAGCATGATGGAGATGGCAAGACAGAATTTGGTCTAAAAGAGCAAGTCAGAGAGCTCAGGATGTATTTAATGACCAGAAAGTAGTCCAGTTCATCCAAAGATGAGAGTATAGGGAGGCAGAGCCATAGCTAAATTTGGGTCCCTACATTAATCGCTGGAAGAATGCCCAGTCGAGCTGGAAAGTCCTGGGTTCAAATCTGGTCTGAGACACTTCCTAGCTGTGTGATCCCGGGCAAGTCACTTAATCTCCATTTCTAGCCTTTACCCCTCTTCTGCCTTGATTCTAAGACAAAAAGGTAAAAGTTAAAAAAAAAAAAAAAGACTGCTTGCCTGGCATTAGTAGCTGATATTTTTGAGCATCATATCCTCCATTGATAGTAAATATTGACCAAGGATAGGACATTTCATTGGTTCCGTTCCTATTCATAAATTTGTATCAATGGATCCTTCCCTTAAGAACATAAAGAGATTTCTCTTTTAGAGAAGCCTGAATTTTACAAGTAAGGAAACAGAGGCAAAATTTTTTGTCAACTATCACACAGTGACTAAGCTATGAAGGTAGGATTTGAACCCAGATCCTTTGACTCTAGAGCTAGCACACCTTCTACTGTCTTAGGATAGTTGACTGTTAAATTTTCAGTGTGATCATTTACACATCAGAAATTGGCAATGCTACAAGTCAGGGCTTGATTTATTGTCCAATTCTGAGAAAGTGATGGAGAAAATATTAATAATGCAAATTAAACTTAAAAGTGTTTCCTGCTATCATGGTATTTGGAGAAAGGAAGAACCTAGATGTCCTTTATTACAGCCTCCTCATTTTATAGATAAAGAGACTAAGGGGAAATGACTTGCTCAAAGACAGTTCAAGCCTATCGATTCTAAATCTAACATTTCCCCCCCAAAGCTACAATACCTCTGGCTTAGGTATGAAAGAGGAGAATTGGGTTCAAATCTTGGTACAGATCCTTCCTAGTTCCATCCTTTTCCCCCTCTTTCTTGGGCCTCACATTCCTCATCTTTAAAAAAAATGGGGAAAATGAATCATGTAACCATGAAAAAATAATTTAAAAAATAAAAACATTTTTTAAAATGGGGATACGAGCAGTTAGGTGGCATGGAGGTCTAGAGTTCAAATCTGTCCTCAGAAGTTTCTTAGCTGTGTAACCTTGGGCAAGTCACTTTACCTTGTTTGCCTACCCTTCACCCTTCTGAGAGAGAAAATGAGAATTGAAAAGAAAAGAAAGAAAAGAAAAAATGGGGATACTAATATTTGTATGATACTATACAAGTGATGAATTCCCAAAGCGTTTTCTGGGGAGAGCTGAGAGAGCCAATTGACCCAGACAGAGACCCATTAGAAAAAGGAGCTGCCTGGTACTTACAAGCCTGCCAAATGACTGCTTTCATGGAAACAAGTGTTAGTCTGAAAGCTATTGATTTTAGTCACACTAATGGCTTGGGACAAGAGGAACAGTTCTGCTCTGCCCAGAGATATTCATAGGCCTGGAGATTCAGAGCTCCTTCCACAGTCATCTGGGGAACGGACGCCTCATAAGAAGGCATCTAGCTCAGATTGGAACCGATCTGCCTTTTTAGATGGAACCAATGGGCTCCTCTCAATATGGCGGCTCCCATCAGCAATGGGTCCTGGGACCAATGCCAAGCCCGCCCCCCCCCCATACCCCATAGCCTCAGTCCCAAACCCTACCTCCAATGCTGACTACTCACAGGGAGGAGTGGTTTGCCATTTCCTTCTCCAACTCATTTTACAGATAAGGAAACTGAGGCAAGCCGAATGAAGTGACTTGCCCAGGAGCTGTTGGAATCTGATTGCAGATCAAAGCAGGCCATCCTTCACATTATTTCCTTCATGATTTTTTTATTGCATATGTGATATGTATCTTCAATCATGGCATGGAAAATATGGAAATATATATTGCAGGAAAGTATTGATATAACTTATATCAGACTATTTACTAACCCAGGGAGTGGGAAGACAGAGGGAAGGAAGAAGGGAGAGAATCTGAATTGCAAAATGTCAGAAAACAATTGTCAGGGTGGCTCAGTGTTTAGAGACAGGAAGTCCTGGGTTCAAATCTGACCTCAGACACTTCCTAGCTGTATGACCCTGGGCAAGTCACTTGATCCCCATTGCCTAACCCTTACCACTCTTCGCTTGGAACCCATACACAGTATTGTTTCCAAGGTGGAAGATAAGGTTTAAAAAAAATGAAGAAGGTGGACCATGGGCTCTCTAGGCTCTCCCAAAACTCTAGCTCAATGGTTCCCAAACTTTTTTGGTCTACCACCCCCTTTCCAGAAAAAATATTACTTAGTGCCCCCTGTCACATACTATCACCAGCCCCTTACAGTTATTCACCACCAACAAATGCACCTGTGGCCATCACCACTTCCCTGGATTGCTGCAGCACCCACCAGGGGGCGGTGGCGCCCACTTTGGGAATCACTGCTCCAGCTCATGTCATTTGAGCAGGTATTCCCTGTTTGACCTTAGGCAAGTCACTTAATCCCAGCAGTCTAGCCCTTCCTGCTCCTCTGACTTGGAACTAATTTTCTAATATTCTGTTATAAGGAATAACAAACTCCATCCATCTTTATGAAGCAAAAGGGACAGACTGAGACTAGAAGGAAACTAGCACAAATCCACAAGACATTTTATAAATACAAACCACCATGATTTTTTTATAATTTGGGGCCTTGATTTCACCACTATTGGTGAAGGAAATGTTTAGTCAATGTGCATTATCTATAAGAAGCTGAAAAAAATACTTAGTATTGATTCTAAAACAGAAGGAAAGGACTGAAAAAAAAAGGCAAAGATTCTGGAGTTCTGGGTCCAACTCACCTGGAATGCTTATTTCAAGTGTAAAAGTGGTCCAGGCACCTAATTTCCCCCATTGCCTGCCTCTTACTGCTCTTCATCCTTGGAACCAATCCCTAGTAAGGGTTAAAAAACAAAACAAAGCAAAACAGTTCTGTGAGGGAAATGGATCAAGGTGCTTGTTAACATCGTTTTACAGCCTGAAAGACTAAGAAAAGGGTTCTGTCTCAGCTCTGCGACTGGCTAACTAGCCCCATGACCTCAGCTGGACAAGTCACTTCCTCAGAAGAGGGCCTCAGTTTCTTCCTCTGGAAACTGAGTGGGTGGCCTAACTGACCCCTAAGGGCCCTTCCAGGTCTAACATTCTGTGATTCTAAGAACCCCAGTGAAGCATCTGCTTCCTTTTCCCTCCCATTAGAGCCCTGCTTTTTCTCTGAACGACAGCTCATAACCTCGCTGGGGCTGGGGGTCCGAAAGGCAGCAAGGCCCCTAGGTCCCCCCAGGCTGAAGCCGGGGACAGGCCAACCCTATGACAGAGAGGTTGCCCCTGGATGCTCCTCTCTCTTCCTGCCTCACCTCTTTCAATCCTCCTAATGGAAATTCTAGGAGGATGTTTGTGCCTGACACACTTTTGGAGGGAATGTTTCCTTTCCGTCTCTCGGGCCCTATTTTAGGGTTTACATTGAAAAGTGATTCTGAGTTGCTCCAGGTTTCATCTGCTTCCCACAATTTGCTCTTCCTCTGGAGTGGAACTAAAGAGAAACAGCCACAAAGAAACTTCATCTCACCTGGCCTTTGGCAGCCCAGCTAATTAACTGCCAGCCCTCCATGCCCACCAGAGATTTAAACCTTCCTCACTCTGGTTATTGGCATCCAACAGCCCCCAATAACATTGGCACTGCCCTGCCTTTCTCTAAAAGTCAGTATGTCTAGCTTTGAAGCCACAGGAATTATTCAGTAGCCACAGATTAGTCTGAAAGCTCTGGGCTTACAAAGTGCCAATGGGCACCAAGGCCATCCCCTGGGGATGTAGAGGGACCCAAGGAGAAAACGTTCATTCCCTGTCAGAAGATCATAGATTTAGAATTGGGGGAGACCTGAGCTATCTCCTGGCCCTTGTTTTATGGATGACAAAACTGAGGCCCATCATTGACTCAAGACAGTACTAGTACTAAGTGGCAGAACCAGGGCAAATCCTCATTCCCTTTGGACCCAGCTGGGTGTCAATAGGCAAGTCACAAACCCTCTTTGCCTCATTTTCCTCATTTGTAAAATAGGAATAATAATGTAGACCTCACAGGGCTGTTGGAGAATCCTTTCCTTATAGTGCCTTTTCTAATGCCCTCAACTGCTAATGCTCCCCCCACTCCATTACCTTGAATTTACTCGATGATGATGATGTACCCCAAGAGATCAAAGACAGAACGATTCTTTGTCAGTCAGTTAGTCAAGCATTTATTAAGCATCTCCTTTCTCTCATTTATTTTACTAAATACTGGGAATACAAAGGAAGTAAAAGAAATTCCTGCTCTCAAAGAGCTCCCAGTCTAATGAGGGAGACAATAAGATGTGCAAACAAACTATATACAGGAACAATTTTGAATTAATCGACAAAAGGAAGGTACCAGAATTAAGGGGGACCTGGGAAGGCTTCCTATGGAAGGGAGGATTTTAACTGATGCCAAGGATAATACATATAAAATTTTTTCATAGCACATCTTTTGTGGTATCTAGTTCTATTTCCTAACCCCCCCCCAAAACATGGAAATTAAAAAGAAACTCATTCTTTGGGGAATAACTAAGCAGATCACAGAATATGAATTCATCATTTGCCCTCAGTTTCTGGCTTCTCCATCATGTCCTCAAGAACCTCAACATCCTTGGCACTCAGACCTCTTCAGCACCCTCTACCCCTCTGATTAGAGAATGGAGTGAAGACATCCTCCCAAAGCCTCCATTGAAGGAGAAGACCCATGGCAACCTTCTCTTCATTTCCTACCTGGTTACATTCCTTTGGATTTCTTCATTATAATTTCCCTTACTCCTCTCTCCCTCCTTCCTCCTTTATCAATTGCCTTTTTGTGTATTGTCTTCTCTCATTGGAGTAACTGTAAGGTCCTTGAGGGCAAGCCCTGTTGCATCCTCTGTGCTTATCATAGTACCTGACCCATAGTAGTAGGCACTTAATGAATGTTTATTGACTGACTGACTAATTGACTGATGCAAGAAGAAACATACATGAGGATTTCAGAGAAGCACACGAAGACTTCTATGAAGTGATGCAGAGTAAAGAAATCATATTCAGAAGATGGAGATAAATAATGATAATAGTGCTATAGATTCAAACAGAGCACTGAGAGCCAGATTAATGGAAGACTTAGATTAACTGCAATGACCAGTCTTGGTCATGGGGATTGGAGGGAAAGAGTAGGAACTCTAGAATCATTGAATCTCTCAATTGGAATTAGGGATGTGCTGGAGTGAGCCAAAAGAGCTATTGTTAAAGTTTCAGTATGAGCATCTGTACTTCAGATATCTGCAAATGCTACAAATCAGGGCTTCATTTATTGGTTTGTTGATTGTCTAGACTTAGGAAAGTGATAGTGTAACAATAAAAAGGCCAGTCATGGATGTTTGATAGAGGGGAGATAGAGAAAGTCTATGAGGTGAGTCTCTCTTCCAGCTCTCCCCTGGGGCCAAATATACACTGGGAGACTTTAAGGGAGTGTCACCCTGAAACTGGGTGACCTAGATGATTGTGCCATCCCACAGAAGTCAGGGGCGAGGCTTCCCTATAAGAGGAGGTATGTGGTACCCCAGTCTGATCCTGAATAAGGATGGGGTTCACACAAACCTCCTCCCATCAGTTAATTTCACAGCAGGTGGTCCAGCTTCAAGATGGAGGCAGCCAGACCAAGCTGTGGTTGCCCTCTCCCTTCTTGTCTCTCAGGCACTCTGGAATACTATCTGACTGTTGAATGACTTTTTATTATTTGCAAATCAGGGATTGGGGAAAGGGGTGAAGTGCAGAGGGATTTTGGGGTGCCCTCTTTGCTATTCCTATAGGGTCCATCACTTAGGAGGGAACCCAAGTGGTTCCCTCTCCTAAGCTTCTCCCCTTACCCCTTCTCCTTCTGTTTCTATTTCTATTTTTCTGTTTCTATCCTTTTCTATAATTGTAAGTTTTGAGTGAAAGGGGTCTCTCAGCAAGATTGGGAATGGGTGAACGAGAATAAGAGATTGCTTCCCAAAATGGAGTCCAAACTTAGCTGATTTGATGGGTAAGGTCTTGATGGGTGAGATGCTATGGAATGGCTTTGATCAGGGAATTAGGATTTCAATTCCCAAAAGAAAGATCCTCAGGAATCCCTCAGGACTGGATTTGAGCTGGGATGTCCTCCTCCTCTCTCTTCCCAGTCCTCCAACCGAAGACCTCTCCTCCTCTTCTTCCTCAGAGAAATTCCCAGAATCCTCTCTGGTGTCAACTGTCAGTAACTGTTATCAACTGCCTTCTCTGGCTCCTTTGGTCCCATCCCCCTTATACAAATCCCATCCTTACAATAGAGACATTAAATTTTTTGGTATGACTACTGTTAAATTTTCAGTGTGACCATTTACATTTTAGATATCAGCACATGCTACAAATTGGGGCTTGACTGATAATTTTGTTGATTGTCTGGACTTAAGAAAGTGATGGAGAAAATGATAAACAAAATGTGTCATGTGTACATTTTTTGAGGAGCTGGTTGTTAAAACATTTCCTAGCATATTGCTGGTTGGAAGAGAGTTCAAAGATTGCCTAGTTTAACTCTTTTACCAGAAAAGCAAGGACCCTGGGGCAGCTAGGTGGCTCTATGGATAAAAAACCAGATCTAGAGATGAGTGATCCTGAGTTCAAATATGACCCAAGACAACTTTCTAGCTGTGTGACTCTAGGCAAATCACTTAACCCCAATTTTCTAATCCTTATCATTCTTCTGCCTTAGAACTGATGCTCAGTATTGTTTCTAAAATGAGAGGAAAAGGAAGGGATGGGGAGGGAAGGAAAAGGGAGGAGAGAGAAGGGGAGGGAAAGGAAAGGAGGGAAGGGAAGAGAAGGGAAGAAAAGGGAAAGGAAGGGAATGGGGAGGAAATAGGGAGGGGAGGGAAGGGAAAGGAGGGGAAGGAATGGAAGGGAGGAGGGAAGGAAAGGAGAGGGGAGGGATAGGGAAGAGAGGGAAGGGAAAGGAATGGAAAGAAAAGGGAAAGG
>NC_058135.1:257699373-257731188 GCF_016433145.1 Gracilinanus agilis
TCTTTCTTTCTTTCTTTCTTTCTTTCTTTCTTTCTTTCTTTCTTTCTTTCTTTCTTTCTTTCTTTCTTTCTTTCTTTCTTCCCAGGGTTACATAGCTAGGAAGTGTCTGAGGTCAGGACCTCTCATCTTCAGGCCTGGTTCTCAATTGATTGAGTCACCTAGTTGTCCCCCTCCACTTTTCTTTAAATGATGGGTGTTTATTCTTGTCATGGGTTCCCAGAGTCAGAAAGAGTTTTTCTTTGGGCCAAATTTCCTCTTAATGAGAGGGAAAAGAAATTTATTTGACCATTCTGTTTTAAGTCAAGAATTTTACCCCATTGTAAAATTCTTGTTAAGGCACAGTTGAGATGCTTCCTTTCCTTGGATCATAGATTTAAAGCTAGAAGGAACCTTGGGGCCATCTAGTCTGAGCTCCTCTTTTTACAGGGGAGAAAGCTGAGGCCTACAAAATTGAAAAGATTTGCCTAAGTAAGGCCTTCTCACATTGAAGTCAGTATTCTTTTCTCCTTATAGAACTGACTCCTTTCTTAGGGGAGTTTACCTAGGGGTCCTCCATTTTCCCCAGAGTAAATATAAATTAAATTATTTCTAATTCTGCTTGGCTAAGGCTCAGGGTGGCCTATGAAACAAGCCAAAGAGGATGTGGGTCTTTTAAAATTGGCTCTCACTTTATGGAAAGTCTCCCTCTCTCTGGGTGATTTGCAAAAGCCTTTTACATTAGGTAATTTCCCCTCAGATTTGGGCTTTTGCCGTGTGTTAGGGTTGGACACACACAGGTCCTGGAGGTCCACAGAGAGACCCTTTCTCAAGCCCTCAGGCCTAGGGCAATCCAGATTTTATGGATTAGTAGAGCTGGGAAGGACTCTAGAAATGATCTGATTTAGGCTTTTGGTTTTACAATTGGGGAAACTGAGGCCCAAGGGAATTAACTTGCTTACTGTTCCACAAGTAATTAGCAGGAGAGCTAGGCCTGGAAGGCAAATCTTCTGCTTCTAAATACACCTAAAGCCACCTTGTCCCTACTTCAAACTTCCTCTTTCCTCAGTTTTTATTCTCTGACATTATAAGACAGGCATTTTGGAGAGGGAGGTTTGGTATAGTAAACAGAGCCCTGGACTTGGTGCCAGAAGTTCCTACTTCAGGCATTTACTAAACTGTAGGACCATAGGCAAAATGCTAAATCTCTCAGACTCTCAGTTTACCTTATCACAGAAAGAATCCTTGCACTTCCTGCCTTATGAAGTTGATGCAAGGAAAGAGTCGAATGAAGGTAAGCTGTTATTATTTTGGCCTTTTCATTTCATTTATTATTTTTATTATTTTATTTGTTTATAAATATATTTCTATTTTATAATTTAATGTGTTTATTTATAAACATACATATTATTTTATAATTTATTTATAAATACATGTATAATTTCAGATAATATATTTATAGATATATTTGTTATTTAATAGATTTATGAATATACTTATTATTTAATTATGTGTAATTAGGATTTGACCCCAGGACTCTCTCTCCCAGCATCCCACTTTTGTTCTCACATTATATCCTTACATTTTGGAGATAAAGTTTATGTGTGACCTCACCCCTCACTGTCTTTTCCTCTGTTCAAGGCTGGGAAAGCTGGCTTTACTCAGGTTTTTTACTCTTGTCCTTTCATTTATTTTACTTCAAGTAATTATTAATAAGTCTTATAAGATATAATACTTTTAGTTATTGAATATTAATTTTAATCTTACAGCTATATGTGCATTTATTATTTAATATATTTATTTAATATATTTATGAATATATTTGTAATTTAATACATTTATTAATTTAATTGTTATGTGATGCTCATTGGTTTTTATTCCTAAAGGAATACATATTTATTAAATATAAATAAACAAATAAATGTGAATATCTCCAATATTTTAGTATTTGGAGAAGACTAGATAATACTCCTTCCCAGAAATAGTAAGTCCAGGGATTAAATTCAATTTTAAATAAGTATTTATTTCTGATGGGTTTGGGGGGGGAACAGATCTGAGATTTCTTTGGATGAGGTAGGAAAGGGAAGATGTAAGTACTTTATGTAGCACCTACTATGTACCAGAAGCTATATTAAAGGGCTTTCCAAATATTATCTTATATGATCCTCAACTCTGCAAGGTAGGTTGTGTAAGATTAAAAATTAATATCCCATACTCCAAGTATTATTTTTTAAAAAATGTATTAATAATCACTTGAAGTAGAGGAATAAAGACTGAATAAAGAGGAGTTTTCTCAGACCACGTTCGTGGGAGAACAGAGAGGGTGGACTTACAGAAAATTTTAGGTAGAAAAACGTAAGGATGTAACGTGGGGATGAAAGGAAAGGGATTCTGGGAGTTGAAGTCCAGGAGTACAAAATTCTGATTACACGGCTGTGTTATTTGACACTTGAGGAAACTGAGGTTCAATGATTTGCCCAGGATCACACAACTGGTAAGTGTCTGAAGAGGTGTCACGCCTTCTGTATCACCTGCTTCCTGGCACAGAAGATCCCTTTATCAAGGTGGAGTGGTACCTGCTCCATAATTTATAGTCATGGAGAATTGTCAGAGCCCTGAAAGGTTAAATGATTCTCTCAGTCACACAACAATTTTAACTCAAATCTTCTCGACTCTGAGGCCAACTTTCTAATTACACGAGAGCTGCCTCCTTCAACAAGCATTTAATTTTTAAAACATTTTCATATATTTTTATATTTACATTTATTATTATTTTTTAAATCCTTGCCATCTATCTTAGTAAAGAAGAGTAGCAAGGGTTGGGCAATAGGACTTGCCCAGGATCACACAAATAAGAAGTGCTTGAGATCAGATCTGAACCCTCCAGGCCTGGATCTCTATCCACTGAGCTACCTAGGTGCCTCCATATTTATTGTAATTACTAAAGAATTTAATATATTTTTATTTACACACACACACGTATTGTTTTCACATCGCCTACTTTTCTGAATGTATTCCTTTTCCCCCTCAGACAAGCAACTCTTAAAATAAAGAGATTATTCAGCAAAATATCCCCAAAGTCTGGCATTGTATAAGGATATTGTATACCTCGAGTCATCTACCTCTAAAAAGAGAAAGGAAGCGTCTTCTCCTATAGCTCACCTTTGGGACTAAGCTTCAACAAGCATTTATAATTATTCTATATGCTATTTGGGGGCAGCTAGGGGGTACAATGGATAGAGCACTGGATCTGGAGTCAAGAAGATGAGTTCAAAATTGGCTTCAGTTGTATGACATTGGGCAAGTCACTTTACCCTGTTTGCCTGAGTTTCCTCCTCTGTAAAATTAACTGGCAAACGAAATGACAAACCGCTCCAGACAGTGATTGTATGGTATTGGACAAATCAGTTCAGTCTGTTTGCCTCAGTTTCCTCATCTATAAAATGAGCTGGAGAAGGAAATGACAAACCACTCTAGATGGTGATTGTATGTCATTGGGCAAGTCACTTTACTCTGTTTGCCTCAGTTTCCTCATCCATAAAATGAACTGGAAGAAATGACAAACCACTCCAGATAGAAGTTGTGTGACTGGGCAAATCAGTTTATTCTGTTTACCTCAGTTTCCTCATCTATAAAATGAGCTGGAGAAGGTAATGACAAACCACTCTAGACAGTAGATGTGTACCATTGAGCAAATCAGTTTACACTGTTTGCCTCAGTTTCCTCATCTGGAGAAGGAAATGACAAACCATTCCAGGATTTCTGCCCAAAAACTCCAAATGGGATCACGAAGAGTTGGACATAGCTGAAACAACTGCACAACAGTAACATGCACTACTTCATGCTGACTAAACAAAGATCCCCATCATCACTGCCCTCAAGGAGTTTCCATTCTGCTGGGGGTATCCAGTAGAAAATAATTTCCTGCACTCCCCAGGGGCAGGCACCAGGGAAGGCTTGTTGGCACAGACTTCATTCTGAAGTCATTAGTGGGATGGAGCAGGTTGAAGCAATTTGAGGATTGGCATTGTTAACAAGATGAGGCTCCCAAGTTTGGGCATTCCATATGGAAGGGAGACTTTGATCTTCAGGGTGACATGTTTGAAGTTGGTCTCATTCTCTGACCTGGCACCATTTTTCTGTGAAATGATTTGGAATGATCAATCATGAAGTGGAGATCACACTCCAACTCTTTTTTTGGGCACTATGATAAGTTCTGGGGGTTCAAAAACCTCAAGGAGCTCAGACTCTGAGCAGGGGAGATAATTAGGTGAGAAAAGTTAATTTGTTCATTGTTAATTATTAAAATTTTTAAATTGTTAAAAAACCTAAATTGCTCCTGCCTTTTGACCCAGAGATCCTAATTCCAGCCACATGCCCCAAGTAGAAGATGCACTTAAAAAAAAAAAACCACTTTCCTTCTGTCTTAGAATCAGTAATTGGAGGTGGGAAGACAGCTAGGTAAATTGAAAGTCAGGTCTAGAGACAGGAAGTCCTGGGTTCAAACCTGGCCTCAGATACTTCCTAGCTGTATGACCCTGGGCAAGTCACTTAACCCTCATTGCCTAGTCTTTACTGCTCTTCTGTCTTAGAACCAATACACAGTATTGAGTCCAAGATGGAAGGTAAGGGTTTAAAAAAAAAAAAAAAAGACTTCTTGCTCAAATAGAATCCCTTTCAATTCAGAGAATCTGTATAAGATTCTCTGTCTTTCTCAAGATCAATAGTAAAGAGTCAGCCCTTGAACCCAGTTCCTCTGGTTTTAAATCCAGAGGTCTTTCCCCTATACCATACAATCTGAAACCCTGTCACTTTTTTCTTTTAACTGAATTTTATTTTTTCAATTACATGTAGAAACAATTTTTGACAATTATTTTCTGACCGTCACTTTCTACAAATAAAGTTTTAGCTACTCCACCTTTGCAACTAGAGTGCTAGGCCTGGGATCAGAAAGATCCTCAGATATTAGTTGTATGACCCTGGGCAAGTCACTCAGTCCTGTTTGCCTCAGTTTTCTTATCTGTAAAATGAGCTGGAGAAGGAAATGACAAACCACTCCAGTATCTTTGCCAAGAAAATCCCAAATGGGGCAACAAAGAAAACAATTGAACAACTACACCAGTTTTCCAATTTTCCTCACTCATCAAGCCAGAGAAAGTACAATGTAATAGAAAGCACACAGTGCAAATTCTGCCTATATTGAGTGAGACCTGAAACCTTGGGCAATATCCTTCTCCATTCATAGCTCAGGCCTACATACTTTTACAGTGGCAGAATTGAACTAGATCGCTCAGATCCTAGAATCCTAAGCTCCAAAATTCCATAAGGTAAATTAGTAATTAGCATAAAATTGTCAATAACACAGATAAGTCATAGAACCCTTGAGATTTTCTTGGCGTAAAAAGGCTAGAGGACGAGGGTAATTTCAGGCAATTCAATTTAAAAAAAGAAAAGACTTTTTCAAATAATGGCTGGGAATTCTAGCTGGGCAGGCCAGTTTGTTTTCTGGTTAGCTTCCTCTCATCATTTCCTTTTGCTGGTTTCATAGAAGCATTGACCTTTTGGCTAGGAGCAAAATTCTTGTTTTCCTAAATAGTCTGTCTTGTCTGGGCTTCATTGTTTTATTTTTTAATGGCCTGGATTTCTCAGACTGTCAGAATAGGATGGGGAGGGGGGTGGTGTTCAACTTGAGAGGACCCACTGCCTATAGAGACTCGATATGAGCTATTTTATACCCAGGTCAAATTTATTTTGTGATGGAAACTGAGCTGATGGAGATTAAGTCAATTAACTCAAAGCTGTCAAAGATTATGTCCGCAGGAGAAACAAATAAAATCTTGCATTATTATGACAATAATAACTCATGTGTCTACAACCCTTTAGAGTTGACAAACACTTCCCTGTTCTTTAAGATAAAAATTCCAAATATTACTATTCCCATTTTACAGCTGAAGATGCTGAGGCTTTTGAAAGTGACCACAATTTTTTTTTTTTTTTTTTTTTTACAAAAAATGAGTATTCTTTGACTTCATCCTCCCAGAACAAGGTCAGTTTCATAGTCCCCTCAAGGTAGTAGGGGTACTTCTAAGGCAGGGGTTGGCAATGTATGGCTCTCGAGCCATATCTGGCTCCAACTCCCCACCGGCCAGTTGGAGCAGAGCCCCAGGATGTGCCCCAGGGGGCCCTTTAGCCGCCCCCACCCTCTGCCCCATATTCCAGAGCCTTCCAACTCCATCATCCTCCTTCCCCAGGCGTTTATGGCTCTCAAGGCCAAAAAGGTTGCCGACCGTTGTTCTAAGGGATCATGGGGTCTTTCTCTAACACTATTGGCTTGAGTTCCCAATTCAGGGGTGTTTCCCCCATTTAGCTACCAGAAACTAGTGTCCAAGTTCCATTTTGTCATTTAATATCAGTGAGCTTTTACAGAAGGAAATGTACTGTGAAGATGTAGCAATAACTAAAGTACAGGCGTTTCTCTCCACCCCCTGGCATCCACAATCTATTCCTTACCACCGTGGCCTCTAGGTCAAACTGGCTCCCTTCAGCATGGTTTCTTCATAGCAATGGTCTCCTCAATGGCTTGCCTACCTCTGGCCTGGGCCCCAAAGGTTGTTCTTTGAGCCATCAAAGCTGGGCTGAATGCCAAACCTAACATGGACTCAATTCCTGGACTCCTGGTCACTCAGACTTCTAGACTACCAAATAGCTTTGCTCTCTCAACCTTTCCAAGTTCCCAAGGTTATAGTCTCCGACTTGGTTTCCTTCTGTTCAGATGAAAAAACAAGCACCAAGGCAGGCAAAGGATGAAGGTCCATATTCATGAAGTTATCTGCTGGCCTCAGAGGGGAAAGGGCTGGAAGTCATCTCTCTTCCGGCATTATCTCTCACTGGACACTCTCAGCCTTAGCAAAGGAGTCAAACCAACCCAAGAAGTCCAACCAAAGGAGATTTTTTTTTAAACCCTTAAATTTTGTGTATTGGCTCCTAGGTGGAAGAGTGGTAAGGGTGGGCAATGGGGGTCAAGTGACTTGCCCAGGGTCACACAGTTGGGAAGTGTCCCATCTCTAGGCCTGACTCTCAATCCACTGAGCAACCCAGCTGCCCCCCAAAGGAGATTTTGAGACTGAGGCAGACCCCCTTTTTCCATTCTACAACTTCAATCAATTCACCACGTGACTAGACCAGAACCAGTTATAGAATGTCTACATATGTTCTAGAGCAGTGTTGGCCAAGTACTGGCACGCTTGCCAAGCTGGCACTGGGGGAGCTGCTCTGTTGCCCTTCTTCCCAGCACCCAAGGACATTTTTTGCATGCTCCTTCCCTCTGTTCAGCTGCTCAAAGCAATCACTTCCTCCCTCCACTCTCTGGGGTAATGTGGGGGGCTCATAGGCAACTTGAAGTTGCAGTTTGGGCACACAAACTTGAAAACCTTTACCAGTGCTGTCCTAGAGTCTCTCCAAGGCACCACCATTATATGTCACCACAACATTCCCAAAAGTAGATCTCTTAGATTCTTCCATGTAGGGAATTTCATTAGCTGAACCTGCTGATGTTACTTTGTGCAGATCCATAAGAACTGGGCTTATTGACCAGTCCCTGGTTATGAAAAATAACAATTCACATTTGGATAATGCATGTAAATTTTGTAAATGAAATAATAGAAGAGAAATATTTTGCAAATCTTAAAATATTGATTAAAATTCAAGCTTTTATATTATCAGGTAGCTTGGTGGCACAGTGGGTAGAGTGTGAAGATTCTTCTTCATGAATTCAAATCTACTCTCAGACATTCAATATCTGTGCCACCCTGGGCAAGTCACTTAACCCTGTTTGTCTCATTTCCTCCTCTGTAAAATGAACTGGAAAAGGAAATGGCAAACCACTTCAATATCTTTGCCAAGAAAATCCCAAATGATATCATGGAGAATCAGACACAATTGAACAACTCAACAACAATAAGTTATTATTGTTAGATGTTCTAAAACTTTAAAAGTGCTTTCCTCACAACAGCCTCTGTGAAATACTTAATGTATAGCATCACTCTCACTTTATCTGTCCCTTTCCCTGCTCCATAGATCAGTCAGGCTTGTGACAATTAAGGAAGCAAGAGGGTGATTGATAAGAAGTAAGGAGAGGAAGCAGCAGAATAAATGGGTGCCTCAAACTGAAGGTCAAGGTCAAAATCCAGAAGAGTGAGAAAATAGAATATTGTTGAATCAACCACCCTTGCTCTTTGATGGCTAGTTGCAAAGTAACAACGACAGTGACAGGACACCAAGGAGAAAAGTGTTTATTGACCATAAAAAATTCTAGTTCCCATCAGATTCCAAGTCCATGTACATAGTTTCAAGGGAACTCAGATCAAGAATTCTTGTGTTTTCACCTAATGATCTAAGCCAGTGATGGGCAAACTACAGCCCACGGGCCAGATGCGGTCCCCTGAAATGTTCTATCCCACTGGGAGACATTATTCCTAACCTGACGAATACAACGAGTAGGATACAAGACAATGAAATTTTGAGAGTTGCTTTAGAAACAGACTGACAGAGGAGCATTTCCTTTCCTTTGGCCCCCTCTTTAAAAAGTTTGCCCATCACTGATCTAATCCGTAGGTTGGCCCAATTGGCTGCCAAAGTCCCTTTCAACTCTCTAATTTAATGATTCTGTGACTAATTGCCATTAAGGCAATGGCCCACGACAGTTGACTCGTTGAGTATAAATGTGATTCTAAGAAAAGCATTTGAGAGAACTGGAAATTGATGAATGGCTGAACAAATTGTGGTATATGTTGGTGATAGAATACTATTGTGCTATAAGAAACAATGAGCAGGATGATTTCAGAAAAAGCTGGAAAGACTTATATGAGCTGATACAGAGTGAAATAAGCAGAACCAGGAGAAAACACTCAGTAATACAGTGATCCAGGACAATTCTGAAGGACTTATGGCAAAGAATCCACTGCCAGAGAAAGAACTCTATGAATCAAGTGCAGATCAAAGCATAGGATTTTTCACATTCGTTTATTGATGGTTTTATTTGGGGGTTTGGATTTTATATGAGTATTCTCTTACAACAATGACCAGTATGGAAGTAAGTTTTGCATGATAATATATGTATAACTCAGAATAAATTGCTTAGCATCTCCCAGAGGAGGAAGAAAAGGGAGGGAGACAGACAATTTGGATCATATAATTTTAGAGAACATATGCTAAGAATTATTACATTTAATTGGAAAAATAAAATATCATTCAAAAAAGAAGAAAAGCAATTGCCTTGATAATTCACTTGTCTGAGCATAGGTCTGCTTAGAGTCCTAAGAGAGTCAGGAATGGAAGTTTAACTCTGACCCAGAGTTTTAAGACAGCAGTTGTAATTGAACATGACAAGCTATAGAATGTGGGACCAAATGGGGAACCCAATTTGCTAGATTTAAAGCTGGAAGTGATGGTTGCTACAGTTTTTATTGAAGAGTAGATCCTTCTTAACAGAGGAATAGGTTGGAAGGGAAGACTCAGAGAAATCACCAAATGTATCAGCCTGTTTGGATGAAACATTGTGCCCAGTGAGAGATATTATTAATTGAACAAGCATGGATTAAATTAGTTTGGCCATGGAAGAATCTGTTGCTGCATCCATCAAGAAACTTTTATAGAGCCAGTTCTTGAGATAAAAGAAGAATTCAAATTTAAAGCTCTCATTACCCATGGGAACTCATGTTTTCCTTGCCAGGTTTCTATAAGTGTGTGCCCATTCTCTCCCCTAGACACTGGGCACAATTTTGAGAAAATGTGACACAGGTTTGTTTGGATTACTGTATATTTATTTTTTTATATTTATATTTTATATTTAAAAATGAAACATATTTATTTTACCTGTATTTGCTTCAATACACGTGATAACCTGTGATACTTGGGGGGTTGTTGGGGTTTTTTCTTTCTTATTAAGTATATACTAATATTTAAGATTTAACTTTGTCACTGTTGTGAGTGTCTGATTTTGGTAAATAGGAGCATACTAAAGGGGTTCAAGAGCTATTGTACTGAGTAAGAAGAGTATTTTCCCCCACTGAGAACCTAGAACTCCCAGAACAAGGACAGATTGGAGAGAGTGAGATAGCCTTTGAGTGTTGGTGTCCACATGCTCCACTTGAAGGAGTATGAGGCACTACAGTGTAAGCAACTATGCCATGTATTAATTAAACTAGAACTTTTAGGTTCAGAGTAGCCTAGGAACTGCCTAGAAATTGGGCATGTCTTGGGAAAGTCATGAGTATACAATCATGTTTTTTATATATGTTCTGTTTTGTTGTTATTAACTCTATGCCAAGATTAAAATTTTGGCATGAGGAGGGCAACTGGATGGCTCAGTGGATTGAGAGCCAGGCCCAGAGATGGGAGATCCTGGGTTCAAATCTGGTCTCAGACACTTCCTAGTTGTGTGACCCTGGGCAAGTCACTTAATCATCATTGCCTAGACCTTACCACTCTTCTGCCTTGGAATCAATACAGAGTATAGAAGGTAAGGATTTAGAAAAGTTTTTTTTTTTTGTTTTTTTGTTTGTTTGTTGTTTTTTTTTGGATACAAGGTGGATACTCTAGCAGAGAACATAGATAAAAATTACATGGGATGAGAAGTTTTCCTAACCTCACAAAGGCAGCATCCACTCTGATGAGATCAGAGATCCATAAAACAACTGAAGTGAGAAGAATGAAAATGTCCTTCAAAGAATGTATTTTCCTTTCCTTTTCTTTTTTCTTCTCTTCTCTTCTTTTTTCTTCTCTTCTCTTCTCTTCTCTTTTGTTTCCTTTCCTTTCTTTCTTTTCTTTTCTTTCTTCTCCTTTCCTTTCCTTTCCTTTCCTCTCCTCTCCTCTCCTCTCCTCTCCTCTCCTTTTCTTTTCTTTTCTTTTCTTTTCTTTTCTTTTCTTTTCTTTTCTTTTCTTTNGTCAATAAAGCCACAAAGTCATACCTTTAGAACTATCCTACTATGTTCTGAGCCCTGGCAATACAAAGATAAAAGTAAGATATGTATATTTGTATTGCCAGAGCTCAGCGCATAGTAGGAACTTAATAAATGCTTGCTAGATTGAATTCAGTTTTTGAACTTTACCCTCCCCCTCCTTCTTGGATAGAAGCTTGTAAAAAAGGGAGGAACTATTATATGGTGTTCTTGGGGGAAAGAAGTCAGCCGTCTTCAGAAACTTTATCTCTCCTCACACAGATGGAAACATTCGGTGTAGGAGGTGGTCAAGAACGCCTGCTTAGTAAATTATATTTATGGAAACGTCAAAAAGAAAACCCACCACAAAAGTGGAAATGTAAAAATTCAGAAAAGAATAGGAGGACTTGATATTGGACCTGGTTCCAAAGAACTGGATGCTTGGAACAGACCAGATCTGCATGTAAGAAAACCCAAACATTTCAGGTGCAGCAGGCTGAAGCCCCTCGCAGCCTGTCTCCTGGGTGCCACTGATAAAAGCTGCCTTTGATATTATTAGGGCATGACTGCTCTGGCCAAGAAGTGAGCTCCCTCTCCCTCCCTTCATAAAGAAACCATGAAGACAGTGCAGAGAGGGGCTAGTGTGGTTTAAGAGAAAACACATTCGATTTGGACTCAGAAGCTCTAGCCAAACCCTGCCTTGGGACAAACTACTTTGGTTCTTTGGGACTAAGTTTCCTTAATTTAGAAAATACGGTGATGGGACAAAATGACCTTCAAAGTCCCTGTCAGTTGTAACTCATCGCTAGCCTCTCCGAAGCACGCTAAGGTTTGCAGACTTCACAAATATTATCTCAGTTGATCTTCACAACAACCCATGATAGGTGGGTATTTTGTTTTGCTTTTAACCCTTAACTTCTATCTTAGAATCAAATCAATACTAATCGATTGCCAATTGATACTAATTGAATTGACAGAAGAGTGGTAAGAGTTAGGCAATTAGGGTTAAGAGACTTTCCCAGGGTCACATTGCTAGGAAGTACGAGGCCAGATTTAATTCCAAACTATCCCAATTTCAGGCCTGATGCTCTAATCATTATGCTACCTTGCTGCCCCTGGGTATTATTATTATATTCCCATTTTACAGATGAGGAAGCTAAGGCACACGGAGGTTAAATAACTTGTCCAGAATTATACAGGTAGTAATAATAATGATGAGGTGAGGACGGATTTTGAATTTAGGGCTACCAAATCTTATGCTCTTTCCTTTGTACCACCTAGTTACCTAAGCAAATGTTGGATCCTATAATTTCCAAAGACCTTTCCAGCTCTAGGTAGCTAGGTGGTACAGTGGATAGAACACCTGGAGTCAGGAAGATCGGAGTTGAAATCTGACCTCAGACACTAGCTGTGTGACTCTGGGCATGTCACTTAATCCTGTTTACCTCAGTTTCTTCATCTATAAACTAAGCTGGAGAAGGAAATGGCAAACCACTCCAGTGTCTCTACTAGGAAAATCCCAAGTGGGATCATGAAGAATCAGACATCCCTGAAACAGCAGAGTAGTAATTCCATCTTTATCTCCACAATCCCAGAATCTCAAAAAGGCCCTTCTAGCTCTGCTTCTTTAGAGGTCATATGGTACAATGGAAAGAACACTGAACTTGGAATCAAGTCAAATTCTGACTCTATTACTTACCTCCTTGTTTGACCTTGGAGAAGTCACTGCATCTGTAAAAATCTCAGTCATTTCATTTGCAAAATAAAGGAGTCCCATCTCCTCCTTCCCCCTTCCTATCCCATGACCAAAAAGGTCCTTTCTACCTCTAAATCTATGATTATCTGCTTCTCCAAGAACTTTATTAAGAGAAACCTCCTCTTTCTGGGTGGTGATGAAAAAGCCCTTCAACATCCCTGAAAGACATGGGCCATGCAATATATACTAGAGTTACTGAAATGTCCAGTCGAGGGCTCTGTCTCTATCAGTGAAAGCCTTCTTCATCACAGGTCCAGATACTTCCAGCAGAAAGAGAATTCTCCTTTCTAATAGGTTCTCTAGCCCTTTTTATGGATCTCTTTTTAACCCTTATCTCACGCTAGGTTGTTTAAATTAATTTAAAGGAGTTCCCGGGTCAAATTAAGAAGCTCTGACCTTTAATTGCATCTCCCCTTGGAGGATATGGAGAAGTCCCCATGTGCTTCCTGGAGAACAAATTTCCCTGAAGGAGATTGGCCTCAAAATGAATCAAGTGGTTCCTGCTATTGTGGAATGGCCTCTGGTGGCTAGAACTGCCCTATTTGGGGTTCGAACCCAAAAGATTCCCAGAACTTGATACAATGGAGCTTACTCGTGGTTGGTTTCTTGGCATAAGCTTTATCGAAGGAGACACTGGATATTGGTCCGTTGCTGTCCTTCATACATGAAGAGGACCAAAATGACTTCACTGGTGATGTGATCTTTTGACTGGCGTATAAATTGGATTTATTGGATATAGGGATAAATTAAGTGAGGTGCAAAATCATCAGCCTCATTCTCTCTTCTAGTCATTGAAGTCCAGTGGCAAGACAAAAGTCAAGATAGGAGACAGAGAGAAGCTAGCAGTCTCAAAGAGAGGTAACTTTCTCCTTCGTCCCCACCTCAGTCAAATCTGATGCCCAGGAATGAGACGACCAACCTCGGGGAATTTGTTCAACAGATTAGGACTTTGGAATAGAGCTAGAGAATCAGCACCTATGATGGGTGGTTCTCTAGGCAGAGGATCTTAAAAAGAAGACTTCTTAGACTCAACTCAAAGACTTCTCTTGAGAGCACCCTAGCCCAAGCTGTATTTATTCCAACATGGATGTCCTCTACTCTGGGACCAAGAACTAAGTCTCTCCCAGGGCCAGGTGATAGTGTAGATTTAGGGAAATGTGCTTGCTACCCTAATGTACTCATTTGTTCTGACTGGGAAAAAAAAGAGCTCCAGTAGACCTGCTGGACTTCTTTTTCATCAATTTCTGTGGGATGCTGAGATTGTAGATTGGTCCTGGGACAAATGGAGGAGCTCGTCTTCTTCCCCTTGCCACCATCTCTGTGGGATCACTGGAGGCTGCCATGAGGTCTGTCGTTAGGAGCCTGGTCACCGCTAGAGAAGGGGAACTATTCCGATACTCTGTTGAGGGTAGGAATGTGTTCACACTTGTGCCATTTTATAGTAATGGCTGGAAACTCATCCTCATTTGAACTATAGAAAGAATATTGACTCAAGGAAAACAGACATAGGTTCAAGTCTCCTCTCTGAGATTTTACCACGTGTGTGAATTTGGACAAATTACGTTACCTTAATGGAGCTTTGTTTCTTCATTTGCAAAACGAGGAGGTCAGACTAGATGGCCTCCTAGAGGTCCCTTCCAAAATCTCAAGCTAGGATCCTTCACTCTGACCTATCAGGTGGCTCAATGTGGCCCCCAGCCTTAACTGGGAAGGAAAATGCCACCAGAGGTTTTTTCTAAGCTCCCACTGTCTAAGAGTCAGCTTTCTGAACGATCGATTTTGCAATTGCAAAAAAGGAGTAACATCTTATCTCCTTTTAACTTTGAGGTTTCTTCTCTTAATGCCTAATTGATAATATAATTTTAAATGGTATTTTGTGATCTAAGAGTGCTTATATAAATATATATTTTAAACTCTTATTTTCCATCTTAAAATCAATACTAAGTACTGGTTCCAAGGCAGAAGAACATTAAGTGGGGCAACTGGGTAGCTCAGTGGATTGAGAGCCAGGCCTAGAGACAGGAGGTCCTAAGTTCAAATCTGGCCTCAGACACTTCCCAGTTGTGTGACCCTGGGCAAGTCACTTGACCCCCATTGCCCACTCTTACCACTCTTCCACCTAGGAGCCAATATACAGAAGTTAAGGGTTTAAAAAAAAAAAAAGAGCATTAAGGGCTTGGCAATTGGATTTAAGCTAGGAAGTGTCCAAGGTCAAATCTGAACCCAAGATCTCCCATATCTAGGTCTAATGTTCTAGACACTGAGCCACCCAGCTTCCCCTGCTTATTATCTTTTAGACCTCCAACCTACTGGATCTGCCTAACTTAGGTCTGGCCCAAAATAGGAAAAAAATAAGTCAAAGAAAATGATGTTTGGGGAAGTAATCCCATCCAATTCTATCATAAACTCCTAGGAGGCAGGAGCCATGTTGTTTTTCACCTTCGTGTCCCTTCTGGCATTGTGCACACAATATGTCCTTAATATACATTGTCAAAGTGAATTAAATTTGTACATTCATTGCATACAATTTTTGGTCAAGAGGATATAAATAAATCTAGTATGGAAAAGTTTGTTCTTCTCTGATGTGACCATATTTAAGCCCCAACTGTCCCCCTACTGTAATGTTCTTTTGCCATTGACTACGACTCCGTTTCATTATTTCTCGCTGAAAAATTTTTGTGAAGCAAATGTGCATTGACCATTAAAGATTTCCAAGAGCCCTTTGAAAGGATAATTGCAGTGCATTAAAAGTGACTGGATTTAGCCCTTAGCATAAGATATTTAAAAAAGAGACATTTTAGAAAGCCTGTTAGTATTCCAAGAGTCTCCGTTCTATGACTTGGATGATCATTAAAAGCCGACCTTGACCATTAACAAAACTAGTAGAAACCAGGCCAGAAGAGGAAGGCTGGGAAAAGGAAAAAGAGGAGCTAAATCAGTTTCGGCTTCCCTCCTACTTTCTGTTAAAGAACCTTCTGCCTATTTTTATGCTCCTCTGTCTCATCTCTTCCTACATTCCAGCCCTTCAGTTCAGGGTTGGCATCTCTTACTAGTGACAGATCCCACAGACAGGGTGGAGTAAGGGGAAATGCCCAGCCCTTAAAGTTCTACTTTCACCACTCCCTGGGTAGCTGGGGGACCTTGGACAGACCCCTCTCTGTGAGTCTTGGTTTCCTTATTTGTAAAATACGGACATCCGCAAAAATCAATCAGCGATCAAGAATTTATTTAACAGGGGGCAGCTGGGTAGCTCAGTGGATTGAGAGTCAGGCCTAGAGACAGGAGGTCCTAGGTTCAAACCCGGCCTCAGCCACTTCCCAGCTGTGTGACCCTGGGCAAGTCACTTGACCCCCATTGCCCACCCTTACCAATCTTCCACCTAGGAGCTAATACACATAAGTTAAGGGTTTAAAAAATAAATAAATAAAAAGGAGGAAATTGAAGCATTTATTGAGCACCTACTAAGTGCCATTCACTATGCTAAGTGCTTTACAGATATTATCTCCAAACAACAACCCTGGAAGGTAGGTGCTATTATCATCTACATTTCCCATTAGAAGAAACTGAGATAGGAAACAAGTACAAAGAATGAAATAATTACTGTTCACAAGGAACTTACATTCTATCGGGAGAAACAAATACATATATAGACATATACAAAATAAATATGAATAAGGAAACAAGCATTTATTAAGCACCTACTCTGTGCCAGGCACTTTGCTTGATTTACAGATATTATCTCATTGAATCCTCACCACAGCTAAGCGGCTCCATAGATAGAGTCCTAGGAATGGAGTCAGGAAGACTTGAGTTCAAGTCCAGCTTTCGACACTTACTAGCTTTGGGACACTAGGCACAACACACTTACCCCTGTTTGCCTATGTTTCCTCATCTGTAAAATGAGCTGGAGAAGGAAATGGTAAACCACTCCAGGGTCTTTACCAAGAAAACCCTAAATGGGGTCATGAAGAGTTGGATGCAATTGAAATGACTCAACAACAACACATATAAACTTAAGCTTTCGTTAGTATAAAGAACACAGGAAGATTTTGTGTCATGGGCTCTAATGTCTCAATGATATTAATAGGCAGAAGTAGGCTTGAAGTTAGTGACTTGGATCTCTTTAGTCCTTGGGTTGTTCGCCTGCAAAATGAAAGATTAGACTCTGTCCTTTCCAACTCCCAGATCCTGTGAACCTGTGACTAGGAGAGTCCTAAGCTTCCTTCCAACCCTAATGATCCATTCTACTCACTTCCATTTTCACTGGGATCAGAAGTGGCCCAGATCTAGGATTCTGTTGATACTCCACGGTATAGATGGACACCACCTCTTCCCCTTAAATCTTTTTTCCCCCCAAACCTTTATCTTCCATCTTCTAATCAATTCTGTTTATTGGTTCCAAGGCAGAAGAGCAGTAAGGGCTGGGAAGGGGGATTAAGTGACTTGTGAAGGGTCCCATAGTTAGGAAGTTTCTGAGGTCAGATCTGAACCCAGGACCTCCTGTCTCTAGGACTAGTTCTCAGTTCAATAAGCCACCTAACTGCCCCCATTTGCCTAGCCCTTACTGCTTTTCTGTCTTAGAATAGATACTGAATATCCACTAAAACAGAAGGTAAAGATTTTTTTTAATGTAATTGGGAAGGGGCAGCTNAGATATTATCTCATTGAATCCTCACCACAGCTAAGCGGCTCCATAGATAGAGTCCTAGGAATGGAGTCAGGAAGACTTGAGTTCAAGTCCAGCTTTCGACACTTACTAGCTTTGGGACACTAGGCAACACACTTACCCCTGTTTGCCTCTGTTTCCTCATCTGTAAAATGAGCTGAAGAAGGAAATGGTAAACCACTCCAGGGTCTTTACCAAGAAAACCCTAAATGGGGTCATGAAGAGTTGGATGCAATTGAAATGACTCAACAACGACACATATAAACTTAAGCTTTCGTTAGTATAAAGAACACAGGAAGATTTTGTCATGGGCTCTAATGTCTCAATGATATTAATAGGCAGAAGTAGGCTTGGAGTTAGTGACTTGGATCTCTTTAGTCCTTGGGTTGTTCGCCTGCAAAATGAAAGATTAGACTCTGTCCTTTCCAACTCCCAGATCCTGTGAACCTGTGACTAGGAGAGTCCTAAGCTTCCTTCCAACCCTAATGATCCATTCTACTCACTTCCATTTTCACTGGGATCAGAAGTGGCCCAGATCTAGGATTCTGTTGATACTCCACGGTATAGATGGACACCACCTCTTCCCCTTAAATCTTTTTTCCCCCCAAACCTTTATCTTCCATCTTCTAATCAATTCTGTTTATTGGTTCCAAGGCAGAAGAGCAGTAAGGGCTGGGAAGGGGGATTAAGTGACTTGTGAAGGGTCCCATAGTTAGGAAGTTTCTGAGGTCAGATCTGAACCCAGGACCTCCTGTCTCTAGGACTAGTTCTCAGTTCAATAAGCCACCTAACTGCCCCCATTTGCCTAGCCCTTACTGCTTTTCTGTCTTAGAATAGATACTGAATATCCACTAAAACAGAAGGTAAAGATTTTTTTTAATGTAATTGGGAAGGGGCAGCTGGGTGGTTCAATGGATTGAGATCCAGACTAGAGATGGGAGGTCCTGGGTTCAAATGTGGCTTCAGGCACTTCCTAGTTGCATGATCCTGAGCAAATCCCTTAACCCCCATTGCCTGGCTCTTACCACTCTTCTGCCTTGGAATCAATACACAGTATTGATTCGAAAATGGAAGATAAGGATTTTTTTAAAACATATAATTGAGAAATAAAATAAATAACAATAAAAATAACATAAAAAATAAAATAACAAAATAAATTTGAAATACAATATAAATAATATTAATTTGTGGTTTTCCAAGTCAACATGTGACCCACAGGGTTCGATTTGTAGTTGAGTTTGACACCATTGATCCTGGCCATCCATCCAACGACACAGTATAGTTCGGTTAATAGACATTCTTTATCTACTTGGAGAGAGAACGTTAGTGTGAAAAAAGGGATTTTTGTCTTAAGGACAAAGCAACTTTGCTACTTGGGGCAATCTTCATGAGAAACATCCTCAAGTCAACTTTTTTTTTTTTAACCCTTGTACTTCTGTGTATTGGCTCCTAGGTGAAAGAGTGGTCCAAGGGTAGGCAATGGGGGTCAAGTGACTTGCCCAGGGTCACACAGCTGGGAAGTGGCTGAGGCCGGGTTTGAACCTAGGACCTCCTGTCTCTAGGCCTGACTCTCACTCCACTGAGCTACCCAGCTGCCCTCCCTCAAGTCAACTTTTAAAGGCAAATTCGGTTGGTGGGGAGAGGGAGGATGGAGAAAGAGCTCTTAGTCACTGCTGGGGAGGTTACTGGGGGTTGGGAGAGGGTTTCCTGAAGGAACAGGAAAGGGCTGGGCCAGAATAGGGAGGAGTTCATCTTGGGGTGAAGCCACTGGGGTGGGGAGCTGGGGAGACAAAGAGAACTGTCTGTAGTTTCTTATTTTAACTAATTATTTACGAAAACTAAGGGCTAAACTCAAGTTCCTTCTACAATGTTCGAGGAAAACAATTTACGCTGATTTAACATAATCAACCTTACATTTCTGTGGCATGAAGCATAGCCCTGGTCAACCTGTCCTAGTTATAGACTCTAGCAAAGGAGAAGTTTCGACTTATTCAAGTCTCTCGGCGATTTCCCAAAAGCTGTTCAGGCCCCTGGATCGCCGTTCATCATAGGCGCCTGACTCAAATTTCTGCACTGCTGGACCAACTGAATCCACCAAGGGCCAGCTCAGCCCACCCAGCTACGGATCATAACCTGGGTGATTCGCGATCTTCTCTCACGTAAATCTAAGGAATCATAACAAGCTCATGATCTGTCTTCCTATTTTCTATATTTACACATACTTGCAGAATCAGAGGCAAAAGCCCAGATGAGCCCTCCAGCCACTATTTAACAGATGGAAGATTTTTTTTAAAGAGATTGCAGCACAGGGTGCAGCTGGGTAGCTCAGTGAAGTGAGAGCCAGGCCTAGAGACAGGAGGTCCTAGGTTCAAATCCTGCCTTAGACACTTCCCAGCTGTGTGACCCTGGGCAAGTCACTTGACCCCCATTGCCCACCCTTACCAATCTTCCACCTATGAGACAATACACCGAAGTACAAGGGTTAAAAAAAAAAAAAAGATTGCAGCACCAAAAGGAAGAAAAAAGAATAACAATGGCCTAAAGGGAAATAGTCTCTTAAAAAAAAATTAGAAGCCAGGTCTACCAGCATGATCTGCCACTTTGAAGATTAGAGGAAAAGAGGAGAGAGAGACAGAGAGAGAGAGAGACAGATGACAGAGAGGCAGAGACAGACAGACAGACAGACAGACAGAGGGAGAGAGACAGAGGTAGATAGAGGGAGAGAGAGAAACAGAGACAGAGAGAAAAGAGACAGACAGAGACAGAGATATGGGGAGAGAGTGAGAGAGAGAAAGAGACAGAGACAGAGAGAGACAGAAACAGAGACAGAGAGAGGGAAGAAGAGAGAGAGAGAGAGATAGAGAGTCAGAGAGACAGAGACAGACAGAGAGACAGAGAGCGAAAGAGAGGGAGAGAGGCAGAGACAGACAAAGAGAGACAGAAGATAGAGATAGACAGAGACAGGGGGGGGGAGAGAAAGAGATAGAGACGCAGAGACAGAGGTAGGTAGAGGGAGAGAGACAGAGACAGACAAAGAGAGACAGAAACAGAGACAGAGAGAGAGAGAGAGAGAGAGGAAGAGAGAGAGAGGGAGGAAGCGAGAGAGAGAAAAGGAGGGAAAGAAAGAGAGTATGTGTTAGTTATTTCTTGGATTAAAATTTTTAATTATCTTCCAGACTTACTGCTCAGACATTTGCAAATCCCAAAATGAAAACCAATACCAGAGTATTTAAAAAATAAAATTGATTAGTGTAGAAAAACTCCCTCTTCTCATGCATATAGGCCTCTGTCCTGTACTTTATTCGTTTACTTTACTTTATTTTAACTCTTTGCCTTCCATCTTGGAATCAATACTATGTATTGATTCCAAGGCAGAAGAGTGATAAGGGATAAGCAATGGGGGTGAAGTGACTTGTCCAGGATCACACAGCCAGGAAGTGTCTAAGGCCAGATTTGAACCCACCTTGGCCTGGCTCTCACTCCAGAGTCACTTAGTTGTCCCCTGTTCTTTACTTTAGACATACAGAATTACCTAGAGGCACAGAGGGATTAGGATGAATTTCCTTCAGGCCTAATACTTCCTTAGAACTATTCCTTATCATGGTGAGAGGAGGAAGTGAGGCATGAATGTGGAGAATAAAGGGACTCTCCAAGCCAAAAAGTCCACCTGTCTCCTTTTAGAAGAAAGGAAATGGAGAAGGGAAATGATTCTGCCAAGATCACAAAGATCATTAGAGGAGACCCACTATTAAAATCTCGTTCTCCCAATTCCCAGGCCAGTGGGCTTCTCCAACACTATTCTGCTTGACATTAAAATGTACTGTTCCTTTCTTTATTATAAATTCTCTGCATAATTTCTACGAAGCGAAAGTGCACAGAGAACATCTGTCACCAAACATCATAAAGGGAGAACAAAAGGTCCCCCTTCATCTGTACAAGGGATATAAGATAAACAATTAAGAAGGAAATGGATTTATCTGAGACTTTCTCATTTCCCTCAATTATTACAACCACTCGTGATTTCTAGAAGACTAATTTATATAAAATTCTCTGGAAAATATGCAAGATTAATAAAAGTATTATATTGTATTGCCTATATACTAAATGAATTTAAGAATAATTCAAGTGCCATAGATGACTCTTACCACCCTCCTCACACCTCAAAAAATAGTCTTTTATACTTCCTGAGTTCAAATTTGGACAGTAGACAAGTCACTTAACCCTATCTGCCTCAGTTTTCTCATCTATAAAATGAGCCGGACAAGGAAATGACAAACCACTCCAGTGTCTTTGCCAAGAAAACCCCAATGAGGTCACAGAGAGTTGGACACGACTGAACAAAAATCAGTGTATTGCAAAACAACAGAAAACAAATGCTTAAAATTGTTTTTACATATACTTGGGGGAAATACAATAAAATATTACTGGGTAAAGGCATAGTTTGGAGAGATCTACTATTAGTGAAGGGCAGCTAGGTGACTCAGTGGACAGAGTTCAAATCTGACCTCAGACACTTCCTAGCTATGTGATCTTGGGCAAGTCACTTATCCCCAAATGTCTAGCTCTTATCGCTGTTCTGCCCTGGAAATGGTACTCAGTATTGATTCTAGGATAGAATCAGACACTGATTCTTTTGACTAGCATGCAAATGGACAATATAAGAGCTAAGTGAAAAATACCAAACCATATCCTTCTACCATCTGGCCATATCCCTGCCTTTATTTCACATATCTGCCAGCAACAAAGTCCCTGGGTTTTGCCTTGAAATATGACAATGAAAAAAAAGTCATTCTGATCTCTCTGTACTTAATCCTTGAATACAGGAGTTCAAGTTTGGGGGTGGATGGGCCAGAAGGGAAAAGGTAGTAGAAGGGAGAGAGAATAGAGAAGGGAGAAGATGAAGCGGAAGAAAAAGACAAACAAGAAGAGCACAGAAGCAACATCAGAAATCATCTAGTAGGAGGCAACTAGGTGGTTCAATGGATAGAGCCAAGGCATAGAATCAAGAGGTCCTGAGTTCAAATTTGACCTCAGACAGTCTTAGCTGGCCAAATGATGGTTCTAAGGCAGAATGGCCTTAGAATCAACACACAGTATTTATTCTACAATAAGGGTAAGGATTTAACTTTAAAAAAAAAAAAGGGAAATCATCTAGTACCACACCTACAATTGCTAGTGTTCCTTACCCCATTATTTTATACATATTTTAGGTTTAGTTTTTTATCTATATATTGTTTCCCCTTACTGGATGTAAGTTCCTTGAGGGCAGGAACTGTATTTGTGTGTAGGGGTGACCAGAGCCCCTGGCACAGTGCCTGACACCTAGTGGGGAACTTTAATACATTTGTTGATGGATTGAGTGAGAGGTGTAAGAGGTCAACTTACCCATTTTGCAAATTAGGAAGCTGAGAGGTTTAGTAGCTTGCTTAAGATCAGATAGGTAATGAGTAATAGAATTAAGATTTTGATTATAGATTTTCTGATTACAAATGCATCTGCTGAGGGAGAGAGGAAGGGTGAAGTCCTAGGAGTCAAATGATAAGAAGGGTCAAATTTTTCTTCCACCTTAGACCTAACCCAATGCAGACTGGCATTTAGAGTCATAAGAGCTGAGCATTAGGAAGGGTCTTAGAGGTCACTGAAGTTGCCCTCCTTCCCTCAGACATAGCCCTAGAGAGTCTCAGATCATTTTCACAGATGATATAAAACTTGATTATAGACTTATACATATACTAATCAGAAAAGGATGGGAACTAATTAAATGAATCAACAAACATTTAACTATGTGCCAGGCTATGCTAAATGCTGGGAATACAAAAAGAAAAAAGAAAAAACAAAAGACAGTCTCTGTCTTCAAGGAACTGATGAAAAACAAGTCAATAGGAAGTGCTTGGGGAGGAAGGGAGAAGGAGAAGGGGTAGGAAGGGAAAGAGATATAAATATATAACAACTGTGACTTCCTACAAAAGAGGGGTTAGCTCTCCCTCCTCTAATTTATTCTCCACTGAAATACCAAAGCAATTTTCCCAAAGGGCATGCCTGGCCATGGCACCCCTTCTCCCACTCAATAAAATCCACTGTCTCTCTATTATCTCCAGGATCAAACATAAAATGTTCTCTGTTATTTAGAGTCTTTTACAACTTGGTCTCAGCCTACTTTTCCAGTATTTTTCTGATACTTTGCAATCTCTACAATCTAGCAATATTGGCCCCCTTTTGACAAATATAACAATTTAATATACTTTTTTTTTTAAACCCTTAACTTCAGTGTATTGTCTCATAGGTGGAAGATTGGTAAGGGTGGGCAATGGGGGTCAAGTGACTTGCCCAGGGTCACACAGCTGGGAAGTGGCTGAGGCCGGGTTTGAACCTAGGACCTCCTGTCTCTAGGCCTGACTCTCACTCCACTGAGCTACCCAGCTGCCCCTATAATATACTTTTTAATCCTTTTTTTAAAACCCTTACCTTCCATCTTAGAACAAATATTGATTCTAAGGCACAAGAACCATAAGGGCTAGGCAATGGGGGTTAAATGACTTGCCCAGGATCATAGAGCTAGAAAGTGTCTGAATTCAAATTTGAACCCAAGACCTTCTGTCTCTGGACTTGCCTCTCTATCCACTGAGCCACCTAGCTGCCACCCCCACCCCATGTCTTTTTAATAGTTGTCCATCATATATCTGAAATGCTGCCCTTAGATTCTCAGTAATTCCCAAAGTGGGTGCCACTGCCCCCTGGTGGGTGCTGCAGCGATCCAGGGAGGCAGTGATGGTCACAGGTGCATTTGGAGGCAGTGAATAACTGTAAGGGGATGGTGATAGTATGTGACAGGGGCACTAAGTAATATTTTTTCTGGAAAGGGGGTGGTAGGCCAAAAAAGTTTGGGAATCATTGTATCTAGACTCTAGATTCTATCTTTTTAGATCTTTCCAGGTTCCCCTTATTAGAAATGGCTTCTCTTTGGGATTTCCTCTGAGTTGTACTCTTTGTATGTATACACACACACACACACACACACACACACACACACACACACACATCTATTTTTTTTTTCATTTTTTTTTAAACCCTTAACTTCTGTCTTGGAATCAATACTGTGTATTGGCTCCAAGGCAGAAGAGTGGTAAGAGTGGGCAATGGGGGTCAAGTGACTTGCCCAGGGTCACACAGCTGGGAAGTGTCTGAGACCGGATTTGAACCCAGGACCTCCCATCTCTAGACCTGACTCTCAATCCACTGAGCTACCCAGCTGCCCCAAGACACAAATCTAATATCCAATAAATGTGTATATATGAAGCATTATATACGTAGGATATTAGAATATATATAAATTAGGGTTTGGGGGTTGGATTTTTTTTTTTGGATATTGTTTTCCCCATTAAAATGTGAGTTCCTTGAGGACAGGGATGATGCTTTTCCCCTTTACTTTGCATCACCAATGTCTAGCCCAGTGCTTAGAAAATAGTAAGTGTTCCATAAATGCTTTGTATTTGACTGCCCTACCTCTCATCCTGAATTGTTTACAAGGAATTCTTTGTTGGGGATAGACTGTTAGATCAGAGTTTGCAACTTATTGTTATCCAGGGTTTTGTTGTATCCTGGATAAACCTTGGTTCCCTCAAAAGACTAGCTGCCATTTCTGTGTGCAAGCATCCTTCCCAACAAACCAGAGGCAAATGAATTTTGAGAACCCCAAATGTTTATAAATAGAAGGGTTTCTTACTTTAGGTCAGGCCAGTGTAATACAGTAGAAAGAACCCTAGCTTTGCAGTGAGAGATCTAGGTTTAGCTCCCACGTTTGCTGTCTTAGGAGAATCACTTAGTTTCTTTGGGTCTCCATTTCCTAAATTTTTTTTTTAAATCCTTAACTTCTGTGTATTGGCTCCTAGGTGGAAGAGTGGTAAGGGTGGGCAATGGGGGTCAAGTGACTTGCCCAGGGTCACACAGCTGGGAAGTGGCTGAGGCCGGGTTTGAACCTAGGACCTCCCATCTCTAGGCCTGACTCTCAATCCACTGAGCTACCTAGCTGCCCTCCATTTCCTAAATTGAGAGGGTTATAGAAAGCAAACTATAAGGTCCCTTCCTGCTCTAAGACACTAAATAAATTATTTTCCCAAGGATCTCCCCCTCCTATCAGAAGGGCTAGGAAACAGCTCTCCCCCAGACCCCTCTGTTCTCAGCTATGATTTCACTTTTTGGGGTTTCTTTCATCAGTTGCCTCAGTCACTTTACTGGGTTAGAAACTTGCAAGTTTCACACTTTTGAAAAGTTTGACAGATAAAGAGACAGCTGCGCCACCTGGAGGGCACCAGAACATTTGAAGGGAGAGAACATTTTATTGGGATCCTGAGTTACTACCAGGGACCTTAGAAGCCATCAAGCACAAGCCATTTCATCTGAATGATGCCCCAGAGAGGGAGATATTTACAAACAGGTAGTAAATAGGAGAGCTGAGACTAGAACCCAGTACCTCGAAGTATAGATTTAGCATTATTTCCATTATAATTATGATGAGCTAGGAAGGACTGTGGAGAGCATCTAATTCAACCCTTTCATTTTTCAGCTGAGAAAACTGAGACCCAGAAAAGAAAAATCATTTGGTCAAAAAGCATTTATTAAATTCATCAGTAGAGTTAGATAGGTAGCACCGTGGATAGAGAGTTAAGCCTGAAGTTGGGAGGTCTTGGGTTCAAATTTAGCCTCAGACACTTCCTAGCTGTGTGACACTGGGAAAGTCACTTAATCCCATTTGCCTAGCCCTTACCTTTCTGAATTACAGTTGTTATTATGACAGAAAGTGAGGATTTTTTTTTAAACCCTCACCTTCCATCTTAGAATCAATACTGTGTATTGGTTCTAAGGCAGAAGAGTGGTAAGGGCTAGGCAATAGGTGTTAAGTGACTTGCCCAGGATCACACAGCTAGAAAGTAGAAAGTAAGGATTTTTCAAAAAAAAATAAGAACAATGAATAATATGGAAATAGGTTTTGAGTGATAATATATGTATAACTCAGTGAAATTGCTTGTCAACTCCAGGAGGGGGGAGGGAAGAAGGGAGGGAGACAACAAGAATCATGGAATCATGGGAAAAATTTAAAAAGAAAATAAAATTTAAAATTTAAAAAAGAAAAATAAAAAAGAACAAAAAAATTGGCAATGATTTGTCCAAGGTCATACAGGACAACAGCAAAGTCACATTTCAAATTCCAGACCTGTTGCCCCAAGTTCATGATGCTATGCTATTAGTAAGCATTCAATAAATTCATTCAACTCAGCAAAAATCTATTAAGTACCTATTTTGTGCCAGCAGCTTTGCTAAAATCTGGAAAGTAGGTGAAAAATGAGTGTTTGCCTTTAAGGAAGCTCCAGTCTAGAGTGTGGGAGGCAAAGGTTTACTCTAGATGCAGAGAGAGATAAGCAAACTACATAACAATGTTTTAGAGCAAAGGTTCTTCACCTGGGGCAGATGAATTTGTTTTCAAAAATATTTCAGTAATTATTTCAATAATTGATTCCCTTTGTATTCCTATATATGTTATTTCATGCATCTAAAACCATGATTCTGGAGGCTGCTAGGTGGCTCAGTGGTTAGAGAGACAAGCCTGGAAACAGGAGGTCCTGGATTAAAATTTGACCTCAGATACTTCTGAGCTGTGTGACCCTGGGCAAGTCATTTAACCCCAATTGCCTAGCCCTTGCCACTCTTCTGCCTTGGAACTGATGCTTAGTGTAGATTCTTAGACAGAAGGTAAGGGTTTATTTATTTATTTTTTATTCTGAGCAGAGGTCCATAAGTTTTACCAGACTGCCCAAGGGGTCTACCACAGAAAAATAGGTAAAGAACTTCTATTTTAGAGGCTAAGGGGACACAAAAGACTAAGATATTTGGTGAAGGAAAAGGAAGTCAGGTAAAGTAGATAGAATCTGGCTTCAGATCTCTGTCTTATTACTTGCTGTGTGATCTTGGGCAAGTCTCTAAATGTCTCTGGGTTTCAGTGGCATCATCTTCAACAATGATGTCAGCTGACAGTGGGCAATGAGGGGCAGTAATAGAAAAGGGACCCTCATCCTCTGAAAGCTAGCATTTCTCACTAGTTAGCACTGGTTAAACTTCAACTGCAAAACCTCTAGTTTCAGCATTAGTCATGCATGGATTGCAGGTTGTTCAATTACCCACTCTGCGTCCTGGCACTGAAATATTCCATACTGGGCACCAGCTTTGTGCCTAATCTGTTTTTTTTTAATTAAATTAAATTTTTTTTAAACCCTTAACTTCTGTGTATTGGCTCCTAGGCGGAAGAGTGGTAAGGGTGGGCAATGGGGGTCAAGTGACTTGCCCAGGGTCACACAGCTGGGAAGTGTCTGAGGCCAGATTTGAACCTAGGACCTCCTGTCTCTAGGCCTGGCTCTCAATCCACTGAGCTACCCAGCTGCCCCCCTAATCTGTTTTATTAATTACTCATATTGTTCTCAGATCTGAAAGATAAAATGAATTACCTATAGTGGTCCTCCAATGTTCTGCATCTCCCTCCTCCCCACCTATGTTCTCATTCTACAAGGGCAGCAAGACCTCTCATGTTGACAAATGATGACAAGGTGGACAATGAGGGAGCAGGGAACTTGTGTGCTGGAAACTCTGGAATTTCAGAAGAATCCACCAAACTTGCGCATGCTCCTCATTTGGAATAGGAGATAAGCTCCCAGACCCCAATAAATATGCCAACCCTGATCCATAGGATTCACAAGCTGCCACTCTACAGTGGATCTGTTACTACATACCATCAGTTCCAAAGAAGTTACTCTGCTAGCCCTTGGACTTATCCATCAGCCCCAAGGCTTCCTGATTAGCCCCTGACTATTTTACCAGTTATTTAGCTATTATACCACTAAAAATCACTTCTTCATATAAAATTCTTTTCTTGCTTCTGGATTGAATGGAATTTGAGTCTCCCATTCCTGGGATGAGACCCTGCAACAAAACTGGGTGTGTTTCTCCTACATCAAAAGAAGTAGATTGGACTAAAAGCACAAACAAGTTCTAAGATCTAAGAGCCTAAGTCTATAGTTTAGGGGTGGGTGGGGTACAAATGTCTCAGGGTACCTATAATCTCTTTAACATGGCTTTATTCTCTGATCATATCTCATCATCTAGAAACTAGGACCCCCATCCTTGCTCTAATAGATGAGCGTTTTTGTCTTATCTAACCTGGAGCCAAGTTACTGAGCCACTTCCACCATGAGGATACCTTTTCCTGCCTTGCTCCCAGAACTCTTCTGTGCATTGTCTTCTTCCAGTAGAATGTAAGATCCTTGAGGACAGAGACCATCTTGTTCCTATGTATTACAATCCCTAGCACTTATCACAGTGCTTAGCACATAGTAAGTATTGAATTAATGAATTAATGATATCTCTATCTATCTATCTAGAGACTCACCTTGGGTAGAGGAGACAGGGGTTGGGGTAGGGTGGGGGAGAGAGAAGGGTAAGAGGTAGAGAGAGGGAAGGAGAAAGGGGGAGGGAGGGAGGGAGAGAGAGAGAGAGAGGGAGAAGGGAAGGGAGGAGAGGGAAAGGGAGGGGAAGGGAGGCTGGGGAAGGGAGGGAGGTGGGGAGGGAGGGAGAGGGAAAGAGATAGAGAGACAGAGACAGACAGAGACAGAGAGAGAGAAAGAAAGACACACACACACACTCAGAGAAAGAGAGAGATTAAGTATAATCAGTCTTGCTGATTCCAGGTCCACTGCTCTATCCCCTATGTTACATTTGAAGTAAGAGCCTACCATTCTACAAAAACTGATGGGGAAACTAGAGAAGTGGTCTAGTAAAAAGTAGGTATGGGTTTACATTCATTATATACCAAGATTAGTTCCAAATGAGTACAAGACTTAATCATAAAAGGTGACATCATAAATAGATTAGAGGATCAAGGAAGAAATTACCCGTCAGATTAGTGGAGAAGGGAAGAGTTTGTGACTAACAAGAGATAAAGAATTACAAGAAAAAATGGGCAATTCCGATTACATACGCTGAATAAGTTTTTTCACAAAACAATGTAGTTTAGAATAAAAACAGGTAAAGATGAAAACATCTTGGCAGCAAATCTGTTCATGGAACTTATTTAAATTTATAAAAATAAGAAAGGCTGGACTGCACTGAAATGGAGAGTGGCTAAACAAATACAAATGAAATAGAACATTACTGCACTATAAGAAAGAATGAAGATGAAAAATTCAGAGAGGTCTAGAAAGATATGTACAATGCTGAACAGAAGGAAGAAAACAATATACACAGTGATTAAAATAGTGGCTTTTTTTAATTGAAAATTTTTATTTAATTAATTGATTTAGAATATTTTTCCATGGTTCCATGATTCATGTTCTTTCCCTCCCCTCCTCCCATCCCCTTCCCATAGCCAGTGCGTAATTCCATTGGGTTTTACATGTGTCATTGATCAAGACCTATTTCCATATTACTGATATTTGCATTAGGGTGATCGTTTAAAGTCTACATCCCCAATCATGTCCCCATTGACCCATGTGATCAAGCAGTTGTTTTTCTTCTGTGTTTCTACTCCCACAGTTCTTTCTCTGGATGTGGGCAGCATTCTTTCTCATAAGTCCCTCAAAATTGTCCTGAATTATTAAAAGAGTGTTAATGAGGGATACTAAACACATTTGCTGGTCTTCTGAAAATATAATCTCTTATTCCTGAGGGATAAAACTTTTTATATTCTTTTTTATTTTTTTATCTTTACTCTGAGTCCCAGCTATATCTCTTAAAACAAACAAGCAAGAACTAGGAAAATGGGTTAGGTGACTTGCCCAGGATCATACAGGTAGAAACATCTGAGATCATTTTTTAAGAAATAGTATAAATATTATATGAAGACTGACAATTAGCTGCAGCTGGTAACACCTTAACACTAACTAGTCCATCAGATTCATTTGGCAGAGAACAAAGCCAGGGAACAGGGAGAGTCTAGAACACAAGATACTTAATGGGGAAGGCAAGCCAAGGGAAAAGGGCACTAAGGGAATCTAAATCCTCAAGGCAAGAAGATTGGGGTTGAGGATGGAATACCAAAAAGCAAAAGAATTATCCTTGAAAGCAAAGATCATTTGGTTTTTGTTTTAATAATCCAAGGGCTCAACACGGTGCCCAACTCATGTTGTTCAGTTATATCAGTTTTACTGATTCTTTGTGACCCCATTTGGGGTTTTCTTTTCTTTTAAATCCTTATTTTCCAGTTTAGGAACAACTCTAAGACAGAAGGACAAGGACTAGGCATACAGGTTTAAGTGACTTACTCAGGGTCACACAGCTATGAAGTGTGAAAGTCTAGATTTGGTCCTCCCAACTCAAAGCCTGTCTCTCAATTCACTGAGCTACCTCGATTTTCTTAGCAAAGATACTAGAGGAGTTTGCCATTTTCTTCTCTAAGCTGGCTGATACCTGGTGCTTCTTTGATTGGTTCATCTTTTGTTTTTAAATTTTCTTCATTCCCAAATATATCTCGCCCTTTCCCTTCTTCTAATCCCTGACCCATCCCTCTAATAAAGGATAAAACAGAAAGGAAAGAGAATATAGTTCTGCAAAACAAACTTCAATCAAGTCTGACATGTACAACATTCCACACCTGTAGTACCCCACCTTTGCAAAAAAAGGAGATGCATTTTCTCTTCTCCTCTGGGGCTAAACGTGTGCATTATAACTACAATCTATTCCATTTATTCTTTCCATTTATGTTGTCATATATGTATATTTTAAATGACTTTTCTAAAAGCCACATCCATCCCTCTTAGAAGTTCAGTGATTTGGTTTCCTTAGTGTTTTTGTGAAATGACTATCAGATGCCCTCTAGTGACTGAGCTGAAGAATATTTTGGGTCCCAACCTTGCCACCTTTGCCCATTTCTCATGTACCGACAAGTCAAAATGACTCATGCTTAAAGGTTTATTTGAGGGAAGAGAACCTGTGGTATACTTGGGCCTTTATAAGAACCACTTTGTTTATTTATTGCAGCAGCTAATAGGGGAGTTTACTTTTCAATTTATAGTTGCAAACCCAAGAACAGGATCTGTGTATACCTTTCTTTGTGCAATCTGTTTCCTGCTTCTGAAATGACTTCTTCTCATACCTACAACAGAGGGATCAAGGCTCTGGAGTAATATGGTATAAGGGGAAATGGAATCAGAAATTAAGGAGGAAGAGGAGCAGCTAGGTGGCTCAGTAGATAGAATGCCAGGACTAGAGAAAGGAGGTCCTGAGTTCAAATGTGACCTCAGATACTTCTAGGCAAATCACCTAGCCCCAATTGCTTAACTACTGTCCTGCCTTGGAGCCAAACCTTAGTATTGACTCTAAGACAGAAGGTAAGGGTGTAAAAAGAAAAGGAAAGAGGAGAGAGAGAGAGAGAGAGAGAAAGAAAGAAGAAGAAGAAGAAGAAAAAGAAGAAGAAGAAGAAGAAGAAGAAGAAGAAGAAG
>NC_058135.1:257733301-257779269 GCF_016433145.1 Gracilinanus agilis
GAAGAGGGAGAAGAAGAAGGAAAGGGAGGGGGAGGGAGGGAAAGGGAGAAGGAGGGAGAGGAAAGGAGAGGGGGTGGGGAAGAAAGAGGGAGAGGGAGAGGGATGCCACTGATTACTTGAATGACCTTGGACAAATTGCCTAGTTTGTCTGGGTCACTTTCTTCATCAATAAAACATGAGCAATTATACTAGGTAACTTCTGAGGTAACTTTCAGCTCTAAATCTATGACCCATCAGGGAGTTATAGAAAGATGGAAATTTTCACTTTTGAAAAAGTAATACAAATACAGTTTTATAATTCATCCACATACAAATTAGAGAATTGGGGCTTCCAAACTGGAGGGAGACACAAAACCAAATTTGAGAAACATCAGATCCCTGTGAAATCCAGGAGTTAGACAAGAGCATCAGACTAGGACCCTGTAGAGTTCAAGTCAGGTAACACCCAAACTGAGTCAGAATACTAAGTAGCCATTCAAGAAAATAGACAACAAGATCCCCTGACCAGGTCTAGTCAAAAGGGCAAGATAAAGGGGGCAGCTAGATAGCACAGTGTATAGAGTACTTGACCTGGAGGCAGGAGGCCCTGGGTTCAAATCTGGCCTCAGACACTTCCTAGCTGTGTGACCCTAGGCAAGTCATTTAACCCTGATTGCCTAGCCTTTGCCAGTTTTTCTGTTGTAGAGTTGATACTAAGATAGGGGGTAAGTGAGGAGAAGAGGGAGGAAGAAGAAGAAGGAGAAGGAGAAGGAGAAAGAAGAGTCAATTCATTAATGGGTACTCTTGAACTAAGTATTTCACTGTGTAATTTTTTAACAAAATAGAGATCTTTCCTTTTCTTATGACTTAAGGAACAGTAGATGTCACTTTTCTTTTAAACTCTTAACTTAAGTGTATTGGCTCCTAGGTGGAAGAGTGGCAAGGGTAGGCAATGGGGGTCAAGTGACTTGCCCAGGGTCACACAGCTGGGAAGTGTCTGAGGCCAGATTTGAACCTAGGACCTCCTGTCTCTAGGCCTGACTCTCAATCCACTTAGCTACCCAGCTGCCCCTGTAGATGTCACTTTTAAGGCTTATAAAATACTGCTAACTTATAACTAAATAAATGAAAAACTTTTCATTAAAATGTATTCCTATTTTCCTATTATATCTTTTAATGTCTGCAACTAAAATCCCTGATGGAATTGAGCAGGAATAAAGTACTCACTCAAAGCTCTCCTTATGAAAATCATTTGCAATTTGATAAATGAACACAGGTAAGACAGCTAGTATGGACATTGCTAGGTATACACTTTGTGGTGCTGCCAAAGCACCCATCCACCACTGACTTGTTCCCTGCCTTTAGCAGGCTATCACTTAATTAATTGGTTAGTAAATTAATTACCAACTAGAGAATATAATATGTAGTTTGGCCACCAGATAGTGCTACCTTCAGGCTACCAACCCAATGGCTATCAAAGAGTACTCAAAAGGTCCCATGAGTGCACTTTCATAATTTCTTACTGCTCACCAGAGGGCACTCAGGCCATGCAGGAGTAACACTCTCTTCCCCTCCAACTGGCCACAGCTCTCTTGAGTTTGTAGGCAATAGGGTTGACTCTAGATTCTATACAAATCTAGGAATATAACCTAACCTTTACTCAGAAAAGATCAAAACAGGAAATCTCTGCTTTCGAGTCCTCATCCCTTCATTTGGGGTCTCCTTTTCTCATTCACAAGTAAGCAAACTAATTCATAAAACTCGGACTCTTTCCATTTTTTTAACTTTCAAAAAAATTTTCGAGTATACATAGAAACATTTTTTGACCACTGTTATCTGACTTTTTGCAAATCAGATTTTTTCCCTCCCTTCTTCCTCCACCTCCCCCTACCCTGAGGGTAAGTAATCTGATATAGGTTATACCAGTTCTGTCATGCAATACATATTTCCACATTCTTCATGCTGTGAAAGAGATACATATCACACAAAATAAAAAACTAACAAAGGAAATAAAGTGAAAAATGGCCTGCTTTGTAACAATTAAAGAGGCCAGTAAATGAATGTTTGATAGAAGGGAAGCAGAGAAAGTCTATGTGGTGAGTCTCTCTCTTCCAGCACTACCCTGAGGCCACATATATACTGAGAGACTTTAAGGGGGTGTCACCCGGAAACTGGGTGACCTGGATAGTCACCACAGGAGCTGGGGGCAAGGCTTCCCTATAAGATGAGGTATGTGGTACCCCAATCTGATCCTGAATAAGGACAGGGTTCACACAAACCTCTCCCCAATCAGTTAAATTCACATTGGGTAGTCGGGCTTCAAGATGGAGGCAGCCAGACCAAGATGCGGTTCCCCTCTCCCTCCTTGTCTCTCAGGCACTCTGGAATACTATCTGACTGTTGGATGGCTTTTTATTATTTGCAATTCATGGATTTGGGGAAAGGGATGAAGGGTAGAGGGATTTTGGGGTGCCCTCTTTGCTATTCCTATGGGGTCCATCACTTAGGAGGGAACCCTATGGTTCCCACTCCTAAGCTTCTCCCCCCCCTTTCTCCTTCTGTTTCTATTTCTATTTTTCTGTTTCTTTTCTTTTCTATAATTGTGAGGTTTGACTGAAAAGGGTCTCTCAGCAAGGTTGGGAATAGGTGAAGGAGAGTAAGAGATTGCTCCCAAAATGGAGTCCAAACTTAGCTGACTCGATGGTTGAAGTCTTGATGGGTGAGATGCAATGGAATGGCTTTGATCAGGGAATCAGGGTTTCAATTTCTAAAAGAAAGATCCTCAGGAAGCCCTCAGGACTGGATCCAAGCTGGGTTGTCTTCCTCCTCCCTCTTCCCAATCCTCCACCTGAAGACCTCTCTTCCTCCTCCTCCTCAGAGAAATTCCCAGAATCCTCTCTGGTCTCAACTGTCAGCAACTGCCTTCTCTGGCTCCTTTGGTCCCATCCCCCTTGCACAAATCCCATCCTAACAGCTTTCACCTGCAATCAGACTCTAAAAGTTCCTTCTTTAGCTGTAGATAATATTTTTTATCATGAATCTCTTGGAGTTATCCTGGAAACTTGCATTGTTAATAATAGTGTTGTCCTTTTGTTGATCATTATACAATGTTTCTGTTACTGCACACAGTGTTCTCCTGGTTCTGCTCACTACATTTTGCATCACTCTATATAAGTTTTTCTGAAATTGTCCTGTTCATCATTTCTTATGATGCAATAATCTTGTTTGCATTTATTCTGTTTGTACAAAACCTTTTTAATTAACCTTTTTAATTTAGTGTAATCAAAATTATCCATTTTGCTTCTTGTGATATTCTCAATGTCTTATTTGGTCATAAATTCTTCCCTTATTCATAAATCTGACAGGCAAACTATTCTGTGTTCCTCTAGTTTGTTTATAGTATCACCCTTTATTTCCAGATCAAGTATCTATTTTGACTTTATTCTTGGTATACGTCCCTATAGAGATCCTGCTCTATAACCAGAGACTTATCTGAGTGGCCTAGGGTTGTCATCGTCTGATGCAAAGAATGAAACAGATTGGAAGCACAGCTTGTTAGCTCATAGTACTTCAAGATATACTGGAGTCGCCACTTAATTATAAAGGAAATTAAAGATCCCCTTCCCCCAAAAGCCCAAGAAAGTTTCCCACAGTTACAGAGAGCAGTATTTTTACTATAATCAAAACAAAACCCTTAGAAGCCTCCAAGTGTAGATAAAAACCCTATGCTAAACTATCAACTATATGTGTTATCTTTAAGTGGAGCCTGGGACATTTCGTTAGGCTGGAAAGCCCCTTAAGTTCTCAGCCTTGATGGTATTAAACAATTTTTTTGAGTCTCATTATTTTACTTTAATTCTGGGCAAAATGCCCTGCCAAGGGTTTGACCTTGGCCGTGCCAGCCATTTGTGTTCTTGGTCAAAGGGGTACAGAGTTAGCCCCCCTCCTGCTGGAGTGCTGAGAGCCCAAAGCTTTTTCAATAAGACTATAATGCATTTTGAAGGAAGGTGAGAATTATGAAAGGAATCAAAAGAGGAATCTCAGATTTTTATCTTAGATATCCCACTCTGTCTCAACCCTGATAGGAAGAAAACCCAATACACGGCTCTGCCAGTCTGTATTGATCTTTTGAGGGGGTCCAGATAAAAATATCTACTTGAGATTCTAATTTCTCTTAATAGTTCCCGACATATCCCCTTTCTCTTCAAAATAACATGATTTATTAGACAGGAAAACTTTGAGTAATAAAAGAAGTTAAAATTGGTTATAATCATCAGTTATAGTTGGATCTAATATGAATTACAGATCAAATTGTTTGTTTATGGCTCTCTACACGTCCCAATTCCTATGAGAGTTGATGGTCTATGCCTAGTTTCTGCCATATTGATTTCCAGTTTTCCCAGAAGATTTGTCAAATAATGAGTCCATCCCCCGCAAAAACTTCAAATTTTGGGGTTTATTGAACATTAGGTTACTATGGTCATTTAATAATGGGTGATTACCTAACTTATTCTATTGATCCACTATTCTATTTCTTAGCTAGTACCAGATTATTTTGACGATTAGTGTGTTATAATACAGTTTGAGATCTGAGATAGCTAGGCCTCCTTCCTTCATAGTTTTTTTTTCATAAATTCCCTTGATATTCTTGACCTTCTGTTCTTTCAGATTAATTTTGCTATTTTTTTCTAGCTCTATTAAATATGTTTTAGGTAGTTTGATTGTTATGGCCCTGAATAGGCAAATTAATAGATAGAATTCTCATTTCTATTATGTTGCTCTTTCCCACCCATGAGCAATTAATGTTTTTCCAATTGTTTAGGTCTGATTTTATTTGTGTAAAAAGTATTTTGTAAATTTGTTCAGATAGTCACTGGGTTTGTGTTGGTGGATAGACTCCCTCCCCCCAGGTATTTTATATTGTCTATAGTTATTTTAAGTGGAATTTCTTTTTATATCTCTTGTTATTGGACTTTGTCAGTGGTAAATAGAAAAGCTGATGTTTTATGTGGGTTTGTTTTATGTTCTATAACTCTGCTAAAGTTATTCATTGTTTTGATAAGTTTTCTGGTTAATTCTCTGGAGTTCTCTCCAAATACCCTCATATCATCTGCAGGGAATAAAAACTTTGTGTCCTCATTGCCTAGTCTAATTTTTCCATTTCTTCTCTTATTGCTATAGCTAGCATTTCTAGTACAATTTTAAACAATAGTGATAATAATGGGCATCCTGGCTCCACCTCTGATTTCATTGCCAAGATTTTCTAGCTAGTCCTCATTATAAATAATGCTTGCTGGCGGTTTTAGATAGATGTCATTTATCACATTAAAGAAAGCTCTACTTATTTCATTGTTTCCTAATGTTTTTTATAAGGAAGAGTGTCAAAAGTTTTTTCTGCATCTATTGAGACAATCATATGGTTTTGGTTGGTTTTGTCATTGATATGGTCACTTATGCTAATAGTTTTCCTAACACTGAACAAAGGTGGAAATCCTGAAAAATCAAAGGAAAGAGTAATGTAGCAATGGTTCAGTATTAGGAAAACTATTAGCATAATTTGGTGTTTAATTAAAGATTTCAAATTTGTTCTTTTTCAATTTTTTTAGTTGTATGCCCAATTCATTGATTTGCTCTTTCTCTATTTTATTGATGTAAACATTTAAAAATAGAAATTTCCCCTAAACACAGTTTTGGCTGCATCTTATAAATTTTGGTATACTATCTTCTCATTTGTAATTCCCTTTAATGAAATTGTTGATTGTTTCTATGATTTGTTTTTTGGCCGACTCATTCATTAGAATAAAATTATTTCATTTCTAATTAATTTTTAGTGTTTCTTCTGCCCTTGGTTGAATGCAATTTTTGAATTGCATTATGGTCTAAAAAGAATGCATTTAATATTTCTCTTTTCTAAATTTGTGAGGTTTTTATGCCTTCTTATGTGGTCAATTTTTGTAAAGAGGCCTTATACCACTGAGATAAGGTATATTCCTTTCTATTCCCATTTAATTTTCTACAGAGGTCTAGCATATCAAACTTTTCTTAAATTCTATTTATCTCCTTGACTTCTTTCTTTCTTTCTTTTGTTTGTTTTTGGTTGGATTTAGCTGCTTCTGAGAAGAGAAGGTTTGAAGTCCCCAGTTAGTAAAGTTGTATTGTCAATTTCCTCCTGTAACTCATGTAGTTTCTCCTTTAGGAATTTGGTCGGTATGCCATTTGGTGCATATATGTTTAGTGTTAATATTGCTTCCTTGTCTATGTTGCTTTTTATCAAGATGTAATTTCCTTATCTCTTTTGATTAGATTAACTTTTACTTTGTCTGAGATCATAATTGGTATTCCTGCTTTTTTTTTTTTACATTAGCTGAAGCATAATAAATTTTGCTCCAGTCCCTTACTTTTACTTATCTCTTATGTGTGTCTCCCTGATTTAAATGTGTTTCTTGTAGAGAGCATATTATGAGATTCTGGTTTTTAATACAGTTTGGTATCCTCTTCCATTTTATGGATGACTTCATCCCATTCACACTCATAGTTATGATTACTAATTATGTATGTCCCTCCATCTTACTTTCCTCGTGTTTATCCTTCTCTCCCCCTACTTTCAATCTTTCTCTGTTCACAAATGTTTTGCTTCTAAAAACAACTGCTTGAACACATGGGCTGATGGGGATGTTATTGGGCATGTAGACACTAAACAATAACTCCAATAAATAGTCCAACTATCAATAATGTGGAATTAGTTCTTACTCAATGATACACATAAAACCCAGTGGAATTCTGCATTGGCTAAGGGGGATTGGGGTGTTTGGGGGAGAAGGAAAGAACATGAAACATGTAACTATGGGAAAATATTCAAAATTAAAATTAAAAAAAGAAAAGAAATACAAAACAAAACAAAACAAAACAAAACAAATGTTTTGCTTCTGATCACCAGATCTCCCATTTCACCCTCCTTTTTATCCATTCCCTCCATTCTCTCATTTCCCCTTCCCTAGTAAGGTAGGTGAATGTTATTCCCACTTTGAGCTAATTCCTGAGAGTAAGATCAAGCATTGCCTGCTACCCCTTCCGCCATCTTCTCTTTCACTGTATTGACTCTTATATACCTCTTCATGTAAGACAGTGATTCCCAAAGTGGGTGCTACCACCCCCTGGTGGGTGCTGCAGCGATCCAGGAAAGCGGTGATGGCCACACTTTTTTTGTATTGCATTCTATTCTGAGTTCAATAAATAGTTTTATAATTTCCAGGGGGCGCTAAGTAATATTTTTTTCTGGAAAGAGGGTGGTAGGCCAAAAAAGTTTGGGAACCACTGATGTAAGACAATTTACCACCTTCTATCTCTCCTTTTCTCTTCTCCTATTTTGTTTTTCTTACTCATCCCTTGATTTTGGGTTTGGGGGTGGTTTTTTTTTGGATACCATTCCATCCTACGCAACTTACTTTACTCCCTTCCTTCTTTCTATGCATATTCCTTTTCACTAGCCTAATAGTGATAAAGTTCCCAGGTATCATAAGTATTGTAAGTATTTTGAGCACTTTAAGTAACTTAAGTATCTCAAGCATCATAGATATATTTAATTTCTCAATTATCACCTTTCCATGTAGGAATGTAGTCTTTTAACCTTATTATAATCCTTAAGTTTTCACTTTTCTGTTTAGCTTTTCAGGCTTCTCTTGTGTGTCAAATTTAATCATTGAATTTTCTCTTCATCACTGTTTTTTTTGTTTGTTTGTTTGTTTTTTGGTCAGGAATGCTGAGAAGTCCTCTATTTCTTTAAATATAAATTTTCCCCCCTCGGGGATTATATTCAGTTTCATAATTCTTGGTTGTAATCCTAGGTCCTTTGTCTTTTAGAATATTCTGTTCCATGCGGTCTAGTTCTTTCATGTAGAAACTTCTAGATCCTGTGTAATCTTGACTGTGATTCCCTGATATTTGTATTGTTTCCTTCTGGCTGCTCTGCAGTATTTTTCCTTGGCCTAGGAGTTCTGGAATTTTGTTATAATAGTTCTGGGGTATTTTACTTTAGCATCTCTTTCAGGTGGTGATCAATGAATTATTTCCATTTCTATTTTCCCCTTTTGTTTGAAAATATCAGGGCAGTTTTCCCTGATGATTTGTTGTAATATGACGTACAGTAATCTTTTCTGGTACTTGAGGTATGCTTGGCTGCCTTTGGCTACCACAGTGTGCACTTTAAGGGGGATGGTCCTGCTGGCTTGCTGTGGATGGACTTGTATCTGTTTTGTTCAGCTAGATTCCGCTCCCCATGCTGCCAACTCTCCTTTTGTCTTGTGAGGTGGGTTGGTACCTGCCCTGCTATTTCACTGCCCTAGACCACATAGAAATGCATTTGGCTCATCTCAATTCTGCCAGTTTATTGCTCTAGACTGAATGGCTTAAACTAGTGCCACTTCATTGCCTTGTGCAGTTTGGAAGTACATTGGGCCAGTCCCCCATTCTACTGCTTCATTGCTTCTTGCCACAAAGAAATGCATTGGATTGGCCCACATTTTGCTGGTTCTCCAGGATGCTGTATTCCCTTGGCTACTCTGCCTTCTCATCCAAGTGAGATGTATCCCTCTTGATTTCCTTTGTGGTGATTTATCTTCTTTTTTTTAATGGAGGGTTTGGGCAAGTAGAGCATCCTCTACTCCACCTTTTTAGCTTCAGGATCAACCCTTTACTTTTTAATGGCAATGTAACTTATTGAAATACAATAAGGTAAATGAATGTATACACTCCCTTATGATATTTTCCTCCTCTATCTTCTATCTGTCTAGAATTGGGAGAAGAAAAATCAGGGAAGGGATCCTGGGTGTGAAGCTCACTGAGATTGCATGAGCAGGGTCTTGAAGAAACAGAGGGTAGTGCCAGAGCTTGGTTCTATCTTCTACTTGATCTCCTCAAGTCTTTCTTTTCTCCTTCAATCTGATCCCAACTCCATCCTATCTGTCCTTGCTTTTCTACGCTCTCCATGACCATCACTACTCTTTAGGATTAGTCTCAGCTCTTCCATCATTCTGCCCCATTTCCACTACAGTAGCAGTACCAATAAAGGGTGGCAGCATTCGAATAAACTTCTTGCCCCCTAAAGACTGCCTGTTTCTCAGAATCTTCCCCTACCACCAGACCCATTGAAGAAAAAGCCTCAAATAACTAAATGGGGCAACTGGAGCAGAAAGGTTAGTCACAAAGGAGAAACTTGTACAAAATTATAGAAATCTTTCTCTGTAGTGAAACCTATGGATGATTTAAGCAAAATCCTCCCCCTGTCTCTTCTAAAGCCTTGTGCTGGCCTGAAACTCAAGTGGTAAGGATGGGGTAGGCAGGATTGGGGGCGGGAATTCACATTTTTATATAGGTAATATTTGCTAACTTCACAATGCAAGATTAGAAATATATAATTAGATTTAGAGCTAGAAGGGATATTAGAGGGTATTGAGTCTAGCCTCCTTTTTTACAGAGAAGGAAACTGAGGCACACCTCCCTTCCACCAGGGATTCTGGGCTCATTCAGATCCAAAGTCATCCTCAAAGATCTAACCCCATGAGGGTCAGGGTCTTTCTCTGGCTCTGCCCCCATTCAAGTATAAAACACCAAGGAAATCCTGTAGACTCAAAGGACTAGGTTTTCTCAAATGTGAATACAGGAGGTCCTCCCACAAAGGTACTCTACATACAATATAGATAATGGGTACAGAACAACTTCTTGTTTATTGTTTATTATAGGCATATGATACAAAGGCCTCATAGACATGCATGAACAAATATAAGCCACATAAAACACTCAAATAGTCCATTATGCTCATTATTCTCCCTGGAAGGTAATGATCCTTTATGAAACTGCTGAATAGATATTTTGAATTCACCATGAACCTGCACTGTCTGAGCAATTCACAATAATTATTGGGGAGACTTTGGCAAGGTCCAGATCTCCCGGCTACTCATAGAATAGCTTTTGTCCTCTCATTGCAAGGTTATGCTGGTATAAATCCTCTCCTTCTCTGCAAAGTATGGTGGTGGGAAAATTATCTCTCAGGGCAGGTAGCACTTGACTCAGAAACTAAGAAGGAACAGCCATGGAGTAACTGGCAAGACTATAAACGGATTTTTTTGGGCTTCCTAGTCACTGATCTTTGCTCGGAAAAAGAAACATTAAAGCAGAAAATGGTAGCCAGAAATTGTAGATTCAAAAGATTCCAGTCTCCGGCTCTCTTAGATAAAAGCTTGTCTTCCATTTCTAAGTGCCAATGCTATAAGGCTCTGTTCCCCTATTGCCCGCCCCCCCACACACGCACACTCCTCCAGGGGAGAAGTTCAAGAGAGGAAAAATTGGAAAAGAATCCCAAAAGGAGTGGAGTCATTTCAAAGCTCACTCTAATAGACCATAGAACAGTTTGGGGAGATGGATCTCCAATAGCTAATATGCTCCTGCCTGTCATTTGCAGATGATCAGGGGATGATCATGGGCACAAGGGACAAGAAAAATTCAATGTGCCCTTTTGGCAAGGCAAATGCCCCTTAGCAAGAATCTGTTGAGCCTATCTCCCCAGGAGATATTCTGTGCCAACAAATCAAACAGGGGTGCCAGACGCCATCAAGGCTGTGAGGTTAGCACGGCTACTTACAAGCTCTGACAATCCAGTACGGCAGGTTGTTCAGGAGGATGGAAATTCCACACTCAGTTTACCCCATGTGATTCTTTTTACAGTGACATTCACTTGCATTGAAATTATTGCAATAAATATCCTTATCCAGCTCAAAGGAGACACAGAAAAACAATACAGGTTCATGGAAAGAACAATCACAGCCATAGACTACCCACTATCCAAAAATAAACCCCTGCACAATCCCCTAGATTATAGAAATTTCCCCTAGAATCAGCCTAGCAAAAAACCAGCAATTAGTGAGTTAATGCAAGTTTCTAAAGTTCCCAGCAAGAAAATACCTGGCCTGAGTTTGTTCCCAAACTCCTACAGACCATAGAAACAGTGAAACACAAGGAAATTAAGGCAATGACAAACGAGCACAGAATCACCCTACCAGAACTGTATTCTTAGTGATCCTATAACAGAAAAAACACCATGGGAACAAAACATTGGTCCAGACTGATATTATTGTATCTTATTGGATGTAATCAACTACCATAACTATCTCCTTGATTGATGATGGTAATGAATAGTATAATGTAACTATATACATAATATAATTAAATATTATGCTTAGCTAGGAACTGATGTACTTGTACCTTACGCATGGCTGAAAAGAATAAGATCAAACTAAGCCAGCCCATAATGAATAATTTTTGACAAGCTTGCTTCTTTGTTTAACCACAGTAAGATATTTGGTAAATGCCAATCTTGTGATGTTTCAAAAGTTAATGTGTGATTTTGAATGTATGGGAAGAAAAAAAAAACTTGTATGAGATCATAAAGAAAAGAGGGTATAAAAATTAAAATCAGCAGATGGCAAGAAAAAGAGAAGGAACAGCCTCTGCAATTTTGACTTGCACTCTGGCTCATTTTCATTTCATTCACCACACCATCCTACCTCCAGAGACCCAACCAAGCAAAGAGCGGGCTCTTCGCAAGGGGTCCCCCCAATCATTCCTACTACTCTGTTAAAGATTAATACAAAAAAAACTTATTTCCATTTTTAAAATGTTAAGCCAAGTACGATCAATGCCTGAGTGGAGAGTAAGATTCAAAAGTACATAACTTAGTAAGCACTACTTACAGGGTCCCATGTTGGTCACTCGTTATCTTGGTGTCTTTGGGGAAAGTCATTTACTCTCTGGCTCTCATTTTATTGAGAGGCAGAAACGGGGGCCACTAACCTGTACATAAGGATTCCTGCAGGTTGTGTATTGACTCAGAAAATCACAATTTTTAATTTTGTTAAATATTTCCCAGTTTGCTGCTGGCTGCAATGAGATTTGAGTGACACTTCTGGTTAGGAGACAGAATACTTAACTTGAAGTCTGTTGGAGCAGAGATTCTAGTCACATGGAAGAAACTTGCATAAAAATGTTCGCCTTCTTTCTCTATGGTGAAGCCATGAACTATTTGAGGGACTAAATCTCTCACATGCGAAATCCTGCTTTATCATTTGTAGCCTCATTCTGACCTGAAACTCTAGTAGTATGGTGTAGGTAGTGGGTACAGCAGAGAAAACACTGGACCAGGTGTGAGCAAGAACTGAATTTAGATAAAGCCTTTGACTTTAACTGCTGTCTGCCTCAGTTTCCACAATTGTAAAATGGGAATAATAATAGAACCTACTTCATAGGGTTATTGTGAGCATTCAGTGAGTTAATATTTATAAAACACCTGGCACACAGATGCTGTATACACAGTAGCTAGTATTATATAGGTGGGAGGAAAGCCACCTCGTTATACATGTAACATGGGTTAAGTTCACAAATCAAAGTTTTGCTGAAATGTTCATATTAGATTATATTATAGATTTCAGCTCTCAACTTGTCCTACTGAATCATACTACACTTTTTCATTGCTGAAGACTTCACTGAAGAGATCTCCAGTCAAATGAAAATGAATTGGTCATCTTGATGTGGGCTGAAATTCCCATAAACCCTGTCAGGTAGCTGTAAACAATCAAAAGAACTTAGAAACAACTGGTTGATTAGTATGGGATCACCTTTCAGACAAGACACATGGGTTGCCTAGATTCCCAATCGTGCAAAAACTCCTCACATCAATCTTAGCCACAACCTAAGTCCTTGGTTGGAGGTCTCTGGACAGCAAGTACAAGTGGTTCCATTTCCTAGTCAACAGGATGACTCAAATGATGCTCAGTTTCCACATTTACTGCCCTCCTTCTGAGTTCATTAGTATCTCATTTACATTGCAGTTTGCTCCCTCCCCACAGTGGGCAAACAGAGTGAACCATGGGTAAAGCCACGCAGATCAAAGTGGACCATGGGTAAAGTGACATCAGTTCCTTGGAGACACAAGACAACTGCCCAAAAAAATGGCCTCTTCCTTAGTGACTAAGCAAGATAAACTCACTTTTATTTTTATCTATTATTCTTACTTTTACTTGTACTACTATACCACCTTACCCTATGTTACTTACTTATTATACTAGCTAGCTAACTATCTGTGGCCACTTTGTTACTATATTGTTAAATATATTCTCTTAAAATAAAGCTTGTTTCCTTATAATGGAGTCAGTCTGAGCAGTCGATTAATTCTTTGGATGAGACCCAATCAGCCTTGCCCACATTAATCTCAACTTAATAACTTAAATCTTTAATGAAGATCTAGCATAGACAAGAAATTGTTGGTGGGGGGATGTGAAGATATATAAGCTAGAACATTTGCACTTAAGGAGATTCTAATTTTTTTTGCTTAAAAAATATTTTTCCACGTTTACATGATTTAGTTTCTTTCCCTCCCCGCTCCCAGAGCCAACAAGCAATTCCACTGGGTTATACAAATGTTATCACTTATACTTATTTCCATATTATTTATTTTTGCAATAGAGCAATCTTTTAAAACCAAATCCCCAAATCATATACTCATGTAAACAAGTCATAAGTCATGTTTTTCTTCTATGTTTCTATTCCCACAGTTCTTTCTCTCCATGTGGATAGCATTGTTTCTCATAAGTCCCTTGGGATTGTCCTGGATCATTGCATTGCTACTAGTAGTAAGGTCCATTACATTGGATCATTCCACAATGTTTCATTTTCTGTGTACAATGTTCTCTTGGTTCTGCTCATTTCACTCTGCATCAGTTCATGGAGGTTCTTCCAGCTCATGGAGAAATCCTTTAAGGAGGTTCTAGCTAGAGAAGAGACACACACATCCACAAATTCTTGCAGAGGGTGAGACTAAAACCTAAAGGAAGCCAAGGAAGCCAGAAGGTGAAGGTAAAGATAGAAAATTCCAGGCATGGAGGACAACCAGTTCAAAGGCACTGAGTAGAAAGAAGAGGTATTCTGGTTAAGAAATAACAAGAAAGTTAGTGTGGTTGAATCTTGGAAGGGAAGAAAGTATAAGAACAATGGAAAGGCAAGAAGGGGCAATATCGTTATGGACTTCAAATACCAAATAGAGGATTTCATATGTGTATGGGGCTTGGGCAGTAAGGTGGTGCAATGGATAGAGTGCTGAGTTTGAAATCAGGAAGACTCATCTTCCTAGGTTCAAATCTGGCCTCAGATTCTTCCTAGCTGGGTGACCCTGGGCAACTCACTTAATCCTATTTGCCTCAGTTTCTTCATCTGTAAAATGAACTGGAGAAGAAAATAGAAAAGTATCCCATGTCTTTGGCAACAAAACCCCAAATGGGGTCATGAAGAGTCAGTTAGAACTAAATAACTAAATAACAACAACAAATATGTACAGGAAGGGGTATCATCCATGAAGGTTATGTGTGTTCAATTGTGTCTGTCCAGATGTGACTCAAAGAGAGTTATCTTTATAGAATATCCTCTGCCCACTCTTCTCCAAGGTGCGCACATACTATATATATATATATCAATATCTACAGATCTATATGCATATATTATTTGTGTCTACAGGCATATATATGACTATGTGTGTATATATATGTTCACATATATATACACATACACATATATGTATATATTAATATTAATCTAAGAAAATAATCTTGGGGCAGCTAGATGGCTCAGTGGATTAAGAGCCAGATCCAGAGATGGGAGGTCCTGGGTTCAAAACTGGCTTCAGACATTTCCCGGCTATGTGACTCTGGGCAAATCACTGTTAACCCCCATTGCCTAGTCCTTACCACTCTTCTGCTTTAGAATCAACACACAGAATTGATTCTAAAATGGAGGGTAAGGGTTTTTAAAAAAAGAAAGAAAGAAAATAATTTTTAGGTTCAAGCTATGCTCCTGATCACTGTCCTTTGAGAAAATGAGCTATATATCCAAGGCTTGATTCCCTCGCCACCAAATGCCAGTTCCACAAAAACCAAATGTAGCAAATAGCAAGGAAACCATTTATCTAGGCTGACAGCAAAAAGCAATGAAAGAAGGTATACTGATGAGAATATAACAGAAAACACACAGGGTGAATGAGCTCTTACACTAGAAGCTCAGAGAGAGACAGAGACAAAGACAGAGAAAGAAAGACAGAGAGCACCAGCCAAGGGGAAATTTTCCCAAATCATTAGTGTAGTAAGCTCAGTACGACTATAGGGACTTATGAAGAGTGAACTTCTCTACATCAGAGATGTCAAACACCTAGCCAATAGAGATAAAATCAGATTAAATTGTACCTGAGACTTTTAAAATATAATATTTTCTCCAATTATATGTAACATTTGTTTTTTAAAGTTCTGAGTCCCAAATTCTCTCTTTTTTTTCTCTTTCCCCCTCCTTGAGATGGTAATTTGATATATTATACATATTTCCATATTGGTCATGTTTTGGGAAAAGATACACACATATTTTTTTTTAAATGAAGAAACTAAAATGAAAAAAAGTATGCTTCAATCTTCATTCAGACTCTATCGCTTCTTTCTCTGGAGGTGGAGAGCATTCTTTGTCAGATGTCCCTCAGGATTGTCCTGGATCATTGTATGGCTGAGAGTAGCTGAGTCTTTCACAGTTGATCATTGTACAATATTGCTATTACTGTGTACAATGTTCTCCTGGTTCTTCCCAGTTTACTTTGCTTCAGTTCATATAAACCTTTCCAGATTTTTCTGAAATTATCCTATCATATATATATGTATATATATGTATATATACATATATATATTTTTAGCCCTTACCTTCCATCTTAGAATCAATACTGTGAATTAGTTCTAAAGCAGAAGAGTGGTAAGGGTTAGGCAAAGAGGGTTAAGTGACTTGCCCAGGGTCACACAGCTAGGAAGCTATCTGATATTTCTTAAAGTACAATAGTATTTAATTACAATCATATACCATACCTTATTCAGCCATTCCCCAATTCATGGGCATCCCCTCAATTTCTAATTCTTTTCCACCACAGAAAGAGTTGCTATAAATATTTTTGTGCAAATTGGTTCTTGTCCTCTTTTGGATACAGTCCTGAGAGTGATATTGCTGGGTCAAAGGGTATGCACAGTTTTATAGCCCTTTGGGCAGAGTTCCAAATTACTCTCCAGAAGAGCTGGATCAGTTCACAAGTCCAACACTAGTCTCTAATTGGGAAATATTTACAAAATAAATAAAAATACAATAAAACATAAATAATGTTCATTTGCACTTTTTCTTTGAGTTTGACACTACTGCTCTACATGTTAGCTTCTTTTCAGTCTCTTTCCCTTCAGAGACCATTCTCTGAAAAGAATCTGGAACCACACTTGAAGCTAGAAGCCAGAACACTAGGAGCTCTCTTGCTCTAAGCTCTGGAAAACTTTATCTCTCATGAGGAACACTGAGAAAAACAATCTCTAACAACAAAAGAGTCTTACACAAATACATATATTTGATCCTATAGGTTATGGGAGACCACTGGAGTTTGCTGAAGGGGGGGATGGAGTCCATGTGTGTGACGTGGTGAGACCAGTACTTAAAAAGCAATTGGCAAGGGCAACTAGGTGGCTCAGTGGAGAAAGTCAGGCCTGGACACAAGAGGTACTGGGTTCAGAACATCTTACGTCAGACACTTCCTAGTGACCCTGGGCAAGTCACTTGAACCCAGTTGCCTAGCCCTTAAAGCACTTTTGTCTTGGAACCAATGTTTAGAATTGATCCTAAGCAGAGAGTAAAGATTTTAAAAAACAACAAAACAATTTGGCAGTTTTGTGGAGGATAAACTGGAAAAGAAGGATAAACTGAAGACAGGAAAACCAACCAAAAGATTATTAAAATAGCAGAGGCATGAAGTAATGGTAACTTACACTAGTTTATGAGTGGAGAAAAGGAGATGAATAAGAGAGTTTGTTAAGACAGAAACATACTGTGATCAGATCCAATATTTGTGTAAAAGGGAATAGGAAGGAGGAGCCATATTCCTTTCTTTGCAACCCCAGGAATTGAACACCCACATTGTTCTCTTTTTTCCTTTTCCCTGAAAAAGCCCCAAATTGCAGATGTGGAATGCTGATGACATGAGAATATGTAAGGGGTATGTATATGTGCTGCCTGTGTCCTCCAGGATCTGCCTAGATTGGGCTAGAAGGGAGGTATGAATAGATAATGCAAGAGTCTCCTCCACCCATCCTTCCCCAAGAGAGACTGATTACTGGCAAGAGGTGAAGCTGGAGATTGGCCACTTTGTTCTCCTCAGAGAAAGCTACCAGACTAGAATTATATTTATCTTCTTCCTTAAATATTGTTAGTGTAGGGGAATCAATTTTGAGGGTCAAGCTGCATTTCTGATCCCAATCTCTCAACAGGGAAGGAATTACTCAAGCTATAAAGTCAAAGCTTGACTCCCTTCCCATCAAATGCCAGTTCCACAATAAACACACAAAGAAAATAGCAAACAAATCCATTTAGCCAAATTGATAGCAAACTAAAATTAGAGAAGTATTCAAATGAGAATATGCCAGGCAATACATAAAGTGAATGAATTCTTGTACTGAAAGTGAGATAATTCAGCTCAACCATGAAATTGGTTCCCACAACTCACCCAAAGGGGTCTCTAGTATAGTAAGCTAAGGATAAGGCTATGTTCCAGGGTTTGACTCTTCTACTTGTCAGCATCTCCCCAGAGGCTCTTTTTCCCTTTAGAGACCTAAAGAGATTCCAGAACCTCATTCTTTCTCTCTTGAAGTTGGAAGGTAGAAGACCAGGATCTCTCTTCTTGCGCAAGAGCACCAACTCTACTCTTCATTCACTGAGGCATGGAGTAATCAAACTTCACCAACATGGACAATCTTATGCAAATAGAGATGCAAATGCAAACTTGGAGCCTCCAGTTATACATAACAAAAATACTCTCCTGGATTAGACCTAACAGTACTGTGGTATATGACATAAGGGCCATATTTGGAAAGGAAACACTCATCCTCCCTGACGTCAGCTTCAAAAAAATGTTAGAAAAATTACAAAATGTAAAATAAATAATTTCGATCACATTAAACTAAAAAGTTTTTGTACAAACAAAACCAATGCTGTCAAAATTAGAAGGGAAGCAACAAACTGAGAAAAATCTTTATAACAAAAAACTCTGACAAAGGTCTAATTACTCAAATTTATAAGGAGCTAAATCAATTGTACAAAAAAACCAAGCCATTCCCCTATTGATAAATGGGCAAGGGACATGAATAGGCAATATTCAGATAAAGAAATCAAAACTATCAACAAAGAGATGAAAAAGTGTTCTAAAACTCTTATAATTAGAGAAATGCAAATCAAAACAACTCTGAGGTACCACCTCACACCTAGCAGATTAGCTAACATGATAGCAAAGGAAAGTGGGGAATGTTGGAGGGGATGTGGCAAAATTGGGACATTAATGCATTGTTAGTGGAGTTGTGAATTGATCCAACCATTCTGGATGGCAGTTTGGAACTATTCCCAAATGGCTTTAAAAGACTATCTATCTGCCTTTTGATCTAGCCATAGCACTCCTTGGTTTATACCCCAAAGAGGGGAAAAGGAAAAAGACTTGTACAAAAATATTTATAGCTGTGCTCTTTGTGGTGGCAAAAAAATTAGAAATGAGGGAATCTCCTTTGATTGGGGAATGGCTAAACAAATTGTGGTATCTGTGTGCTCAAAGTAATAATGAACTGGAAGAATTCCATGTGAACTGGAATGACCTCAAGGAATCGATGCAGAGTGAAAGGAGCAGAACCAGGAGAAAGTTGTATAGAGAGACACTGTGATAAATCGAACATAACAGACTTCTCTACTACCAGCAACACAAAGATCCAGAGCAAGGCTGAGGGGCTTATGAGAAAGAAAACTAGCCACATTCAGAGGAAGAACTGTGGGAGTAGAAACACAGAAGAAAAACAACTGCTTGATCACATGGGCTGATGGGGATATGACTGGGGATGTAGACACTAAACGAAAAGATAACTCTAGTCCAACTATCAATAATATGGAATTAGATCTTAATCAATGATACATGTAAAACCCAGTGGAATTGTGTGTTGGCTGGGGGGGGGTTGGGGGAGAGGGAAAGAACATGAGACATGTAACTATGGGAAAATATTCAAAATTAAAATTAAAAAATTAAATAAAATAATGTTAGGGATGTTCTTCCCCCACCCCCACCTTCTTCTCAAAATCCTAGTTTCCCTTGTGACAATTATTTCTTTTTTTATGCTGATCCTAAACTATGCTTATAATATGCAGAAAAACATTCCTTATAATCTGGGAATAATGACTATTTAAACAGTCTAATGGAACTGTCCTGGAGACAAATGAGAATGTAGTGCCAGAAAATTTGCAATAGCTATGGTACATATTTAATGTATTTCCATGGGGTAGGGTGGGAAGGAAGAAGGGAAAGGCACATGTTTATTCCCAAATTGTATTCAACAATAAATAATTAAATTTAGTACTTCTAAATTTCAGTATTAGTAGATAAAGATGTATATACCTCATAATTTTTTAACTTCTTTGGTTAGAATATGCTAAATTAAGATCATAAGCTGCTGGCTAAAATTTTGCAAAATGTTATGGAGGAAAATTATTAAGAAGGAACTACCTAGTATAGTGGAACCATACAAGTACCTTGTACTGGTAGTAGAGTGGAAAGAACTAGATTTTTGAGTCAGAGGACTTAGATTCAAATCTTGACTGTGCTACTTCCTACCTATGTGACCTTGGACAAATGACTTTACCTCAGTCTCAGGTTCTTAATCTGAAAAATGGTAGATTGAAGTGACCTCTTAGGTCCTCCAGCTCTAAACCTAAGACTTTTGCAGACCTATAACTAGGGCATCTTCATCTTTTAGAACGGCAATTCTTAACCCTTTTTGAGTCATGCCTTTGGTAGTCTAGTGAAGCCTTTGGACCTCTGTTTCAAAATGCATAAAATAAAATATACAAGATTACAAAGGAAGCCAGTTACATTGAAATATAGTTGTCAAAACATTTTTAAGACAAATGCATGGACCCCAGGTTAAGAATCCCTATCTAAGAGGTAAAATAATCATGGAGAGCATGATAGAGACCCAGAAAATATGGTGACTATGTGTGGAATTATCATAGTGAATAATTTTGTCACCACTGGGGAAAAAAGCATCCTCTGCAATATTAATGCCCTAGGTCAAAGGCCTATGTTTCATATGAAATACACATGCATATATATACACACACATATAACAAGGAGCTGTATTGGATTATGAGACTGTTTTATACCATTTAGACCTTATCTATCACTGTCAAGTTATCACAAAAATTCAGGACCTTAGTCACCTAATGCCGCAGTGAACAAAGAAAACCATAATTCATATATGCCATATGAAACACTTTGACCTTACAGATTTCACTACAGTTTGCCTTATCTTGGCAATTGCTGTATGTGGGGCAAAGGCAAGAGCAGTGCCTGGAACGAGGTCACAGCTCTAAAACCCAACACAATTACTATTGTAACTCCATCTGCTCTCATGCAAACTCTAGGGCTCCCAAGCTCTTACTCTTATACTTGCACTAGTATACACTAAGTCATTCTCTCCAGTCCCATATATGACTACAGAAACCACCTTCATTCTGTTACAAATAAATTAATAACTCCAGGTTCTTATTTTCCATAGAGTTTAATAATAACAACTTGAAATAAAAGAAGTAAATAGGTAGAGGTTTAAAGCCTATTTTTCTACTCTAAGTTTGATCACATGTTGATCCTTCCATATGACTCTCTGTCCACCTTTCATACCACCATCCAGGGAAGTGCCAAGAGCTTCACACTTCCCATGCCACATCTTTATTCCCCCTGCCACCACATTATGCAAAGCAGGCACTCAAATTGGAATATGGAAAGTAGGTCAAACAATCCAGGAGGGGGAGGGGATAGAAATTCCCTTTACACAATCCCCCCTGTGATTCTTTTGGGAGACAAGAATGTTGGAATCTCCTCAATTGAGGGGTTTGGGAGATTTACATGCCTAGTCTCCCCAATGAATCATTTCACATAACCAGCTTATACCTCCAAAGATTCTCTGGCATAACATTGGTAATCAGTATGAAAGAAGTCAAATCTCCGATATAAAGCTTGGAATCATCCTTTTTCCCAATAATGAACAGTGTTTAAAACTTAATTTGAACCTGAAAATCATATCACCTAGACCAGTGATGGGCAAACTACAGCCTACAGGCCAGATGTGGCCCCCCTGAAATGCTCTATCCAGCTGTGCAACATTATTCCTAATCTGACGAATACAATGAGTAGGATACAATACAATGAAACTTTGAAAGAGTCGCCTTAGAAGCAGACTGACAGATGAGCATTTCCTTCCCTTTGGCCCCCTCTTTAAAGTTTGTCCATCTCTGACCTAGACTAATAATATTTAAGGGAACACATAGATATAATTCTAGCCCAGTCCCATTTTTTTCTGAGTAGAGCAAAGAAGCTAAACTATCTGTTCCCAACTTCTTTCTTCCCCTTTTGGCAGTTATTAAGTCTCTCTTGGAGAAGTGTGAGGGAAGAAGAGGCTAGAGATATTTGTTTTGCCTCTTTTTGAGCCACACAATACCATCCCTATGTTACATGTTGGGAGAGAGCCCTCACAACATATGAGGCTTTATCACACAAAGGTAGATGAAAATAGAAGGAAAACATATACATGTGAAATAGTACAGATCTGCTAGCATTTGTATGGCAAACCACAGGAGAACGATATTTGGTGTATCATCAGAGGAAGTGGTAATGGTACTTTAGAAGATGAAAACTGAAGGAGTTACTGAATCTGACTACATATATAAAGAAGAAATTCAAGAAATTAAAACTAGAAATGACACCATTTTAAAGTGACTCTTTTTTCATAGCTACTTCAGTTGGTATATTGTTTGTAAAATCTAAGGTTTATCATTGACTCAGTTCAATGGTTTTATCCAGACTCTATCCCTCTATCCTCTATTTTCCTTCATAGCTTTGGTCTCTATCTGCTTTTGCAGAGTCTGCAGCTCAGTCACTTGAAGAGAGATAGCTGGATGGGGATGTTAGTGAGTATAGTCACACACTAATGTCTAATTCCAATAAGAAAACTTCACTATAAAACTTTACTTTAAAGAAGATTGAAGCTTCCTACCCTTCCTCCTTTAGCTAGTTCTTATGTAAAATTAATTTCCATTCAATGATCCCACTGACACTTGGCAGAGCTACTATTGCCTATCTTTAGTTTAAGAATACAAAAATGGGAATGTAAACCAGAAATTACATTCTCAATGTGCCAATATCTCTTTCAGAACAGAAATTTAAAGGGACCATGGCAGGATCATGACCCTTTCAATCTTGGTCCCTTCCCATTTTTCCAATATTCTACCTTACTCTCCTCTTACTATTCTGTGATCCAGAGAAACTGGTCTTGCTGTTGCTTGAATATAAGTCAGTTTCTCGACAGTGTAAAATGCTGGCTGTCTCCCCATCCTGGAACAAACTTGTTCTTCATTTCTGCCTCCTGGCTCCTTCCAAGTCTCAGTTGAAGTCTCACCTACTGCAAAAAATCTTTCCCAGGCTTCCTTAATTTTTGTGCCTTCTTTCTGATTGTTTGGAGATGGGTTTGAGTGAGCTTGGAATGTTCCTTATTCCACCATCATGGATGCCAAAAGCAGAACTAGTGCCTTCCCTCTGAAACTACCCTCAATTCATTTTTTTATTTTTATTTTTTAATAAATATATTTAATTTTAACATTAACTTTTTTAAAATCTGAATTCCCAATTCTCCCCTTTCCTTCTGCCCTTTCCCTATCCACTGAAAAGGCAAGCAATGTGATATCAATTATACATGTGAAGTTATACAAAACATATTTCCATAGTAGCTATGTTGCCAAAAGAAAATAAAAGCAAGAAAAATAAAGAAAGTGAAAAAAATCTGCTGCAATCTGCACTCAAAATTCATTCTTTCTCTAGATAGAGATAGCATTTTCCTTTGTGCTGTTTTGTTCAGTCATTTTTCGTCATGTCTCACTCTTCATGACTCTATTTGGAGTTTTCTTGATAAAGATACTAGGGTGCTTTGTCATTTCCTTTTCCAGTTCACTTTACAGATAAGGAAACTGAGACAAATATGAGTAAAGGGCTTGTCCAGGGTCACACACCTAGTGTCTCAGACCAGATTTGAACTCAGGATGATGAGTCTTCCTGACTCCAGGCCTGGAACTTCATCCACTGTGCCACCTATATGTCTTACGACTTCCCTTTAACAGAGAGAGAGAGAGAGAGAGAGAGAGAGAGAGAGAGAGAGAGAGAGAGAGAGAGAGAGAGAGAGAGAGAAAGAGAGAGAGAGAGAGAGAGAGAGAGAGAAAAGAAAAGAGAACAGAAGAGAACAGAAGAGAACAGAAGAGATTTCACAAAACTAATCTTTATGTCTACAGAGTCTGATAGTATAAACAGTGCTCTCCAGCAACAGACTCCCCACCCCTGTCAACAAGGACAGTTGTAGCTTTACATCTCTGATTTGGAGCCAACCTTGGTTACCTGTTCTCATTTCAGAGTGTTCAGTGTTGTTTGTTTGAAATGGTCGTCATTCTGACCATTTAAATGGTTGTAGTCGTTGGATTGATTTTCTCCTGGGGCCTTCTTCTATTTGGCATCCATTCATATAAACCTTTCCATGCTTCTCTATGTTCCTCAAATTTGTTACTTCCTATAGTGAGCATTCTTCTTGATTTTTTTCAACAGGTCCTATTGTGGACAGTGCCCAGACAATTGAATAGGGCAGCCAGGGAAGTCTATTTCAAGGTCGAGTGCTTTTCCCTGGGTAAATCTGTTCCTTTCACTCCCGCTGAGCACTGAGTTCTAACATCTTTAGTATCATTAGATCATGGATCTAGAATTAGAAGGGAGCTCAGGGAGTTACCTAGTCCAACTCCCTCATTTTAGAAACAAAGAAATCATTTTGGAGACAGAGATTGCCTTCCTCATTTCCACTTGTAAACTCCTGCTATCTATAGTCAGTTAAGTGCTCTGAGACTGACAGCACATCTAGGACCATGGATCCTGCTTTCTGCCCAGCTCTCACAGTCAGCACCTGCAGAGGCAACTCCTATGGAAAAGGAACTGGCCATCTCTGTCCTCTGCCACTCCACCACCACCTCCCGCCCCTGGGGCCAGCCTAGATGGAGTGGTATGATAATAATGAAAGTTCATGTTGAATTATAATCGTTTCTATATGAAACCTTTCTTAAGTGTTTTTTCAGTGTTCTATATATAATTTCCCTACTGTATAAATCCTAGTGAGTATAATAGCTAATTCCCATTTGACAGGTAATTCAAGTAAAGCAAAGTTCTAAATGTTTGTCCCCAGCCTATCTTTATTTTCTAGCTGCATGTAAAAAGGGGAGGGTGAGAATTCACTGATCATTAGAAAGCCTTGACACAGTCATCTGAAGCAGTGACTGGAATTCCAAGGAGTGAAACAAAACCATGCTACAAAATTTTGGTGGGGGGGTGGGCAGCTGGATGGCTCAGTGGATTGAGAGCCAGGCCTAGAGACAGGAGGTCCTGGGTTCAAATCTTACCTCAGACACTTCCTAGCTGTGTGACGCTGGGCAAGTCACTTAACCCCCATTGCCTAGCTCTGTAACAACTAAAATTAATATAGAAGGATATATATAAAAAAAGATATTAGGGTTTAAAAAAAATTTTTTTTAATTGAGGGTAGGGGACCATAGCCCATTGAAGACTCAGTAGGGACAGGTACTTCTAAGTTAGCCAAGTACCTATCTGTGACTGGTGAACTTCCTTATTCATAACCCATATAGGATCAGCTGCATTGCTAGAGAAGAAGAAACTAGACTGAAAGAGATGGGGCTACTTTGTTTCCTCTAGAACAGTGGTGGGCAAACTACAGGCTGTGGGCCAGATGCGGCCCCCTGAAATGTTCTATCCAGCTGCACAACATTATTCCTAATCTGACAAATATAATACAATGAAACTTCGCAAGAGTTGTCTTAGAAACAGACTGACAGATGAGCATTTCCTTTCCTTTGGCCCCATCTTTAAAAAGTTTGCCCATCACTGCTCTAGAAAGATTTCTTTTGAAACAAGGTGATTAATGAGACTCTTCAACTTTCCTAAAGCATCCTGTTTTCTCCGCCTTCTAGCTGTTGCTTGGGTACCTACTTCCTTGATAATTGTTCTTCTGATCCATTCAGGATTTTAAAAAATATTAAAAGAAAAAAAAAGGTTAGCTAGCTTCTAAATTACTATAATTTACTCCCACGCATCAAGGCATATGATTGTGCTGGCTTTTTTTAGGGGTAGGTTGGAGATCTGCTCCTTATTTATCTGTAAATAAGAACTGTCTTAAATAAGAAAACCAGCAAGCTCTAGCTACTGAACTTGGTGGGGAAAAGCTTATGCTAACATTTTCCTTGTGAGACTCACTTCTCCTGTGATGAAGCAAAGAGGGAAAAGTTGAAATCTCCAAGTCTACCACCTCTCTTGAAATATCCACCAAAGGGGATTGGCAGGAGAGGTCCTAAGGTTGAACTATCAGGCCAATCAGAAAGAGAACAAAGCTCCTTTTATAAGGAAGAGATAGGACTGTTAGCAGATACAAACACCTGTTAATAAACCATGTTAAGAGAAATGGCCTCATTTTCTTTATTGGGCAAAAATCTGTGTGCTACAATACTCAAAGTGGGATATGGGAGGCATCATGTTCCAGGCAAGTCAAATCCACCACCTCCTTGAAAGCCATTTTCCCTCAGACCCTGATGGATATAGCCTAGGACCCTGAACTCAAGAACTTTGCAAAGGGCAAGTGCCCCATGCCCTCAGTCATCATCCTGGGAAGCAATCTTTGTGGAAATACAATCTAACAACTGTTCCTTTTGGATGCTAAAGCCACAGCTATTGAAGCTAGAAAATTCTTGTCACCAGAATCCTTGGTTCTGTCAAATGGTTCAATACCAAAACTCAAATTTTATCAGTGGAAATGACACTCAAGAAGAGGCATTACTGTCTGTTTTGCTACTTCCTTCTAGGGACCACAGGACCTTTCCAACTTGCTATGAAACCTTTCATATGTATTGTTTCCCCCATTAGAAAGTAGGCTGTTTGAGGGAAGGGATTAGCTATTTGAATCCTCAGTGCTTGGCATAACACAAATGCCTAATACATGTTTCATTCATTCAGAAACTTGAGCCCCCACAGGAAGATTTATTTACCTGAGGTCATAGTGCTAGCAAGTAGTCAAATCAGGATTTGAATTCACATCATTGGACTCCAATGTTTGTATCTGATGATTGTGAGCTGGCCTTCTGAGATAAAGCTTCTTTAAGGTCTGGTCTTTAAATGAGGGGCCTATAATACACATCTGACACCTAATCAAACAGCTTAGATTTGATAGCACTTTTTCAGGACTTGCCCTTCACTGATAGAACTTTCCTGAACACAGGGTCACAATGGAGGTCCAGCCAGGACTGGAATTGGGAGGTCCTGGGTTCAAATATGACCCCAGACGCTTCCTGGCTGTGGGACCCTGTGCAAGTTGTTGAATCCCAACTGGTAAACCCTTATCAATTTTCTGTTTTAGAATTGATACTAAGAAAAAAGGAAGGAGTTTAAAAAGAAAAAAAGAATAAAGGGTCACTGCAACAGCTCAAGTTGGTGCTGGAAAAGAATCTCAGAAGAGAATGTGGACCAAAACATAAAGAATTTCACTGGGGTTAAATAAGCCTTGTAAAGTTCAAACCCATCATGCCAATTAGCCTGAAACCCAAAATTTACCCTTATCCCATGGAAACTTGCCTTCAAGAACCTCCCTGAATGACCCTTGTCCCAGACTGAATAATAGGCCATTAAGTACCCTGAAAAGGAATGGTGGATATACTCAAGTCTTAAGTACCCTTTTTGTTTTCCAAGTTTGTCTTATTGTACTTAGGCTGGCTCCCAGGTATCCTAGTCTTTGGCTACAACCTCTTTCCCTAACCTCTATGTGATCTACGGATTCTTTCAATGTCTATTTTGCCTTCTTGTTCAAGAATATCTGGGCAATTTTCTTGGATAATTTCTTGTAATATGATGTCAAGGTTTTTATTTTGTTCCAGGCTTTCTGTTAGACCAATAATTCTCAAATTGTCTCTCTTGGATCCATTTTCCAGGTCAGTTGTCTTTTCAATGAGATAGTTCATGTTTCCTTCTATTTTTTCATTCTTTTGATTTTGCTTTATTAATTCTTGCTGCCACAGGACATCATTAGCTTCTACTTGACCAATTCTAGTCTTTAAAGACTGATTTTCAGCTATGATCTTTTGATTTCCCTTTTTGGTTTGGTCTATCCTGCTTTTCATGGCTCCCAACAGATCAGTTCAGGTCTCCAATTTGCTTATTACTTCATTTGATTTCTGTCCCTCTTTTTCCATGTGGACTATTTCTTTAAGCTTTTATTTTCTTTTTTAATTACTTTCATTTCTTTTCTCCACTTTTCTTCTATCTTTCTTACTTGGTTCTTGAACTCCTTTTTGAGTTCCACGAGAGCTTGTGACCAATTTCCATTTTGGGGGGAAAGTTTGGATGTATTTGCTTGTTTGTCATTCTCTGCTGTTGCTTCTGTATTTTGCTCTTTTACTCCATAGAAATTATCCAGGGTCAGAAGTTTTTTCTGCTGCTGCTTATTTCTTTTGCTACTTGTGGATTGGGGTTCCTGCATGTTGGTGGACATTGTTTTCTTAACTTCTGTCTCACAGGGCTTTGCCTGGGTAATATCTTCCCTTCCCAGTCTGAAGACTGAGTGAGGAGGGCAGGCAGTTCTTTGTGTAGCATACTTTAAAGCATTTTGCCCTGAGGCTATTTTTCCAGTCCCTGCTGCCTCTGCTGTGGCCAGCCTTATTTCTGCCCAAGCTCCCTGCTCCACTGTCCAGGCTCTGCACTCTTCAGCCTCAAGTCTCAAGTCTTGCGGCCAAGGCCTTGCACTGCCCTCAAGGGTGAGTCTGTTGTACTTTCAACCAGCCCCAGAGAATTTAGAGATTATCTGGGCCCTCCCTCTGACTCTGGTGTGGTATGTGGTGTGGGAGAGAGGTGATTAGCTTGCCCTTTGATGAGTGCAGTTTTGCCCCCTTATAGCATGGGAATCCCCAAACACTGTCTACCTCTAAGGCTATGTCCCATGGGAGAGACCCTTTACTCATCCAATTTTTATTTCTGTCTTTTTGAGTCATTTTGTAATGATTGGTTAGAAGGAGATTCAGAAGGCTCCTGCTCCTAAGCCGTCATCTTAGCTCTGCCTCCCCCATAGTTTTTTATTATAGAGGAACATAGCTATGAATGGACTTTAAATGGCATTTAGTCCAAATGTCTCATTTTAGATGATAAAACTGAAGCATATAGATGTTATGTGACTTGCTCAAGGCCACATAGGTAATAAGTAGCATAGATGGGATTTTAATCTAGGGCCAATGCTCTTTCCATTATACCAGACTCCTCTTCTCTATGAGCACCCTCCACTTTATAGTTTATTTGTATACTTATGCTCCCCATTTAGAATGAAGAGGCAGCTTAGTGGCTCAGTGAATAGCACTGGAGCTAGAATCAAGAAGACCTGAGTTCAAATCCTGTCTATGACATTTCTCATCTGTGTGACCCTGAGCAGGGCACTTAACCTCTGTCTGTCTTGGTTTCCCCTATTGTAAAATAGAGATTACAGCATTTACCTTGAAGAGTTGGAAGGTTCAAATTAGATAATAATTATAAAGCACTTAGCACAGTGTCTGGCACATAGTAAGTATTTAATAAATATTTGTTCCCTTCCCTTCCCCAATTAGAATATAAGTACCTTGGGGTAGGGTTTCATTCTTTGTATTGTGTTCCCAGGATCTATGGCAGTGCCTGGCAAATATCACTCACTTAATAGTTATGGAGGGGTTGCAGGAGCACAGGCCATGAAGTCCAGAGGACCTGTGTTCAAATATGGCCTCCGCCAGTTCTTGTGTGACCCTGGGCAAATCACTTAACTCCAGTTGCTTGGCCCTTGCCTTTTGCCTTAGAATTGACACTGTCCACATGAATTCTGAAACCTCAAGTTTGCCTATTTCCCTGGAGAACTTGCCTTTAAAGGAAGTCTCAAACTGATTTTGTCTTAGACCAAATGAGGGATCACCAAGCGTCCATTAAGTATTCTGAATAGGAGTAACAGAAATGCTCAAATACTCAATCACCCTTTTTGTCTTATGTTTCCCCCATTGTATCAGAAATCCGTTCCCAAAAAGATCAACACCTGTGCAGGAACCATCCTTTTAGCAGGGGTCGGCAACGTATGGCTCTTGAGCCATATCTGGTTCTTTTGAGGGCCAGATATGGCTCTTTCTGTAGGAGTCATAAAGTCAACTTTTTTTCAGGTGCTGTTACAGGAGCGTGCATTGTGAGCACTATATGGCTCTCACAAAATTACATTTTAAAAAATGTGGCATTTATGGCTCTCACGGCCAAAAAGGTTGCTGACCCCTGCCTTTAGTATCCATCGTAGTAAACCATTCCCTGATACCCCAGTCTCTGGCTACAGCCTCTTTCCTAAGACTGCTTACAACCTGTTAGTGTATGTTTGCTGGACTTAATTCCCCCAAAGCTATATAAGATCCCTATATTCTATTATTCTTTGGAGCACCATCTAGCTCTGAGATCCTCTCAGAGACACTGTCCCCAGAACCCCCAGGGTTCAACTCTGTGTAATATTTATCACTTGGATCTGTGTGGCAGCCAATTATTTAAGGACCTATCTTTTTCTTGATTAAAGATTTGGTTTTGCTGACTACTTTAGTGGTTCTGTGTTTTTCCAGGTTGACAACAAGAAGACAGAAGGTAAGGGCTTAATAATAAATAAATGGACAAATGGTTATAGATTTACATGATATTCCCTACTAGCCTACAAATGCCTTGAGGGCAGGTACCCTGACCTATTTATCTTTCTCAGCTATATATCACAATGTGTAATATACTTTAGATGCTTCATAATTGATCTGAATTGAGTTGAATTGAATTTTCAAGGAGTCTTTCTTAACTTTCCTTTAAAAAATTCTCTGGGCTTTCAGAAGGGTGAGACCAAAGCATCACTTAATATAGTAATAATCTTAAGATAAAGATGCCCAGAAAAGGCTTATGCCTGGCATGGCTAAATACTAGAGTTTTTTTTTTTAACCTGCTTCTTAAACAGAGTGCATGGAAAGTAACTTGATCTTTTCTTGCTGACTCAGTTATTATACTTTAAAGTGATGCCTCAGGCTATTGACTTGGTACTGGGCAGTCAGCCATTGCTCCAAATGGTCTCACGCCAATGGGTTTTCAGTTGGGAAGTCTAGCTTTGAGAACTGGTGTCAGTTTCCATTGCCACCCCACCCACTCCTAGTCCAGTGTTAGCTGTAACCTTAGCAGTTGAACGAGGCCAGCCAGTCAGAACTAGACTAGCAGATTCAGCAATCAATAACCTAAATGTAATTTTACATTCAATTCAGAGTCTCAGGTCTCAGGATGGAGTAAGGGTCCTGGGCTTTACAGCAATCCCTTTCCTAACTGTTCAGTGGGTTGTTTTTTCTTTGGAGTTTTTTTGGTCATGGATATGTTCCTGGTTGGGTTCCAAGATGGTGGAATTCCCACTGACCTGTAAGCGAAGGGTCATTATTCTCAGCCTTTCAGCTAAAAGCCTTTGAACTTGTAAACTTTGCTTCTGTGCCTCATATTCTTTTGTAATGTCAACTTTGAAAAACACAGAAGAGCCAAAGTAGTTAGAAAGAACAAATCTTTAATCAAGATGAGGGAGACAATGCTCTATCAGTCATCACACAGAGTCATGCCCAAGATACCATACAAAGGCAAACTCTGGAACCCTGTGAACACTGTCGTCAGGAAAATGCACCTCGAAAAGGGATTTCCCTATGAACTAAAGAACTCTGGGGAAGGAAGGAAGGGAAACACACACTGATTGGTTACAAGGAAGCTTGGGAAAGAGGTTGTAGTCAGAGGCTCGGGTACCAGGGAGTGCCTGAGAGGCTAAGAAGACAAAAAGGGTACTTGACATTTGAGTAACTCTATCACTCCTATTCAGGGTGCTTAATGGCTGCTTAATGGTCCACTGTACAGTCTGGGACAAGGGTCTGTTTGGAAGTTCCTTGAAGGCAAGTTCCCAAATGACAAAGGTAAATTTGTGGGTTCCATAAAAGAAGTCATCAGTATTGTTTCCCTTTTTTAAAAATAGTTTTTCAAAGAGACCGAGAGGTTAAATGGAACAGACTTGGGATAAATGACAGTAGCAAGTTAGTGTTCAATAAACCCAAAGATCCCACCTTTTGGGTCAAGAACCTACTATTTTTCAAAAACTGCTAGGAAAATTGGAAAACAGTATGGGAGAGATTAGGTTTAGATCAACATCTCACAACCTATGCCAAGATAAATTCAGAATGGGTAAATGACTTAAATATAAAGAAGGAAATGATAAGTAAATTAGGTGAACATAGAATAGTTTACCTGTCAGATCTATGGAAAAGGAAAATAATTTAAGTCCAAGCAAGAGATAGAGAATATTACAAAATATAAAATTAATAATTTTGATTAAATTAAAAAGGTTTTGTACAAACAAAACCAATTGTATAAATGGAAATTTTGAACCTCAGACTGCATTCCCCATAAGTCCTTAGTATTTCCCAGAATTCCTTTTAATGTCTCCTGTGCCTCCACATTTACATGGTCACTTTATTGTTTTATAGCTGGCTGTAACTCCTCCCTCTTTCTCTTTGGATCCTGGGAGTGAGCTGGTTAGTACCTTTTAGTTAGTCTCTTTTGTTAGTTTGTTATTAATAAAATATTTATAAATATATTTAGCATTTTGCATATCAATTTTAATCTCCACATTATGGCTAACCACAAAGGGACAGAATTCTCAAATATTTTTTTAAAATAGATTTTCAGTATAATTAGTAAGTTTGCCAGAGAGCTGAGAGCTGGGGTTTCCCTTTCTTGCCCTATGCTCCTGCAGTTTCTTTCTTCACTGGTCACTCAGCTTGCCTGCTTTCACCCCATCTTGGCCACTGCAGACTCTGCCCGCCAGCCTGCCAGCTGCCTGCTTTTGCTGCGGCTGCCTTTTCACACCCATCTGTTCCAGCCAGTGTTCCTCATCACTCCAGACCAGCCTGCAGCCTGCCAATCCGAACTGCTTTTTTCCAATGGAAGGGTGAGATCCCAGTCCCTTCCCCCATCCCACATGGGTTTTTCAGCCCGTGCTGCCATTTTTTAAGCCAAAGTCTTAAACTGATCCTGGACTCCTGGCTGAGAGAGACTTGCAACTTGGGATTTATTTTTTTTTTCACAAGAAGGGGACTTCTCTGCATTTTTTTTTCCTTTTGAGAGCAGAGACTAAATCAGTAGATTCAAAGTAGAAGTTTTTGGGATTTTGTCTCTACCTTTTGGCCAGCTCTGTCATATGCAAATACCCTATTGTTCTTCCTTTAGAAAATTTGCTTCCTTTTGTTTACTCTATAAAAACATTTATAGCTGTGTTCTTTGTGTGGCAAAAAACTGGAAAATGGGAGAGGGGGTTCCCTCAATTGAGGAATAGCTGAACAAATTGTGGTATCTGATGGTGATGGAATATTATTGTGCTGAAAAGAATGATGAACTAGAGAATTTCCATGAGAACTGGAAAGACTTGCAGGAAATGATGCAGAGCAAAAGGAGCAGAATCAGTAGAATACAGAGACTAATACACTGTGGCACAATCGACTGTAATGGACTTCTCTACTAGCAGCAATGCAATGATCCAGGACAATTCAGAGGAGCTTATGAGAAAGAACATTATCCATATCCAGAGAAAGAACTGTGGGAGTAGAAATGCAGAAGAAAAACATATAATTGATCACATGGTTCAATGGGTATATGATTGGGGATGTTGATTTTAATTGATCATTCTATTGCATATATTAATAATATGGAAATAGGTTTTGAATACTGATACATGTAAAACACAGTGGAATTGCTCATCAGCTCAGGGAGGGGGGAGGGAAGGAAAGAGGAGGGGAAGAACATGAATCATGTAACCATGGAAAACTATTCTAAAATAAATAACTAAATAGAATTTTTTAAAAATACAAAAATAAAAGTTTTTCACTATTCAGATGGCAAAAGGGGATTGACTCCTTCCACAGAGGAAGAATGTTGATTTTCCATGGGGAGAAAAGGAGGTGGAAGTTCCATAAGCTAATGGGGGAAGAAGCCAAAAAATTTGGTGAAGAAAGCTGTTTTAGTGAGGTGAATATAATTCAATAGTTATTCTGGCTTCTAAGGATAGGAAGCTAGAGACAAAGGTCAGGTAGAAAACAATCTCTAGGTAGAAGCAGGTGATCAATTTGGAACAAAAAAAAATATGAAATTTTTTTAAGCTTTAAAAGACTTTATTTTTAAAGTTTTTATTTTGAATATTTTCCCAGTTACATATTTTATGTTCTTCCCCCACCCCAAACCTTTCTAACCCCGCTTTAGCCAATGTGCAATTCCACTGAGTTTTACAGGTAGCATTGATCAAGACCTAATTCCATATTATTGATAGTTGGACTAGAAAAACACATGAAATCTTAAAAAGACAAATGCTCTGAGGTATGCCTTTAGTCTATATGTGGGACCCATACGCCCAAGCTTCCATGCTATAGAGGACTCAGGACTCAGTTCTGGGCTCCTTTCTACTCAGCAACTAAAAACAACTTCCTTTATCTTTCCAGGGCAGAAGTTCTTAAATCTTTTTTTTTTTTTTTGCCTCATTGACCCCTCTGGTAGTCTAATTGAAGCCTGTTGCTTACTTCTCTGAGTAATGTTCTTAAATGTAAATTTACAGATGTACAAATTTACATTTTGCAGAAAATTACAAAGGAAATAAATTCTACTTGAAAGTTATAAAAAAGTTGTTTTTTTTTTTAGTTCAAGGACTCCCAGTTTAAGAATCCCTATTCTCCAAACTAGTGTCAGCTCTCAAAAAGGAGATCCTTCAACTTTTAGTCCTAAAGGTAGCTCCCCTTTGTAAATGCTAATGGACTATATAGCTTTCCCAAGGACAATCTTGTTTTATAGAACCCCAACATTTACTTTTATCCCTTGGGAACTTACCTTCCGGGAACTCCCAGACTGACCTTTGTCCCAGATTAAACAAAAAAGTCATCAAGCACCCATTAAGCACTTTGGATAGAATCTCCCAGGTTGTCCAGTCCATGGCTGGAATCCTCTTTCCTTAGCCTCCTTGTAAGCCAATTAGTTGTCATTCCTTTCTTTTATTTCCTAAAGGGTATATAGGACCACAAGTTCTTCAGTTCATTGGAAATTCCCATGATGGCCATTTCCATGCATGGCGCATTTTCCAGGATACATTGTTCCCAGAGTCCCAGAGCCTGGCTTTGTGTGGTGACCATACAAACTCTTGTCTCTATTAAAGACTTGTTCATTCTAATTTCTTTGGCGGTTCTGTGTTTTTCAAGGTTGACACTTATAACAGGTAAGTCCCATTTCCTTAATTAGGACCAGAGGAAATTTTGCATATTTCCTGAGGTCTATTCTAAACACTAAACAAAGAAGACAAACTCAGAATCTGGCAGATTCTGACATTTTAAAAAATGATTATTTCCTTATTATTATTTTAACAATAAAGAAAATAACTATACTCTCAGCAAAACAAATCACAGTAATTTCCAAAAATCTTACTAAACAGCACTTCAAGCTAAGACTTTTGAAAGATTTATTCAAACAAATTATTTCTGCTTTCATATTATTCCATCCTTTTCCCAATTACCTTAATACAACTTAAAAATTTGCCATCAAAAAAATTTAACTTTGCCAATAATTCTAGATATTGGATTTTCCTAAAAAGGACTATAAGATGTTTAATTTTTTAAAACTACAAGGAGGCAGTTAAGTGGTTCAGTGGATTGAGAGCTAGGCCTAGAGATGGGAAGTCCTGGGTTTGAATCTACACTCAAATATTTCTTTAGTATGTGACCCTGGAAAAGTCACTTAACCCCATTTGCCTAGCTTTTACCACTCTTCTGCCTGGGAACTAATCCAAGATGGAAGGTAAGGGTTTTTGTTTTTGAATAACTACAATTGGACTACAATGGGCTGCTTTCTGAAAGTCAAGAAACCACTGCACCTCCCATAAGTAACAGTGAGAATTTTATGGCTGAAAGAAAAGGGAGATCCTTCTGAACTTGTACATATTGGCCTCTAGAACATCTAAGCCAGTAATGGTGAACCTTTTAGAGATTGAGTACAAAACTGTAACCCTCACACCATATGTGAGCCCCCCACCCCTACCAGAGGGGAGAAGGAAGAACCACTTCCATTGGGCTGCTGGGCAGAGGGGTGGGTCATGTAAGAAATGTCCCCAGGTGCACATGGGAGAGGGGGAAGGGAGCAGTCTCCTTCAGCATGTTCTTTTTGGTTTGCCGATATGGATCTGGGCTAACCCCTTATTTTACAGATGAGAAAAATGAGATTTATGGAGATTAAATAATTTGCCCAACATCACCTAGAAGGTAGGGGAGGAACCCTGCTGCCCAGATGAATGATATTGCTCATCCAAATAAATTAAGACATTCATCCAGTTACTCTGGTGCAGAGCCTATACTAGACTCTAGCCCGTCCTTATCCACTGTGCGGTCCAGAAAGAATGAATATGGTCCAGTTATACTATCTAGCTATCAGTTCAGGAATAGGCTTCAAGACTAACCCTGAAATTACTAGATAGTGTTTCTTTGTAGAAGCCACGTGGCATAAAGGAAAAATGGGTAAACTAGAGTCAAAAAGACTTGAGTTTCAGTCCTGCCTCTAACATATATTTTACTCAATGACCACAGACAAGTGCCCCTGGGCAACTCTCTAAGACTCCCTAATTACCATTTAGCTGCCTTATCTGCATGGGTCATTTTCCACACTGAGAGATCCTCATACAGATGAAATCACTGGTGCTCTCCTCAAAATTGTTTTCTTTTTCAAGTCATTATAAATGACAGCACGATGGATAGTACTTACTCATTTCCCTTAGTTCAAAACCAGATATAGACATCTGCAAGCTATGTGACCCTGGGCAAGCTATTCTCTTTGACTCAGTTCCCTCATATGTTAAACAAACAGAAGAAAGCAAACCTCTCCAGTATCTTTGCCAAGAAAACCTCAAATGGGGTCATGAAGAATTGGACATGATTGAAAATAACTGAACAGTAACAAAAATCACTTAATAAACATTTTTTTTTATCTGTTGTCAAGTTTTTCCAAAACTTTTTGGCTATTAGGACACTCAATCATCAAATACTAGAATATTAAAGCTGGAAAAGACCCTAAAAGCCATCTAGTCCAACTCCTTTATGTATAGGTGGATCGATAAGGGCCAGAGAAAGGACTTGGTCAACTGTTTCTTTACCAATTTTTATGAAAGTCAGGAAACCATTGCACCCTCCCACCCTCCAAAGTAACACTGGGAATTCCATAGCTGAAAAAAAAAAGGAAGACCCTCCTGAATTTGTACAAACTGGCCTCTGGACTATCTTGGTCAGCACTGGTGATACTTAAAGAGATTTGAGTGCCCAAACTGCAAGGTCAGGTTGCCTGTAAGCCCCACCCCCAAATTACCCCAAACAGCTTAGGAGAGAAGTGCTTGCATTGGGCAGCTGGGTGGATGGGGTGGGGTATGCAAAAAATGTCCTCCTGCCTGGTGGAGAGGGGGAATGGAGCAGCCCCTTCTGGCACATATGCCACATCTTCAACACAGATCTAGGTTAACGCCCTTTCCTGATGAAAAAAAACCAACAGGTTTATGGAGATTAAATAATCCTTAAATGTATAAATTCTTTCCTCTGAATTTCATGAGTTATTTCTCAATAAGTAAATAGTTTACATGTTAGTCTATACATATAAAAATATATACATATTTATCTGTTTTCCCCTAATAGAAGATAAACTCCTTGGGAACAGGGATGATATTTTGTCTTTGTATTCCCAGTATCCAGAGTAGTGCCTTTAGTACTAGAAGTACGTCCAAACACAGCACAGGTGGCCTACTTATCTTCCGGACTAGGAAAAATCAGTAGACAATAGAATTAAAAAACAAATTTGGAGTCCTTTATTCTTTATCTTTTCTTCTATTTTTCCTTTATGTACCAATCTTTTCAAATGAACTTTCTTATCTCTCCAGGACCTTATCCCACCCTCCCCCTAGTCCACCCTCCTTCCCAAGTCATTCTTCCTTCCTCTTTTGGGCTGCCGGGTTTGGCTTTTATATGGATACCCAGCTCTCCACATTTTCCTTCCTGCCTCTGTAGCTACAGTGCAAAACCTATTCTATCCATTCTACCCAGAATCATTCTGCCTTACCTAGGAAATGCTCCCAGTATTCCCCATGAGCTTTCTATAATATCTAACAGAGGAAGATTGCATTTTTGCTTCCAAAAGATTTTTGGAAAATTAGCAGTAGAGTGTGTAAATTAGTTTCCCGAAAGTATATTATATGTCTATAAATCTAATTATTAACGGATTTTAGATTTAGAGTTGGATGTGACTTGAGAGGTCATCAAGATAGCTTGCACACTCCTTTACTAATTTAAGATAGTGGAATATCAACACAAGAAAAATAAATGGATTCAGGATCTACTTCTTCCCATAACCGTTTCCACTTTCAGTTGAACAATTTAGTAGACCTTTAAACGAAATTCTTAGAACTCAAAGATAAGGAAAAAGATGTCAATACTTAAATAGTAAACCATTAATATAGGATGGAGCTGGGCAGGTGAACACACTTGAGAAATTAATTCAAGGCCTGACCTCATGTAGAACTATTTCCAACGTATCCAAATTTCAGTGAATTACCATCAAGTAGAGACAGTGTTCTTTACTCTTTTTGTCTGTTCTAAATATCTATGCAATCACTGTTATGAAGGAGAATTGCACTGCAAGGGAAATTGCTAAATACACATTTCCCATCAGTGGGAAAGAGGCATTATGGAATACGCATTACCTACAGAGAGAATGAGATTATGCTTCATTTGGCAAGAAGTCAGATAATCAGGGGCTCTGAGCAATAGTTTGATAATCAGTTTGTAAAGTGTTTCACATCATGCTGAATAAAAGATACTATCCATTCAAGATCTTTAAATTATTTAAATGAGAAATCTGTAATGATCAAATTGAGAATAGCAGGTCAAGGATACTGGTGAGCTCATTTTAAAACTAAAACAAGGGGCAAGTATAAGGCACTCTTGAAACATAGAAAAGAAACTCAAGATTCATATTAGGTTGGACATGAATGACACACAAAAGCTGTCTGTTCCTAAAACCATTGGGTTCTTGACAATTTCCTTTCTAAGGCTGAGGCTAGCCAGTACATTTTAGGTCTTTCATACTTCAAAAAGCAGGTCATTTCTAAAGACTGCTTTTTGGTCAGTATGACTTCAGTGTTATTCATTATTCATTATGCAACAAGCCTGAAAAGTTTTATTTATGTTAATAATGGTAGGGGGAGGGAAGTAGAAAGGGAAATCTACTGAGAGTGTAGGTCACTGCACAGATTTTAATGCCATCCAGAATGAACAGGGCCCAAAAGTTTATCACCTGGTGGCCAAACTACTTGGCTCCTCCTGAGCTAAGATAGGTTTAGAAAACAGGCTTGGAGTGCATTGCTAAGCCTCACCTGGAAGATTTTACAGTTTGGTAGACTATTCAGGGCTTGTATACTCTCTTGGTTTAGCCTTTGATAACCCTTGCTTACTACTTCCATGCCAGGATGGGGCAATTGAATACAATTTTTTAAAAAATTAATATTTTTCCATGTTTCCATGATTCATGTTCTTTCCTCCCCCTCCTCCTGAAGCTGATGAGCAACTCCCCTGGGTTATACATGTATCATTGTTCAAAACCCATTTCCGTATTAATATTTGCAATAGAGTGATCATTTAAAGTCAGAATTTCCAATCATATCCCCATTAAACCATGTGATCGATCATGTTTTTCTTCTGTTTCTGTTCTCACAGTTCTCTGGATGAGGATATTGTTCTTTTTCATAATGAACATAAATTTAGTGAAGGAATAGATTCCCTTGAATCAAGAGTCTCAACTTCCAGTCCAAGGACAGATTTCAGGTGGGTACATGAACTTGGATGGGGAAAAAAAATTATATCAACTTCTAAGACAATTAGCATTTGTTTCAATTACTTAAAAACATGATTCTGAGAATGGGTCAGTCTAGAGGTTTTGCCATACTGCCAAAAGGGTCCACAAAAATGGTTGAGAAAGTCGGTTTTAAAGCCTGATCTTTTCCTGGCACTCCATGAAATTTTGATTCCTGATCCCAATTTGACAATGACCATCACCCAACCTTTCCCCTCTAACTTCACATAGCGTTTTGTTTTATATGATCTCTATAATATGCTTTGCACTCCCAGAGCCAGGCAAGGTACATACAGGGGTTGGGATGTCTCTTTTCTGCTTTTGGCTTGAGCTCCCATTGGTATATTAAAGATGTTTTAAAAATCTACCCAAAAGTCCGATAGAGGCAGCTTGGTGGCACAGTGGATAGAACCTGGGACCTGACACATATTGGTTTAACCTCTCAGCTTTCTCATCTGAAAAATGGAGATAATACCTATCACACAGGGTATGTCGTGAGGACCAAGGGGGGTATTTGTAAAATGTCTAGTACAATCCCTGGCACATATAGTGGGCTCTTAATAAAGGCTTGTTTCCTTCTAAGGCCATTAAAAATTACTCAAGAGATTTAGAAATTTTGTAGCTTTAAAACACGGTAACTGAGCCATGCTTTTTAGGGCCACACTTACACCAAGTTTCCAGTGCTAAAATGAAACAGAGAGGTAATATTTAGCTACTTCAGGAACATACCCTTTCATTTGGGTTCTTTGGGCCCGTGACAGATCAAAGTGGGATTGCCATATTCAGATAAAAACAGATCTTTTCCCATAAAGATTTGGAGACCTGTCTCACTAGATCACTTAGTAGTAGGGACCCAAATATGATACTGAAGAGGTAACAAAGGAGAACCTGTAAAATGTTACCAAGAGCAAATATGTCAAGGTATAATTGTAACATCAGGAGTCTTGTAGAAGCTACTGTGTATCACCAAGCTCTGCTCTGCCACAAATTTGTGGGATCAGTTATTTAATTATACTGGTTCTTCAACAATAGAGCCCCAGAGATGCTTCCTGACTATTCAACCAGCAATAGGTTTTCATCTAATCCATGAGCATATTTAATTCCATTCAACAACTGCTAGAACATTTAAGCATCCAAAGTACTAGAGATACAAAGGCAAAAAACCGCAAACCAACCACCACCACCAAACAGAACTGCCTTTTGACATTTAACTGTGTGACCTCGGGCAAATAACATGTAGTCTCTGAGCTTTTCTTCCCAATTGTGGATACCAATATCCTATGCCTAGAATATCTAGTAATATCTACACTATTATTGTGATAGGCATATGAGATAATGCATGTAAAGTGAGTTGTAAACTTTATAGCACTATTGAAATTTGGTTATTGCTATATTATTCTACTTATACAAATCTCTAAAGAGACTGAAATCATGGAAAGCGAAATGGATAAATGCTTATTTTATGCCAGATTATGCCTTCTCGATGGTCTTGAAGTTATAGTCTTAAGATTTTATTGGATGCATCATAAGTATGGTGACCTGGAACTTTTTGGCAAAGTACCTGAAACAAATCCTGAAGGCAAAGCCTTTTGACTGGTTCAAGAAGGGTAGAAAATCCACAAAGGACTGGCAGCTGAACTTTGACTCCAGTTACTTTCTGGAAAAAAGTAAGAGGCAAGCTTGTTTTATGAAAAAGCTTTGCTTTTTGGGATACTACTAGGAAAAAGGTGGAGGAATTTTCATGTCCATTTCCTACCAAGGTTACAAGGTACAAAGGAATAAAATTGATGAAGTATAGTGACCTGGAAAGATTTGTATTCCAATTCTGATGGCTGTGTGACTGAGCAAACCACTTGATTTCACTGAGCCTTTGTTTTTTCTACAAAATAAGTGTATCAACTTTGCCTACTTAAGTGAGTTGTTGGGAAAACATTTGTGAACTATATAGAATTAAATGTGAGCTATTGTTATCCTACTTTTGTAACATAGGAACAATAATATTACTGGACTATTATGGGGCCATGAAATGTAAAAACTAAGAAAAATGCTGGGAAGTATTCTACATATATTTTATATCAGAATCTATAGAATAAAGCATTGTAGGAAAATCCAGAGAGTTCTTTAAAACACAGAATTAACCTTCTGGAGAAAGGTAAAAAAAAATCCCATGAAGAGTTTCATGAAAAGTACAATGGACCAAATGCAAAAGGATTAAAAGGTCATTGAAGAAAATCAGTCTTTAAAAATCAGAATTGGGCAAATAGAAGCTAATGACTTTATGAGACATCAAGTAACAAAACAAAATCATAAGAATGGAAAAAATAGAAAATGAGATCTCATTGAAAAAAGGAACTGACCTGGAAAATAGATCCAGGAGAGACAATCTAAGAAATTTTTGAACTACCTGAAAGCCATGATCAAAAGGAAAAGGCAGACATATTACAATAAACTAACAAATAAAATTGCCCCAATATTCTTGAATGACAGGGTAAAATAGAAATGAAAAGAATCCACAGGATCACCTCTTGCAATAAATTCCCAAACGATAACTCTCAAGAATGTTAGAGTTCCCAGGCTAATGAGAAAATACTGCAGACAGAAACAAAAAATCATGGAGCCCCAGTCAGGATTACACAAGATCTTCCAGCTTCTACATTGAAGGATCGGAAGGTTTGGAATATGATATTCTGGAAGGTAAGGGGAACTGAGTTTATAACCAGGAATCACCTATCCATTAAAACTGACTATATTCTTAAAGGGGAAAAATAGGGTTACTTAAAATAGATTTCTAAGCATTCCCAAAGATCAGACCTAAACAGAAATATTGATATCCAAACACAAAATTCAGGAGAAGCATAAAAAGGTAAAGAGAACAGTATTATAGGATACTGTACCAATAGCTGGAAAGGACTTCAGCGGCAGTCTAACCAATATCCTCACTTTATAGAAAGGCTAAGTAGATAGTGTCAAAGGTTGGATTTGAACTGAAGTTCTTTGATTCATGTTTCATTAAAGTGCTAGTCTGAATTTTCATTGTGGGGGAAGTTTTAGATTCCCAAAGGTCAAATGCCATCAAACTAGAAAGACTTCCAGTGTAGACCTGACTTCGCTCAGTTTATAAAATGTGCCATTAGAGAACCAGACAGGATTAGAGAAGTTTATTATCATGTTGGCCATCAGATAGGTCAATATTTGGAAAATATTTTTGGCCATAGCAATTCAAGACATCATGGTTGTGATCTACCTCAGGGGAGGACATATGTTTATTGGTGAAACCACGGATCCTTGAAGTACCTAAATATTTTCTTAATTCTAATATTCCTTTGTACCTTGTGATCTTGGTAGGATATATACGTGAAAATTTCTCCCAACTTTTCCTAGCAATATCCCAGAAAGCAAAGCTTTTTCATAAAATGGAGAAATCAGGCGGCTTCTTGGAAGTAGGTAAACAGATATGGATATAACCATAAACATTAAGCACCTGCCATGTGCCAAGCACTAAGGAAGTTTTTCTCCTTGAAAATAACGTTAACATTGTGGAGAATGAATTGGTCTAGAGCTATGATGGTGAACCTATGGCATGTGCCAAAGATGGCTCACAGAGCCCTCTCTGTGGGCATACCTGGGTATCCTGCCAGTTACTAGAAAGCCAGAGGGACTCGGGGAAGAGTTGTTTCACTCCCCTTATCCATGCACCTGAGGACATTTGTCATTTTACCTGCCCCTCTGCCTGGCAACCCAATGGGAACACTTTCTCCTTTATCTGGGATAAGGTACAGGGAATGTGTGTGGGGGGAGGTGAGGTGGCTCATATGCTGTGTGAGGGTTCAGTGCAGATAGCAACCTATTGAGTCTGTGGTGAAGGTGATTCCTGTGGTGGGGTTGGAGAGGAGCAAGGTTTGAGGGGAGCATATCTCACAGCATGGCACATAGCTGGAGGAGAACAGAGCTAGAGTAGAACAGAGCAGAGCTGGGGCAACTTTCCTCCTCCTCTCCACAAACAATTCTCATCACATGCCCCCTCCTCTCCCCAGTAGGCCAGTGGGAGAGCTTCCTCCCTCCCCGGTCTGGAGGAAGGGGGAGTGGTGGGGAATGAGGGGGGGGGTAGGATACAGCAATGGGGTGGGTGGGTGGGTGTGAGGGAGGGCCTGGCACTCTATCTCTAAAGGATTTGCCATCACTGGCTTAGAGACCATCCTAGGGAACTTCCATAGTTTTCTTGGGACACTTCCCTAATGAAAAAACTCATGCTTTTTTGTTATCCTTAAGGTGTAAAAGTGAAATTTGGGAAATGCCATCTAAAAGTATATATAACTACTAAAGGAAATGTGTAGTAAAGACTTTTCTCTTTTAGGTTATCACCAGATCCAGTCAGTCTTCCTCAATCTTAAAATTCACTCTACAGGCTGCCATCAGAAGTCTCTTTAGCTCATCTCACAATCTGTTAAAAAAATAAAATGTTGCTAAATAGCCCTATTTCCTATAAAGATCAGATTCCAAAAAACCTGGCCTTGAAGGTTTTTTGCAATTCCGCTTCATGGTCTCTCCTCTGGAAAATGAAGATGGACTAGAACTCTAGGGCAACAATAGCAAACCTTTTAGAGATCCATTGCCCAAACTGGAACCTTCCTGTCATATGTGAGCTTTTTACCTTTTACCCCAGACAGGGAAGGAAAAGCTCCTAATAGGCTGCTGACCAGAGAGGAAAGACATGTGAAAAATGTCCTCAGGAGCACAGGGAGAGGGAAAGGGGAGCAGCCCCCTCTGGCACAGGTGCCATAGGTTTGCCAACATAGCTCTAGGGTTTCCTCTAGCTGTATATCAAATAGTGAATACTTCTCTGGCATATTGTTTTGCTGAGCACTTTCTATCCATTATTCCATTTGATCCTGGAAACAACTTGCTATTATCAACCCTATTTTATGGATGAGGAAATCAAGGCTGAAGGGGAGTAAGTGATTTGTCCAGGGTTACATAATATTCCAGGAATATATCCTGGTTCAGTGTGAGATCCCTTTCAATCATCCTAGATCACTCTAATGCTTCCCACTATCAACTTGGACATCATAGAGATGCCTGGGAGAGTTTTGTTAAGTCAGACCCTGTTTTAGGGGATGGAACTCCTCCTGAACACACTATGCTCACTTTCTGCCTTTGTTCTGGTTCTTCTCATCAGTAGTGCTATTACTGGGCTTCTAAATCCTACTCATTTTAGAGCCTAGCTCAAGTTCCACTTCTCCACCTCCTTCTGAAGGACTCCCATTAGTATGGTCTCTGAACTATAGTAATTGTCAGTCCTGGCACTTAATCACAGCCCATCTGCTATTATTTCATGTACCTCTTGCTCCTTTCAGTGAGATCACCCAAACTCCTGAAAGGGCAGGTAGAATATACTTTTATGAATTATCTTTTTGAGGGCCTGGCATTTAGTGAAGGCACAGTACCTCTATGAAAGCTTTGGGGATAACTGGCTCCATTATCCTAAAGCCACAGACAGCTGGTAGATGCTGCAATATGAACACGGGTTAAGTTCCTTTTTTTCCCTCTCCTGGTCCATAGGATCTCTCCCTTGGATTCTTGCATCACACCCTACTAACTGGAGATCCTGCTAATATTTAGACTCTTCAACCCACCAGACCACAGCTGTCAAAATAATCTTCCCAAAGCCCTAGTATAAAGTATGGCTGCCTACTCCCATATCTGCAGGGGCTGCCATTAGACTAGGGTTGGCTTCCGAGTCCCTATCGAGGGCCCCCAGTCCAAGGCTCCCCAAACCCCCATCTCCAGTATCGGCCCAGTTCCAAGACCCCTGCAGTGGTTGCTTCTCTTCCTTCCGTTCTTTTTTATCTCCCTCATTTCTGCTCCCGTAGGCCAGGTTTTTCTCGACAGAGACGCTGTTGTGCTAGCTGATTCGACAGTTGGAGACACTGAGGCAGGTCTGATTTGGACCCAGGTCTCCCCCCACTGAGACTGCTGCAAGGCAAGCGGAGGCACGGGGTCCTCTAAATTAGCTCCCCCTTACCCCCCAATCAGGATTGAACCCAGGGAAGTGGTCCGTCTCTCCGAGGAGCCCCTCGGCTTCGGACACTCTTCCGAGCTGACTCGCCTTTCCCTGGGCTAGGTCTTGACCATCTGGCACCCTCCCGGTACCTTGGTACCGCTGCTCTCCAACCCTGGGCAGGAGGTCGGGGAAGGAGATAGGGGAGAGGAGGGGGCGCTGGTCCAGGGTGCAGTCTAGCCAACCCGTTTCAAAGCGAGCGAGTCCTGCAGGCCCCAGGCGTAGGTAGGGCGGAGAAGCCGGGCGGGGGAGGGGGCGCCGCTAGTCCCCTCCACAGCCCCGCCCCTCCATATGAAGGATGGGCCCAGGCCTCTTCTCATCCCCCCCACCTATTGTCCCTGGCTGGGCAGTCTCCGAGTTTGCCTGAAGGACCCGAGGGGGCCCCGAGGCCCGAAGCAGCGCCGTCCGTCCTGCCACCCACTACCCCACTACCCCCAGTGACTTTCCCGATCTGAGGGCGCAGCAGAGGTGGGGCGCGGGCCAGGTGGCCCAGGCGGCGGGGAGGGGGACGGGCAGGCGTTCGCGACGGGCAGGCCGCGGAGCGGCGCAGGCCCCCGGCTCTCAGAGCTCGTCGGCGCCCTCCCCTCCCCTCCCTCCCTCCCTCCCGCCTCCCTCCCCTCCCCTCGCTGGGCTCCCCTCCCCCCGGGCTGGCTAAGTCCCTCCCGCTCGCCTCCCTCTGCCTCACTAGCGGCAGCTCTCGGTGCAGCAGCAGGG
>NC_058135.1:257789042-257884411 GCF_016433145.1 Gracilinanus agilis
GGGGCACATGGGGAAGGAGACGAACATGGCGGCGGCCGCGGTGGCGGCCTGGCCCAGAAGGGAAGCACCGGGGAGGGAGCTGCCGCCGCATTGGGAGCACAAAGCGAAAGAAGGCCAGGGGGAGGGAGGAGCCACACCCACGGCTGGGGGGTGCCCCGGGGGCCTCGGCTCAGCCTTTTGTTTCCTTTCTGCTCTCGGACCCTGGGCCCTGGGGGATAGGGGACCGGAGGCTGACTGGCACTTGACGCTGCCCTCGGTCTAACTGACCGCCCGGGGCTTCTATGGGACCGGGGGTGGGGGTGGGGGTGGGGGCCGCTACTCTCTTATTGTACTCGGACTTTAGGCCGATGCACGCTGGAGAGACTTTCAGGTTTTGTATCTATTTAAAGCAAGGGTGGTACTGGGAGGGAGCAGCGTTTATCCCCGTTTCACAGGTGAGGAAAAAATCATACAGCTAGGAGGGGTCTAAGGGCTTCTCACCATTCTATCCATTGAGTCTGGTCAATCTAAAATTATTTGCTGATAGCACCTTGAAACCATTCATTGGCCCTGTCTTAGACCTTCATAGAATTGCACTTAAACCGTTTATCTCTCCAGGCCTTAGACAGTGATCATCTAATTGGGAGGTACATAAGGACAATAAAATTCTGCACATTAAACGTAGAACACTAAAATCTTTTGTTTCAGTTTTATTTTGGAGTCTTATACCAAGGATTTTGGTATATTCCAAGAAATGTCCTGTAATCAAAGGATTCTTGGTGCCACTCGGGTGGCAGTCATTAACTGCTGCTAATCACATAACCTTGAGCAAATCTAAGCCTATGGGCTTTCCCTTTTTTCTTCTCTAATTGAACTGGATTGTACAAGGTTGATCAGTTGAAGAGAAAAAAAGCATCCTGAAGTTAGGTTTTAATTCTCTTTTGGACAAAGGAGAGTAACAGTTATTTTGAAACACCTTGATGTTATAATGAACATATTCTAATTCAGAGAATAGCTGAACCACTAACTTAAAGGGGTTCAGGGTAGTTGCATTGAAAACAGACTAGAGAACTTGAATTTTTTAGGTGACATTTGATGTACCAACACATTCTTCATCTTTTAAAGTATTTCAAAATATTTTTAGTTCCAATTGAAAATCTGGTTATACCATTATAACTTGTAACGGAAAGTATATAAAGTGAAATTATATCAAAAGCAATAAAGGTTGATTAGCAGACTACTGGATTCTACTGCTCCCTCCAATCTCTTGACTGCCTTCCCCTTAATAGGTTATAAACTAAATGACAATCATTTTTGTCTAGATTTTGTAGTATATAAGTTTTGTATTCCCTTTCTCCAGCTCTAAGGCTTGAGAATTCAGGAGATAAAAAGGGTAAGGTAAGAGAAAGTGTAAGGAAAAATCTAAACAAAAAAATTCTGTATAAGTAAGGTATATTTGTTATTGGACTTCTATGTACTGGGTTTAGTGACATTTCTGCACTATTAAAGATACAGATTTTTGTTTTATACAGAAATATTCCACTTAAAAGAAAAACTAATTATAATCTGAACCAAACTCACAGTTTAAATTAGGAAATGATTATCTCTTTTACATATAATACACTTTAAAATTCCCCTGGAATTAATGAGCACTTCTCAATTTGCACTCGTTTTTTTAAGAAACATGTCCATTGTAGCAAGTGATACATATTCCTCTACAATTTGCAGTTGCTGTTGCTGTTATTTATTTATTTTTAGACTTTATTTGATATCCAAATTCTTGGGAGCCACATTGAACTATACCCACTCGCGGAACCTCCTCAAGTGATATATTGTTTTTGTCTGGATTATATAATAAAAGTGTGGTGATACAAATTACACTGGAAAAAATTACTAGTCGAAAACACTGTATCACTTATTAAAAAGTCATTGAAGATTGAGATTATGTGTACAGCAAACTGTTTAAAATCAAGAATTATGGTAATTAAAGGTGAATTTTTAATGATTTTAGTTATAGGGAAAGCATTTGTTTTATCTTTAAGTATTAAATAAATAGATTATGGAATGCCCTAAGATTTAATTTTATTAAAAGCTACATAAGCCCTGTGCACATGTGACCCATATAGTTTGAGTACACTGGACATAAAACTCATTTTTTCCCCTAAATGATCTATCTGACTGGGGTTAAAAAAATTCTTACCTAGTTAATTTTCTTAACTCACAGTGCAGAATTAGGAGAATTGATGAGAAAATTAAATTGCTAGTTGGAATCGTTTATGATTTTGATGTAAAAGAATGAAAATATCTTATTTGTATTTTTTAAGAGTAAACCTCCAGTGATAAGCACCTTATAAAATTTAGATTCTTTTTACTTTCACTATTAAAACTCCATATAAAGGAGTTCTTCCATATGATGGTCCAAGAATTTCCCCCTACATTTTGGCCAACTCTTTGTTTCTATATAACTAGTTACCATGGTGAGCTTGCTCTTTTTTTTATAAAGGGATCCCCTAGTTAGTCTCAGAAAAATTAAGGGTTGGGTCAATAAAAGGTTCACCTAGTTAGAAGAAAGAATTTTTCCCCCTCTAGATTGCTTATTTCTTAGACAAAAAATAATAATTTGACCTTTGAAAGACTTCTTTGTAAAAGATGAAGTTAAAAGGGTCCTAACTGAATCTGGAAGTTATATTAACGTTTTGACAGGTTCAGTGGTGAGGAAAAGTAAATAGGGCAAGTAACAATTAAAAATGTTTTGGTGTTGGATTTGGGGATAATGCACACCACAATAATTTGGGAAGACTTACAGTGACTGCAGTAGGTAAAATATTAACTATTGTTATCTTTCTGGAAAAGCAGAAACTGACAGTTTTATAATTAAGATGAGACCCTTCCTGAAAGTCACCCCACATTATAGTTTTCCACAGTTTCTTATTTCATTACATATTCCTATTAATGAAATAATAGGAAGGGAAGAGGTTAGCTGTGAGGTAGGCCTTCTTGGGCCAGAATGTGGTGGGGTGCTAAGTACTTTCCTTGCTGCATTATTTTTATGGGGCTCTTGCTGTGTGAGGTGACATAGAATAAAATTGTGACTGTGCTTTTCTTTTTCTTTGTAGCTATACCACAGGATCATATAATCCTTGCAGCCAAGAGCTAAAATCGTTTGCTCCTTGTCTTTGATTTGTTACATGTACATTTATTTAGTTACTATAGTTTTTCACTGCATTGCAGAGGGAAAGGTAGCTTTATGTTTTGCATTCACCTTGGCAAAGAGGAAAGAAGCTTTAATACTTATTTTTTTAAAGTAGACAAGGTTATCTCTTCTGAAATATTTGGCTGTGATGAATTTTTAATGTCAGAAATGTGCTTTCACACATTTGACCAAGGATCAAGATGATTTTTTTAGTGATTCCTATCAACTTTCTTTTGACTTAAGTAAAAAAAAAGGTCATAGAAATAAATAATTACTAGCATTTATTTTATATTGTGCTTTTTGGTTTGCAAAATGCTTTATGGTACATTTTCATCCACTCACAATCACCTGGTAAAGAGTCTTCACATTTTGAAAATGAGAAAACAACCCCAAAGAGACTTGCCCAGGGTTATACGACCAGGGCATAGTAATAGTAAAGATCAGAGATTTGATTTGAATCCATCAGGTTGTTTTAACTCCGCGTCCAATCTTCTTTTCAATATATCATATTAATTAGAATACAATTTAAAATCTCAGGTGAAGTATTGACTTTTTGGAGTTTTTCCTACTAACAATATTTTAAAAGATTTGTAAAAACTTAATACACAAGTGAATTATTCTTGAAGTAAAGAATAGCTTTCACATTTGGACCTGCCAAACAAGAGAGGCAAAAGGAAAATCGAAAGGAAATAGACTTTTTATTCCTAGCTTCTGGTCCCCCTCTCCTTGGGGCTGTCAATTGAGAAGGTTAGAACTTGGAAACTGACTTTTCTCAAAAATATTCTGAAATGGGAAGTTCAATTTAGTTTCAAGCCTTTTAGAATATTTGAATCCTTCCTTGAATTCCCAACAATTCAGTTTCTTTCTCTGGAAAAGGTATGGGGGTGATAGCAGTTCCTAGGGACTTGGGTTTGTAGAAACATTTCTTTAATTATGGCAGCTGACCTGGTTTTTCTCAGGACAATGACTCTTGTATATAGCCCAGGACCTTGGACTCCAAATCCAATTTTATTTCCACTATACAACACTGATTCTGGTTAGTTTATGTCAACTTTAAACTTGTTAACTTTTAAATGATGTTTTTGGATTATAATGGATTTCTTAGATTTTGAAAATGGCATCCCATCTGTTCTTAACATTTTTTCCTCTTTCTGAAGTGCAAGGTAACTTCTAAGGATTAGGTCTAAATTAAACTTTCATGATCTTTTGAGAATTCTATAATTATGGAATGCAAGTATAGTTATATTACTGTCTGTTTACATGATGAATAGTTCACATAAAGGCCTATAAAAGTGGGATAATATCTGTCTGCTTTTTTAGCTAAATGTAAATTACATTTTATGAGAAATTTTTAATGCTAGACTTCAAACAATGTATGCTGTCTAACAGAAGTTAAACATTGGGAACTGTGAGAGAAATTGGCCCATCCATCAGAATCTTCACGTGAAAGAGATCTTTTTAGAGGTCATCTAATCCAAAGCCCATCAACCTTTCTCAAAAGCCTATCCACAACCCTCTTGATAAGTGAGGTACATGGAGGGAATAATCTACTAACCTCTGAGTCAGCCTATTCCACTTGGAGATTGGCCCCTTTACAATTTCTACTCATGGTTTTGCTCACTGGTCATAACAGAAAAAGTGAATCTCTTTCACATGTCTCCCCTAAGTCATCTCTAGGGCACACAAACCCCAGTCACATTGACTAATCCTCAAACAGTCCTCCTGCTTGTTCTCTTGAATTCCCTAACTTACCATTGTCCTTCTTAAGAGGTGACACAAAGAACTGAGCTACAATACTCCATATGTCCAATTAGGACACAATACTGCAGAACTGAATCCTGAAATCAGAATAGTTTACTTTTGTTTTAAGATTGTTAGCTTCTTATCATTGCTGTATTGTTCTATTGGTTTTTTAAAAAAATTTCTTCATATTATGAATTTGATAAACATGAGCCTTTTAACATATAAACAACAAAAAGGCATGTATAAAACCGAAAAACTAAAGCACATACTAAATTTTAATGATAATAGATAAAACTGCCCTATTTTTCTGTATTCCTTCTGAACTTGATTCTAATCTTTTTGTGTATTTTTTTTAAACCCTTAAACCTTCTGTTTTAGAATCAATACTGTGTATTGGTTCCAAGGCAGAAGAGTGGTAAAAGCTAGGCAGGCAATGGGGTTAAGTTAAGCCTTGCCTAAGATCACAGAGCTAGAAAGTATCTGAGGCCGTTTTGTATATTTTAAAAAAACTTTGTGATGCTTTTTTTTTTGGTGTCACTATCATCATTCCTCCTATTTCCTCATTGTGTCTGAAAGTCTAGGACTTATTTCATACCTTTCCATCTATCTTCTGAGGTCATAATTATTGGTCTTTGCATTATCAGAGTTAAGCCTTTGGAAGTCATTTTTGGATAAGTTTTGGAGACTTAATACTCCAGGTTATGTTCACTTTGTATCAGTTCTTTCAAGACTTAAGATTTCTTTGCCTTTGTCCTTTGTATCATTTCTTAAGAGTACAAAATGCATTTACAGTTCATGTTTTGTAATTTATTTATCCATTCTCTAATTTATGGTTTTTCATTTTGTTTCCGGTTACTTACTATGACAAAAAAAACCCCCAAAAACCTACTTTGTGCTTCTATTTTTGATCTCTTTTGGGTATCATTGGGCCAAAGGGTATGCAGTTTAGTGACTTGTAGAGTTTCAAATTGCTTTTCAGACTGATTTGCACCAGTTCACAGCCTATCAACATTACAATAGGATACTTGTCCTTCCACTGTTCACTAAGCATATAGATCAGTAAAACACCTTTGCCTTTTGCAGATTGAGTTGTCTAGACATGTCTGCCCCATCTATATTGGTTTTTTGTATTTTGAAGAAAAGTGAATGACTCACATTACATTACATTTTAAATTTTGTCTACTGTTTTAGCTCTCAAGACATTTTTTGAGTCCTGGTTCTGTCATATAATTTGATAGCATGTCTTCTATACCCATGTCTAAGCTTGATAAAAAATTTTTAAACAGTACTGGGCCAAGCACAGTTCCTTGAAACATTTGATTAGAGCTCTCACTAGGTAGCAAAAAATTCTTTCAATCTGGCCATTTAACCAGTTCCTAATATGCTTACCTAATATGCTTACCTAAAAATATATGTCAGGCCCCATCTTTTCATCTTGTCCACAGGAATAGCTTTCAGTATAATCTAGGTAAGCTATCTATAGCATTACCCTTATTAAGCCAATCTTAAAAAGGGGGAAATATTGGTTAGTCTGCTTAAGTTTGTTTTCAATTCTAAATATGCACTAATCCTTCCTGTAACAATATTTTCTAAAAATTTCAAAGGAATCAAAGTCAAGCTCATTTGGCCTATAATTTGCAGAATTCCTGTCTTCAAATTTTGGTTTTGTCAGGTTTACCAGAGAAAAGTTTGGAGTACAATCAGATAAGATCTCATTCTTATAAAGGGGATCTACTAAAATTTTGATGGATATTTTTGTAACTTTTTTGAAATATTAGTGTCTTGTAATGAAATGGCTAGGAATGACAACTTTTCCTTTATTTTTCCTTTAAAATATTTTTCCTTGTTTACATGATTCATTTTCTTTCCTTCTCCTCTTCCCTCTTCCCTCCCAGAGCCAATAAGCCCTTCCACTGGCTTATACAAATGTTATCACATATCTATTTCCATGTTATTCATTTTTGCAATAAAGCAATTTTTTAATCAAAACCCTAAATCACATATCCATATAAACAAACAATAAGTCATATGTTTTTCTTCTGCGTTTCTACTTCCACAGTTCTTTCTTTCGATGTGGATAGCATTCTTTCACATAAGTCCCTTGGGATTGTCTTGTAGTAGCAAAGTCCATTACATGGGCTTGTACCACTATGTTTCACTTTCTGTGTACATTGTTCTCTTGGTTCTTCTACTCATTTCAGTTTGCATCAGTTCCTGGAGGTTCTTCCAGTTCATCATTCCTCACAGCACAATAGTATTCCATCACCATCAAATACCACAATTTGTTTAGCTATTTCTCAATCGAGGGACACCCCCACTATTTTCCGAGTTGTTTTTTTTTTTTTTTTTTTTTTTTGTCAAAGAACCTGACTGAATATTTTTGTACATTTTCCATTATTATCTCTAGGGTACAAACCTAGTAGTGGTATTGCTGGATCAAAGAGTATGCATGAATAACAACTTTTTCAAGCTCCATATGAGGCTCTTGGTACTGGGGCAGATTTCAATAAATTAATTTTTGCACACTGATATACTAATTGACAGAAAAAGGGTAGTACTGCACTGCTGAGTTAGTATGGTGTGTGAATTTTCTCTTCCTTTCAGTTTTGGTCCTCTTGATTTTCGTTCTATTTTGGGAGTTTGGATTTTTCAATTGGCAGTAATTGGAATGTTTAAAGGGTTAAGGAGGCTCTTTTATAGGACATTTTCAGTATGGCTCATCTCCCAGCTCTTAATTAAAAACAATTCCTCATTCACTACTTTTAAAAGTGTGTGAGCTTAGAAAGAAGAAAAAAGACTTGCTTTTTTAGGTTTTCCAGGACTGATGCCTTTCTTGAGAATGAGAAAGAGTAAGTTTTTCCCTTTTACTTCTGTAGTAGTTATACCACTCAATTTAATACTTAAAAGACTACTTGAAAGATAGAAAGGATTACTGATTTTTTTTGTCCTTTCCCCAAGTTAGTAATGTTTAGGTTAGGAAAAGGGAGAAACTTTATATATGTATCCCCTACAGTGTATGGCATACAGAAGGTATTAAATAAATTTATTGATTCATTGTGAAATTTCATTTTGATAGTTGCTTTAAGAAAGCATGTAGACTATTTCAGGGACAGCAATGCTCTCATGCAAGGAACTGTTTTTAGTGGTATTTACCAGGATGGATTTCAATGTAGTGGGATTTTTTCTGTTGCATCTTTGAAATTTGAATAGGCTAACTGATTTTAGAGTATAATGGTGTGCTTAAAAAAGGTTAGCTTTGGAAAGGAAGTGAATAAACATACAGTACCCACTATGTACCAGGTGCTGTGCTAAAGGCTTTAGAAATCTTAACATTTGATCCTGAGAGGTAAGTGCTGTTATTATTTCTCATTTTATAGTTAAGGAAACTGAGGCAAACAGATTAAGTGAATTGTTTGGGATCACATAACTATTCGTATTTTAGGCAGGATTTGAACTCAAATCTTGATTCCAGAATTATTAGCAGGATTTTTATTGCATGGAGTCATGTGGAATTCTTACTAAAATTTTAAAGTACATTAAATTGTTCCAAGAGACATTTTGGAAATTTTAATTATATTCTACATTATTGTTAAGTAAATGAATGGGTCCAAAATTTGAAACTGATTTGTACCTTTGCTACTGAATTTAAGATTACCTTTTGTAAGATACTTGGTCTCCATTTAAAATTAAAGATCAAACCCTATTTTGCTTTTCAAAGGACTATTTAGCTGCCCCTTGGTTTTCCCAGAATTTTATTGTAATGAATATTGCTTTATGAAAACATCTGAATAATTCAGAAGATATATTCTTTATTCAGATTTTAACTCCAGTTAAAATACCTTTAAAAATGTAGAAATGTTTAAAAAGACTTTAGGTAGCAAAAAGTATTAATTAAAGGATTCAACACCATCTAAAAAATTAACATCTTTTTCTTCTTTGAATCAACTAGTTCAATTATTTTCTGTGGTTATCTAATGCCAGAACTATACAATGACATCTTTGCTGGAGTAGCTAGTGTCCTGCTTTACTGTCTAGGTTCACTGTGCTTACATGGTTATGTGTTTTGACTTTTTCATTCTATCCTGAAGAGGAAGAAAGGAAGGCTTTTGTTACCCAGACTTATTCTGAATGAAAGATTTTTTTTGTATAGTTAATCATGTGGGAATGGCAAACATCTATATATCTATAGAGTTGGAGACTTGCTAGAATGCTTCTGGTGCTGCAGTGCTAATTATCTCAAGGCAGATTTTTATTGTTGGGCAGCTCTAATGGCTCTAAATTTATTTCCTCATTTGAAATTTCCAAGTTGATGGGGCCAATGTTGTAGAAAAGGGAAACATTGATGTTGAATTGTTTCGCTTCATACTGTCATCTCTGGACCATGTTTGTATACCTTCATTTTGGCATTTAGGTCTGTTCATTCTGGACATTTTTTTCTGATAACTATTGTAAATTTATATTGTGTAGAGGCTTTGCTTTTCTGCTTGTTCTAGTTTTTGTTAATGCACTTTAAAAATTATATTCACTGGCAAGTTTTGCTGTCATGTCGGTTATTTTCCATTTTCTGCTTTGAGATTATTTTCTCTTTAAAATGGTTTATTGATTTAATAAAAAACAGTTATTTTGTTAAGTACTTGCTATGAACAAGTCATTAGGAGTACAAAAAACTTATCTTTCCATCAACAAGTTCACATTCTATTGCAGGGATACAATATTTACACAAGTAAAAATAAGATAGTATGAGGAGAACACTAATAATTAGGACATAGATGCTTTTTTCTTTTAATTTAAGGATTATTTTCAATTGTGTAGTCAGAAACAAAGGCTTATCTTTTTAATAACACTATTTTACCACTGTGTGTGACTTTGTGAATCTTGGAAAAGAAGAATTAAAAATAATTATTCAAAGGGTAATGAAGCACGTGGTAGGTGTCAGCAAGCTAGACAACACATACCAAATTAAGAAGGAACTAGAAAGAATAGTAAAAAATGTTATCAGACCTATGAGTCTTGGGTAGAGCAAGAGAGATAATGGTTGGCCAGGTGACATTCCATGTATAACCCTGGTGCTAGATGTCCTCCATGGTGGACTTGTGGGGAAAATGTGGAAGAGGCAGCTTGGGCAGGGCAGGTACTGGTGACTTGGAATCTACATGATGAAGGAGTAACTGGGCATTGGATAAACATTTATTAAGGTACTCTGCTTCAGGCACTGTGCCAAGTGCTTGTCTGTAAAATAAAAGCAAAGCAATTGTGCCTTCAAGGAACTTAAATTTTAATGGGAGGCACAATGTATGCTTAAATGGTTAGATACGGAGAGGATGAAGTTAAGACTTGGAGAAGAAGGCATTGGTACAGAGAGAGGGGGATGGGAGGGGAGGAGATGAGACTAAAACCAAATGCCTCTCCTATCCTGCAGGAAAGGATTTTAAGAGATGGACATGGGCAGAGGGGTGGGAGAGTGATTATTGCAAAGTCATGGCTGTAGAGTGCTCAGTTTGAGGACAAGTGACTAGATGTGGCTAGACCATAGAATTCATGTGTATATTAATGTGTCAGAAGGCTAGAAAGATTGGAATGGTCTTCAGTATTGAAGACCTTTAAATGCCTAAAATGCTTTTTAGGAGTAGTATGGAGGAAAGATTAGAGTTAGGTTAGACTTGAGGAAATGGAAGGCTCTTGCAATAGGCTAGGCTAGGCTAGACGTGATTAAGGACTGAATTAGGATGGTGGTTGTATAAGTAGACATAAAGAAATGACAAGATTTGGCAATAGATAACTGAGAGAGTGAAGAAGTGGGTGACACTGAAGTTGTGAACCTGGATGACAGCAAGGATGATGACACCTTTAACAGTAATGGGGAAGTTTGGAGGAGAGGTGTGGGGTATGGCGGGGATAATGAGTTTTCTTTAGGACATGTGGAACTTGAGATGCCCAAGAACCATCCAGTAGACAATTGGCAATGTGGGATTGGAGCTCAGGCTTCAAATTGGATCTGTAGATGGGGAGTCATCTGCATAGAGATTATAATTGAACCCATGGGAGTGGAAGGAAAACCAACTGTGAGAGAATATAGAAAGAAAATTAACAGACTTGTATGACAGCAGCAGTAACAAGAACACAGAGAGTAGTCATAAAAACTCAAATGAGAAGAATATCGCTCTTGCCATCTGGCCTCTATCTTCTTCATGAAGAAGGTGGCCAAAAATTACAAATTCTACAGAGGTGTCAAGAAACATTAGAAACATTAAAAAGCCATTAGATTTGCCAATTAAGAGACTATTGTTTATTCCTGTTTTTAAAAAGTTCTATTTGATTTTCAGTTTAAATTTCCCTTCCCCTTAACTTTCTCTCCACCCATTGAGAAGGCAAGAAAAACCCCAAACCATTACAAATCATATAATGGTATTAGTCATGTACCCAAAAAATGCAAAAAAGAAGAAAATATTCTTCAGTTTACTCTCTGGACCTATCATCCTTTTAGAGGTAGATAGCATGTTTCATTATGAATCCTTTGGAATTGTGAATTCATTTGGTCATAGTGTTGATCAGTTACTTTGTTTTTCAGAGTTAATTATTTTTACAATTGTGTTGTAAATTGCTTTTGTTTAAATTGTTCATCCCGTTCTGCTCACTCACTTCACCTTTTATAAGTCTTCCAGGTTTTTCTGAAACCATCCCACTTCATTATTTCTTAAAGCACAATAATATTCCAATACATTGAAACATCATGACATCAGCCATTCTCCAAATGATGGGCATCCTCTCCCGCCTGTTTTCTAATTCTTTGCCTCCACCAAAAAAAGCTTCTATAACTATTTTTGTACCTATGGATCCTTTTCTTCTTTCTTTGATCTCTTTGGGTTATAGAACCAGTAGTAGGTATCTGCTGGATCCAAGGGCATCTCCGGTTTAATAGCTTTTTGGGCATAGATTCTGAATTGTTTTTTATAATGATTGGACTACTTCAAAGCTTTACACTAACAGTGCATTAATGTCCCTGTTTTCCCACAACTTCTGCGGCATTCGTCTTTGGTAGTTTCCATTGAATGAAGAAGATAGAGGCCAGATGGCATAGAGTTTAGAAGAAAGAGAAGTTGGAGGCATTACTTTTTCAAAAAGTTTTAACTGAGAAGAGAGATAATAATAAAGCAGTTGTAGGAGTTTCTAGTGAGGAATTTTTTTTTTAAAGATGGGAGAGTTGGATATATTTGTGGACAACAGGAAAGAGACTAGTTTGTAAAAAGGATTGAATGTGTTCATGAGAGGGCGAGGGTATGACAGTCTTGGAGAAGATAAGGGAATAGAACTGATTGCATTGAGAATGAAGACATGATGACACAGAAATTATAGGCCTCAGGGATTTAGGAGGATGAAGGTGCCAAAAGTAAATAGAAATTGGGAAGAGGAGGAGCAGTGTAGGCCTTGGAAAGGGAAAGGAAGCAGGGGAAGTGTTAAGTTTTTGAGATTCTAGAAGGAGTTCAGGTAGGTCCTCACTTTCAATGAAAACATTGAGGCCATTCCCTAAGAGGTCCCTTCTCTTCATAAATATCTCTGATAAAGAGGTGAACTCTTCCATCTTGTCAGGATATCCCAGTCATCACATGCTTTTAGGAGCTAGGGGAGAAACCTTACAGGAAATTGTTGTGACAGTCACTCTCCCCAAATTTAATACAATTGATGATCCTCTGTGTCTGGGTTCTCTAAGGCTCTGAACTTAAAAAAAAAACACATTATTATAACTGTATTAATATAATTGGTTTCTTTTGCAATTTTGGGCATTTTATTTTATTCATTTAAAAAAACTTTCAAGAAAGATTCTTAGGTTATTACCAATTTGCCAAAGAAGAAAGGAGAGGGTCTGAGATAAAAAAGGCCAGGAGCGATCCTTTTTGTTAGACCCATATTTATCATTTCTTCCAACTTGTCTCCATTCCCTTCCCTATCCAATCATCATTCAGTTAAAATAATTTGCCCAGATATGACTGTCACAAAATATCTCCCCCTAAAGCCTTATAGCAGTGATGGGAACTTATTAGAGATGGAGTGCCAGGCCTTACCCCTAGACCATGTGCCATGCCCATGTCCCCTCCCACATACACACACATTCTGTGCCCCTCCTCCCATTGAGTGCTGGGCAAACTGCTTCCTTCCCTTAGTCCACCCAGGGAAGGGAGGAAACACTCCCATTGGACTGCTGGGCAAGGGGTGGGGTGGGGGGAAGGCTTGGATAGAGGTGAGGTGAAAGAAGCAATCTAGTCTCCTCCCCTCTAGTTATGTGAGCTATGATCCCCACAAACCTAACTCCTCCTCTCCAACCTGTGTGAAGTGGAAATTGAGGGGACCTTGAAAATTTCAAAGTATACCCTCTTTAGCTACTATTTTAGGAAACAGAAGCCATTTCAAATGCAATGCTTTAATTGAGAGAGGAAAAAAAAAGTTTAAAAAAAGGCAAAAAAATCCCTAGCTTTCAGGAAAATAACTTATTTATAGGAAAATATAACCCTTAGGTTAAATGACATTATCCTGACACATTCACCCCATCACTTCCAGCCTTCCTGAAGGGGAGGGGATATCCTCCAAATTAACCTTATTAGCAAATAGTCTAGGGTTGAAGTCAGGTTTCAATCTGGATGCAGAACTGATTGGGAGATTGCTAACTCTATCTAGCCACTATTGTGTTTTCCAGAGCTTCTAGCCCACCTTTTCTCCTGGCAGGCATCCCTTTGAATGCAAATCGAACAGGCTAGTAAGAGTTTAGGCCCTAATCCCCTAGCCTAGGGGACTAAGAATAAAAATTAAAGCAGCCCAAGGTTGCTTGTGAAAGAAACTGGGGAAGGGGGCTGTAGAACAGCCAAGAGGCTATTAGCCTAGCCTCAGGTTCATAAAACTTATTCATCACTAGACTACAGTTTTGAACATTTTTAAAGTACAAACTCAAAAGACAAATCCCCAAAATACTTTGTATATTAAAGACACTGGTTGCTTCTGATAAACATAAGTTGTTTCTGTCTTACTGGACCAAAGGTAATTAAGAGGCCATTGTATTCTGAATGGGGTGAGGCAGTCTTATCCTGCCAGGGATGCTTTCTTGAAGAGATCTGCTTACTAACTTCAAGAGAAAGGGAGCTGCCCTGTTGCACCTACCTCTGGCTTCCTAGTTAGGAACTCTAGTGAGCTGTGTGCTTCAGGAGCAGGGTCTGGAACACTGGGTCCTTGGGGTATTGGGCCCTTGGCATTCGTGCCCATAGAGGTTTCTGTGTGCCACTGGTTCACCATCATGGGCCTAGGTTACAACAAGCTAAGTCTAGTATTTAAGACTAATTTGATTCCAACCCACCTTTTCTAGCCTTATTTCATGCTGCTAAGATTCTCACACACACATAATTTTCTGTTCATGTGGCAAAATACAGTCTATTCTTCCCTCACTTTTTGGTGTACTCTCATAAATATATTTTATCTATCTATTGAATCTATCACTAGCTCATGTCATCTGTCACTGAAATCTTCTGTCATCTCCAACTAAAAGAGCTTTTTATAGTGTTAACTTTGAAAAAACACAGATTAAATAGTCATAAATAGCCACTCTTGAAGGAAAAGGGGGAAGCAGGCCTGATTAGGCCTCCACTCAGAGCCTCGCACCACAGGCCTTATGCAGAATCCCTGGATCAAACACTACTTGCTCTGGTCCCTGACCCCGTGGGAGTGTCACTGCTCTAGATGACAACTCCTAGGAAACTAAAGAAATCGGGGAACTTATGAACCATTTGGGAAGATCCTGCTGGGAAAAACTTTATCATACTGACCAGATACAATCAAGATTGGGAAAGGAATCATAGCCAGAGATTAGGGTGTAAGGGAAGGGGCTACTTACTATGGGTACTAAAGGTTGGTCCCTGCCCAGGTGTGTCTTCCTGGGAAAGGGTCTCTGATACTACCAGGGGAAGACTACCTAAGACAAAAGAATATTTAGCATTTACCCTAGGGTCCATTATTCAGTCTGCTACTACCAGCCTGAGATTCCCTTCAGGGTGGATTCTCACAGGAATTGGGAACTAGCACAAGCTTTGGGGATCTCCAACCTAGAAGCTATTCCTAAAACTTGGGATTCATCAGATCTCACTAGGCCACAAGTTTGGGGGTCTCTAGATTCCACGTCGACAACAGTCTACTTTTGATTTTATGATTATGATTCAGGGCAAGGATTAATTTTTAATCTTTGCATTTCCATTCACTCAGGCATATATTCAAAGTAAAAGATAGAAATATAGTTGTATCAAGTCATTATTGTTTAGGCAGCTTAAATCAAGGAGTTTTCTGCTACTTGTAACATTTCTCAGCTTTAACACTTTTGAAAGTGCTTTATAAAAGTGGAATAGGTTGACTTTTGATTGATTTTATATATATATATATATATAGAGAGAGAGAGAGAGAGAGAGAGAGAGAGAGAGAGAGAGTTTTTACTCTAGAAATCTTTGAGGGAAAGTTGATTGACTTACTTGTTTCCGAGAAGATTTGTACTTTTTTTTTTAACCCTTACCTTCTATCTTAGAATCAATACTGTGTATTGGTTCTAAGGCAGAGAGTGGTAAGACTTGGGCAGTGGGAGTTAAGTGACTTGCCCAAAGTCACACAGCTAGTCTGAGGCTAGATTTGAACCTAGTACCTCCTGACTCTGGGCCTGGCTCTCAATCCACTGAGCCTACCTAGCTGCCCCCTGAGGACTTGTACTTTAGGTGTAGATTGAACTAGATTTTAAGGATATTGAGTTAGAATTGGTGAGGAATCTTTAGAGATCATAAAGTAGGTCAAGCAGCAGACCTGACCATGCTAAGTGATTTTTCCAAGTGTCAATTTCCTAATCTAAAATGAAAGAATTAGATTTGATAATCTCTAAGGACAGATTGATAGAAGCACTCATGCTAGCCTAACTCTAAAGCTACTGGTCATTTCCCCCTCTGTAGTCCACTTTAGAAGTAGAAATTCTGACATATACTCCCCTTCCTTCCTTAAAGAGTTTCTCCTGTTTTGTGATAGGATATACCAATATAACTTTGGTTTTATATTATTTTTGAACATATTCTTATGTCTCCTTAAATATTTTTGTTAGTGGTCTTTTAAAATTATCCCCATTTCTCCTCACTTAGCTACTTTCTCTTGTAACTAAATACCATGAAGTTTCCTTCATATTATAATCATTATGTTATATTGCATTGTTTTCTTGGTTCTTCTTTTGAATTAGTTTGGATAAATCTTCCAAGTTCATCTGCTTGCCTTATTTGTTATGGTGTTGTCATGTGTTAGTTCATGTTCCACAATTTGTGTGTGCAGTCATTCTTTATTATATCAATACTTTTTACATTTTGTCCTGTGTATATCTTCTCAGGGAAGATCCCCTCCTCTCCAAATGTTGGAGGCACCTTTTGTATCTATTCTTAAAGAGTTGGCTAAGGTTGGTTTTCAGAAGTGTGAGATTTGAATCCATTTCCTCCTACCTGCTATTCAGTTATGCCAGGTGCCCAGATAATAAGTGTCAGAGTTGGAATGAAAAGTTAGTTATAGCATCTATTAAGCATCTACTGCATGCTCTTAATACTAGGACTATAAAGAAAGGAAAAAACTTCTCCAGTGCTCATGCCCTAACAAGGGAGACGAAGTGCAAGCAGCTCTGTAGGAACAAAATTGGGTAAATTCCAGAGAGAAGGCACTAAGATTAAGGAGGATTGGCAGAAAAAGCTTCTTGCTGAAGGGGTGGGACTTTGATTGGTACTTACTGAAAGCCAGGAGACCAAGATTAGGAGGGAGAGAGCAGCTTTCTAGGCCTGGGTTACACTATTACTGTCGGTTGGGGGTGGGGAACAAGGTGTGAGAAGAATGGAAAATGGGGAGGGCTCTGAAAACCATGCAGAAGATTTTATATTTGATCCTGGAGGTGATAATAGGGAGTTTCAGTAACTTGTTGAATAGGGGATGGGAAGTAAAATGACCAGAATTTTGATTCCAATTCCAGCCCCTTGAATCTCACTGTGCCATTTTACTTTGATAGCTTTAGGTACCAGGATGAAATTTTTAGGTCCTCAGGTCTTTTTCATATCAATTTCAGTGACTTTTAAGTATGTTATGACCTTCTGCATCCTGGTCCTATTTCACCTTGACCACTATGGGCACCCTGAGAAAATCTAAAAGTTGGGTACTATGTACTTAGATTTTTGCAGTTTTGTGTTGTGTACCTATTACATATTGTATTTAGTATGAATATTGGTGGCTGCCGTTGGTGACTGCTGGGAATACCTTTTGCATTCTATTTATAAGGATGATAATCAGCTGCTAACAAAACAACTGTAAAATATTCTTACACACCTAGTCTCACAGAGAATTGAGACTTGAGTGCTTATTATCATTAACTCTGAATATAGGTTGAAGGAACTAGGCTTCTGTGAATGCTTTAGTAGTTTATAGTAGTTGAGACTGTACCAGATAATTAGAATAGTTTATTAATGTTAACATGTGAAATATATATAGTATAAATCTTTTTTCAAAAATATTTGTCCCACCGCATTACTTAAAAAAATAATAAAACCTTACCTTTCATCTTAGATTAGTATTGCATATTGGTTCCAAAGCAGAAGAATGGTAAGGGAGTTAAGTGACTTGCCTAGGGCTACACAGCTAGGAAGTGTCTGAAGCCAGATATGAACCTAGGGCCTCTAATCTCTAGGCCTGGCTCCCTATCCACTAAGCCACCTAGTTCTTCCTATCTCCCCATCTCCAACTGTATTACTTTTAACTTTCATTTTTAAAATTTCTGCATTCCAAATTCTTTTGCTCCTTCCCTCCCTTCCTAGTTGAGAAGGTAAGCAGATGTAGAATCCATATGATCAGTTATACAAAAGATTTCCATATTGGCTGTGTTGAAAAGAAAACACAGAACTAAAAAAAGAAAAATTAAGTTTAAAAAGTATACTTCAGTCTTCATTCAGACTCAATCAGTACTTTTTCTAGAGGTGGATAGCATTTTCCATCTTAAGTCCTTCAGAATTGTCTTGGATAATTGTGTTGCTAAGAATAGCTAAGCCATTCACTGTTGATCATCATATGGTATTGGTGTTATTGTGCATATTTTCCTGGTTCTGTTTATTTCACTTTGTATCAGTTGGTCTAATTTTTCCTGTTTTTTTTTTTGTTTGTTTGTTTGTTTTTTTAAGAGCATCCTGCTCATCATTTCTTATAACACAATAATATTCCATTACAGGCACATACCACAGTTTGCTCAGGCAATCCGCAGTTGTTGGCCATCCCTTCAGTTTCATTAGTGTTCCAGTTTTTTCGCATCTCCAAAATTTGTCATTTTCCTCTTCTATCATATTAATCTGATAGGTGTGAAGTGGCAAATATCAGAGTTGTTTTAATTCACATTTCTCTAAAATCAATAGAGATTTAGAACTTTTTTTTATATGGCTATGGAAAGCCTTGGTGCAGTGGATAGAGCACTGGATCTAGAGTCAGGAAGACTTAAGTTCAGAATTCAGCCTCAGACACTTACTGGATACATGAACTCAGGCAAGTCAATTAACCCTGTTTGTCTCATTTTCCTCATCTATAAAATGAGCTGGAAAAGGGAATGGCAAACCACAATTTTTGCCAAGAAAACTCCAAATGAGGTCACAAAAGTGTTGGATTTAATTAAAACAACTGAACAACATAGATTCCTTTGATTTCTTCTTCTGAAAATTGATTGTTTATATCCTTTGACCATTTATCAATGGAGAAATGATTGGTATTCTAATAAATTTGACTGATTTCTCTATAAGGCCTTTATCAGAGAAACTTGTAAAATTTTTCCCCTAGTTTCCTATTTCTAGTCTTGGCTACCTTGGTTTTGTTTGCAAAACCCTTTTAATTTGATATAATCAAAAACTATTCATTTTCTGTCCCATAATGTTCCTTATATCTTTAGTCATAAATTCTCTGACAGGTAAATTATTACATGTTCCCCTAAGTTGCTTCCAGTGCCACTTTTTATCTTTTAAATCATGTACTCATTTTTTTCATGTGTGTTTTTATATCCTTACCTTTGACACATTAGATGACTGGCTATTCCTACTGTGTATTGTATATTTAATCTATTTGCTGATCCACCACTCTATTTCTTAGCCAGTGACAGATTGCTTTGATGATGACTCCTTTGTAATACTACCTTTCACTTTTTTTAATTGATTCTTGATATTTTTGATCTTTGGTTTTTCCAGATGAATTAAAAAAAATTTTTTTTTAGCTCTGTAAAGTAATATTTTGGCAGTTTGATTGGATACTGATAAATTGTCATTTTTTTATGTTGCATCAGCCTACTTATGAGCAATTAACATTTTTCTCATTGTTTAGATCTCATTTTATTTGTATGAAAAATTTTGGAACTGTGTTCATATAGTTCCTGAGTTTATCTTGGTAGGTAGATTCAAGTATTTTATTGTCTGCAGATATTTTATTTTTAGAAAAATTTTGAGTTCCAAATTGTCTCCTTCCCTCCCACAGTCTCCCTACCCACTGAAAAGGCAAACAATATATCACTTATATTTGTGAGATCATGCAGAACATTGTCTCCTAAGAAAGTCCATTTTACTTCCACTGTCATCCTTTATCTGCCATCCCTTTCTGTTATCCCATTCTCTATCTATATTTCTATTGATATGTTTTTATACACAGCTGAGTCTGTATATATAGTCTTCCCTTTTAGAACCAAATCTGAAAAAAACTCTTTGGGGCATATCTTTCTTGTGAGAACATTTCTCCTATTCTACTCTCCAGCTTCCTTTCCCAGTGCATCCCTCTTTCTCAAAACGACTCCATTTTAAAATTTGTTTTTCGCTGGTCATTCCAATGTAATCAACTCCCACTGAAGCCCATGAAGCCCTTCTAACTTCCCTAGTAATGATCAAGCTCTTGGGAGTGATATGTATCATCTTACAATGAAGGAATATAGTTATCATGTTCCTTATGATTACACTTTTGATGTTGACCCTATTAAGTTTCTTTGAGCCATCTTTTGAATGTCACATTTTCTATTCAGCTCTGATCTTTAAATCAGGAATGCTTTGAAGTACCTCTATTTCATTAAAGATCCTTTTTTCTTTGAAGAATTTCTCTCAGTTTTGCTGGGTAGGTTATTCTTGGTTATAATCTGAGTTCTCTTGCTTTCTGGAATATCAGATTCCAAGCCTTCTGCTCTTTTAACATGGAAGCTTCTAAATCTTGTGTGATCCTGATTGTGACTTCATGATATTTGAATTTTCTTTCTAGCTCCTCAAAGTACCTTTTCTGTGACCTGATACTTCTAGAATTTGGCTATACTATTTCTGTGAGTTTTTCTTTTGGGGTCTCTTTCAGGAAATGATCATTGTATTGTTTCATTTCATTTTCTGGATCTAAGATATCTGGTCAGTTTTCCTTAATTTTTTGAAATATGTCATGATTTTCAAGTAATTCAGTGAATCTTAAATTACCTATCTCTTATTTTTATATATTTACATATATAATATAATTATAATTATCCTTAATCTCTTTTCCAAGTCATTTGTTTTTCTGATTAAATATTTCACATTTTCTTCTATTTTTTTCTCATTCTTTTTGATTTTTGTTTTATTGTTTCTTGATGTCTCATGGAATCATTTAGCTTCCACTGATCCAATTCTAATTTTTATGCTATTAATATCTTCAATGAGATTCTGTATCTCCTTTGCCATTTGACCAATTTTACTTTCTTAAGGGGTTCTTAGTGAATTTTTATGCTTTTAGATCAATTCTGTTTTTAAAAGTGTTACTTATTTTTTGGTGCCCCTTGACCAAGCTCCTTATCTTCTCATAATTTTCTTGCTTTACTATCACCCCACTTCCCCCCAATTTTTCCTCTATTCATCTTTATCTTACAGGAATTCTTGTTGGCCTTGGATCCATATAACATTTTTCTTTGAGGCTTTGCTTGTAGGTATTTTCATATTTTTCTTCTGTATGTAGATTTTAGTCTTCTCTGCTACCTTAGTAATTTTTTAAGGTCAAATTATTTCTTATGGTTTGCTTATTTCCCCCAGCCTATTTCTTGATTTTGAACTTTATGTTAAAGTTGGGTTCTGTTTACCCGATGGGCTTAGGGGACACATTGTGCCAAGCTTCAGGAATTTTTGTGCTGTTGTTTTCAGAGCTGCAAGTTTTTGCTGTTTCCAAGGCAATGTGATTTTGCATCCCTGAACTCTGGGCTTTACCCAGAAAAGCCCCTGGTTCACTATTGCTACTCTTCTTTGTTTTGCTTTGGAATTGTGGTCAGGGCTCTAACTCCCTTGTTACTGACCATAAGCACTTCTCTGCCCTGGAATTGCAACCCAGAACTGCATGTGGGTAATAAAATAGCCAATCAATGCCATTTTTTCCTAGTGCCAAAGAAAGGTCTGCTGTAATCTCTTTTCTGACCAGTTGTCTGACCTCACTACCATCTCTGAGCTGAGAGCTCTAGAAGCTGCAGCTGCTATTGCTATATGGTGAGGCAAAAAAAAAGTGTCTCACCCACACCTTTTGTTGGCTCTGTTGCTCCAAAATCTGATTTGAGATGTTATTTTAATGTTTGGAAGAGGGAATGTTGGTATGAGTTCAGTCTGTTATCTTGTCTCCATACTTGACCCTAATACTTTTCTAAGATTGTATTGAGACATGATTAATGAGAAAAAAAAAATCTTGTTACTCGGAAGAAAACAGGAGGATTGCTATTTGACTCATTACCTCATAACACATTTCTTGACTTGACTAAGTTATCATGAGCTTTTAAAGGTATTTAGAATGTTTTGTCAGTAGTTATTACATAGGAACTCTTAATTATTTTTATTAATGAATTAACAAATTCTTTTAAACTTTGGCATCTACACCATTATTTTGATTTAATTATACCAAATTTTTGGCAACTGAGTAATGGAAACCCATATGAGATCATTGATCCTCTATTTGAGATTAGAAATAGATGTTTTATTGATATCTTTTCACCTAGTGTCATTATCATAGTGAACCTTCTTCCTCTTGTGAGATTAGTGAGCAGCTGTATTAGGTAGCCTTTCATTTATTTGTCTGGCTCCCCTGGCTCTATTCTCTTCTATGTTCTCCTAAAGATAGGGACTAGGTTTTGTCCTGCCTTTCCACTCTTAACAATGTACTTATTTAAATATAATTGAACATCTGGAAGGAAGTGCACAGAAATATAGTTCACATCCTACTGATTACTTGTCAAAGGTCAGAACCCAATGGATAGATTTGCTTGGATTCCTTCTATAGCTTCAATTTGACCTATGCCCACAGTAATCTGTCTGAAGTATTTAAATAATACTATTTTGTCCACTTGTCTTGCTTTATTTTCCTTTGTTCCAATTTTGAAGTAACATAAATGTACCACGCTGGTTGAAAGGTACATTTCAAACTTAAACCATTTCATCACTTAAACCTAAACATTTCAAATACTTAAACCAAAGTATTTTGGACTTTTTATTCTGAAGCAGTGCCCATGTTTGTAGGAGTATTTTGTAGGTGAAAGTATCTACTATAGATTATAATAAATGCAATCAATGGAGGGGCCAGGCTTGGAGTTCCAATCCAACCTTAGAGACTTACCACCTGTGTGACCCTGGGCAATTTACTTAACACTGTTTGCCTCAGTTTCCTCATCTCTAAAATGGGCTGGAAAAGGAAATGGTGAACCATTCCAGTATCTCTTCTCAAAAAAAAACCCCAAATGAGGTCATGAAGACTAGGACATGACTGAAACAACTGAATAAAAACAATGTTATAGATGGGAATGAGCTGCTCTTGCCCTTTGTAGTAATAAAAATTTTACTTTGAACCTTTTACATATTGCAGACTTGGATGTAGCATTAGAGCCATGTTTGGTATACAGGCCTCCTAAAAGCAGAATACTGTGTTGGGAGAAATAGAAAGCCTATAAGATCTGGACCCTGGAAACTTATGGTGTGTGTAGTAGAAACATAGAACTGTATTATAGTCATATGCCTCTATTAGACTAGCAGCATGCTATCTATCTCCAGATCTCATAAGCTCTTGTGAAGATTATAGTGTACTGTTTTTTACTTTTTCTTGCTTCCCCTCCAATATTGCTGATATAGAAAAATGTTTTGCATGACTTCATATGTAATAGCTAATATTGTTTAATCAATGAATGAGGAAGGAGCTAAACAGGAGCTAAACGGAGGGAGAATTTGGAACTCGCTTTAAAAATGAAATGTCCAATTAGCAGCACATCATGATGCTAGTAGTTATCATTTGAAATAATGAATGTTGAAGAGATACAATCAATGCCAGAAAGGTGTGGAGATGAATAAGAAGACTTTATGGGAAGAGAATAGTGTTTGAGTTGGCCTTAAAGAATAATTCAGTGCTGTGGTTGAGGCTCTAGGCTGTTTGTTTTTGGTATTCATTTTTCTGGGAACATTTTTGTATAATGGCATGGAGATATGTTCTGTCTGATCTCTAGCTTAGAATTGATAACTATACCAACAACCTTGTGGTTTTGAATTTTAAAAGACTTTCCCTTACATTTTTTGGTTATGGGTTCCTATAGCTTAGGCCTAAATATATTCTTACTGTGAAATGATGAATTTTTAGATGTCATTAAACTCTAAATTGGGAGTACTTTCAGATTACTTCTTAATTCCTCTCTAGGTGGGGGGAAACCTAAAACCGGAAATGACTGGTCTTTGTAAGCTATCTAAGTAACAAGGTTAGGATAGAAGTGAGTCCTGTCTCCTGGGAAAGGCCCAAACCCATATTTCTCCATTCTATGGATCCCAGGAAAGGCTCAATTAAATATTATAATTATGATGAATTTGTATGTGTAGCTTGTCAGTATTTCTTTTTTGTCAATTCTTCAAATTTTAGCTCAAGACCCACCTTCACGAAATCTAGTCTGAGGATACAAGGCCATAATAATGTCACTCTTCCTCCTTTTACTTTTACTGTCTCTGAATGGAACAATCAGTCACTGGCTCTATTCTCTCCAATTGCTGACACCACATAATTTTGCATCTTCTTTTTTTGCCCAAGTTAATTTTTAAAACATAAGCACTTTTTAACCACAGTAAAACAAACATACAACTGTTCATACACTAAATGAATCTCTACTCTTAAGTATCTGTTGGGGTTTATTAGTGAGTTTCTTTTAATTTTCATTCCCCCCTTCCCACCTCCATCACTACTGTTTTTGAATTTAGTACTTTTTAAGAACACCAAGCTATTTATCATAAAGGAAATTCCCTTTAGGTTGCCCTGATCTTTGTTGTTTCACAATGACATTGTTCATGTATTAGATACAAACCATACCAGAATGTTACAGAAGTTGGTTGATGGTCCAATTATTAGGATAAATGTGTTCTTGTAGAAGTTACCACTTCATGCTCTTTCATCCTGCTGGATGTTTTGATTGATTAGGCAGGGGCATTCCTTCTGCATTTTAACCTTGTTCTTGTTTCAGGTGCCTATAGCTTGTCTTTTTACCTTGCTCTTCAGGAACTGTTTTCTGTGTTCCCTATATAACTCCTAGGATTTTTTTTTTTTTTTTTACTCTTTAAGTGTAGTGTTGCTTTTTTTTTTTTTTTTACCAAAACCAAAAAATAAACTTATGAAGTTTGGTCACTTAATTTTATGTTATGGAAGTTGCCACTGTATCCTTTTGGATTATTCTAATATACTTCTGGGGTTTGCTTTTGTTAATTCGTCTGGCAAACTCAGAGCTATAGTTAAGATTGGGAGAAATCTAAATTATATGATTTAGAATGCAAAGTTACTACTTTAGGTTAGTTTTGTAGTTTTGTCATGTTCTGATATATTTAAATTTGTCCCGACATACTGACCATAAACATTTTTTTTTTAAACTCAGGGCAAGCTTGATGATTACCAGGATCGAATGAACAAGGGGGAAAGACTTAACCAAGATCAACTGGTAAAGATCTTAAATTTGTTCAAAAATTATATTTGCCTGTTGTAGATAAGAAAATTCTACTCTTATTTCATATATTTTCATAAAGATGAATTGTTTTTTTGTAGGATGCAGTGTCTAAGTACCAGGAAGTGACAAATAACTTGGAGTTTGCAAAAGAACTGCAGCGGAGTTTCATGGCCCTGAGCCAAGATGTAAGTAGATAGTGGATGACTGGTAGCCTCCGTAATATGCTATTACATTGTGCATTGGGGATTAAAACAAAAATGAATGTATGTCCACATTCTAGTCCTGGCTTTTCTACTTGCTAGTGGTATGACAGATAAATTAATTATCAAGGTAATGAGAAGAGTAAATTTAAAGGTGTTACAGTACATATTCTTTAAATTCTCTTCTGGCTCTAAAGTTCTATAATCTTGCTACACTGAAATTAAAAAAAAAAAAAGTTCTAGATCCATCTCAAAGGATATATCTGCAGCGTGAAAAGAACCACCCTTTTAAATGTCATTACTTCGGGGCAGCTGGGTAACTCAGTGGATTGAGAGTCAGGCCTAGAGATGGGAGGTCCTAGGTTCAAATCCGGCCTCAGACACTTCCCAGCTATGTGACCCTGGGCAAGTCACTTGACTCCCATTGCCCACCCTTACCACTCTTCCGCCTATAATCCAATACACAGAAGTTAAGGGTCAAAAAAAAAAATGTCATTACTTCAAGGTTAATCACTATGTGTATGATCCCAATCTAGGTCACAGTGAGTCTCTCTTTAGGAGATGGTCTTTGAAAATTGTTGTCTAAAAATTTTAAAAGTTCATCCCCTTCATCTATCTTGGATAGAAGTCATGAACTTTTCTAAACTAAGGTAGACAGGATAGCAAACACCCAGTCTTTCACTGGACCTGTGGTTGAAACCTTTCCAGTTTGGTTAGGACTTGCCAGAGCTGGCAAAACTCTGAGAACTTCTTGCCACTTTTGTGGCATAATAATGATTGAAATAGAGCTTTGAAGGTTAGTCTGAAAGGTGTTAAAAATGAGTAAAATCCATTTATATCTCTTCATATATATATATATATATATAAAGTTGTGCCATTTTTAGAAAGACTTCCTTGGTTAGCTCTTAAGATTTACAACCATCACTCTTGATGCTTACTAGAGAAACTTCCCTTTTAAGCAGAGTTGTTAGGAACTTGAGGCCTAGCCTGAGTTGATCCCTTTTTATTTGAGTTTGACTACCATTGGTATAGAGCAGTGATTCCCAAAGTGGGCACCACCGCCCCCTGGTGGGTGCTGCAGTGACCCAGGGGAGTGGTGATGGCCACAGGTACCTTTATCTTTCCTATTAATTGCTATTAAAATGTTAAAAAAAATTAATTTCCAGGGGTGCTAAGTAATATTTTTTCTGGAAAGGGGCAGTAGGCCAAAAAAGTTTGGGAACCACTGGTATAGAGGAAAGAACACTGGATTGGGTAAGAAAACCAGGCTTCATATTCTCACTCAGGCACATTAATTGTGTGACCATGGGCAAACCATTTAAATCTGTGAGCCTCTAGGGCTCCTTTGTGAAATGAAGATAACAGTAGTCAATGTTAATTACTTCACAGGGTTATTAGGAGAAGAGGGGTTTACTCAGCCTGAAGACCCAATGCCTTTTTAAAATCCATAAGCAAAGAAAATAGGATGAAATTTTTGTTTCAAAGTGAATTTATAGTATAAGAGTATGATATATTTGTGGCAATTTATAGTCCTAGTTTTTCTAATGGTGTCAAGGGAATTAAGAATGATACAGTGACCCTGAGAACTGAGATCTTGAATGAAGGTTTAAGTTAGGCATGTATCTTGCTTGTGTTTTAGGACGAATTAAAAACTATCTACTGTTTGAGCTAAATGTGAGACTTATTACCATTGATGGCTTAGATTATTTCAAATGGCATTTCCTTTTGTAGATTCAGAAAACAATAAAAAAGACAGCCCGGCGGGAACAGCTGATGCGGGAGGAAGCAGAACAAAAGCGTTTAAAGACTGTCCTTGAGCTCCAATTTGTTCTGGATAAGTTAGGTGACGATGACGTCCGTAGTGACCTGAAGCAAGGTGTCAATGGTGTGCCCATACTGAGTGAAAATGAAATGGCAGTTCTGGATGACTTCTATAAGCTTGTCCAGCCGGAGCGAGACATGAGCATGAGGTATGGTGTTGATAGCGCTTGGGAAGTACAGTTTTAGGGGCATTGTTCTGGATTTTTTAAGACACTAAATGAGGCAATACTCCCTTTGTTTTAAAAGGCTAAATGAACAATATGAACAAGCATCCATTCATCTGTGGGACTTGTTGGAGGGAAAGGAAAAACCGGTGTGTGGAACAACCTGTAAGTAGCTCCTGCTTCAGCAGTAGGGGGTTGGTGGTTGTGCAGATGAAGGATTCTTCAGGTGTCAATCTAAGAATCTCTTGAAGGTTCATAAATGATCACCAGTTACTCTCTTCCTCAGGAGAGTTGGTATGAATAATTCAGTGATGCATTGGCACAGCTGAAAGGGAAGTGTGTAAAGAGTGACTTGGTGTTTATATAGTCTTGCAACTGTCAAGGTCAATGGTGCAGACCTTCCCATAGAAATTGTGTCTGATGCTGATGCTGCTGAGTCTTTTATTTCATTATATTTTAGCAATTGGACTTGGATTAGCCTTGTAAACAGACCACTTAACCAAATGCAAGTGAGGGTTTATGCTGAATTACGGGAAAGAATTCCTGATTTTAAACAAGGAAAGACAAGGAAGGGAGTGTTCTGCATTGATCTTTGGAGGCTGTTGGATCACAAACAATAAGTTTATTAGTTGTACAATAAATTACATTTTAAAAACAGCCTAAATAATGTGTACATAAGAAGACTCCTTAAAAATGCTGACAATTACTTCTGGCTTTTGTGAACTTTATCTTCTTACAACTAATTATTTTCTGCCTCCTGAAAGGAGACTTTTTATCCTATCCTGGTTTTTCAGAGCCTTACTTGACAACATTTTGTAAATTTACTGGCTTATATTCTGTGAAATAGTTTAAAAGTGAACTGATTAGATTCTGAAAGAATTTTAATTCACCCTCATTGTCTCAAGATGCCTGCAATGATATGGAAAAGAGTACAAAAGATCTGAAAGTAAATTGGTTTGAAAGATTAAAGCTGAGATCATACCTTGTATTTCTGTATTGTGTTTGGCATTTTCTTGCCAACTCAGTAAATATGTAGTATTTTTTTTTAATACCCATACCTTTTGTCTTGGGATCAATACCAAGTATCATTTTCCAGGCAGAAGAACAGTAAGGCCTAGGCATTATGGTTAAGCGACTTGCTCAGGGTCACACAGTTAGGAAGTGTCTGAGGCCAGATTTGATCTAGGACCTCCTGTCTCTGGATCTGTCACATTATTTGAGCTACCTAGCTGCTCCATTATGTAAGTGTTTTTAACAAAAGATCAATTGCCTATTCAGTTGTCTCATCATGGCATGCTGAAATAGCACGATATATAATAGGAGATAGTTCTTGAGTATTAGAAGGCCCAGGATTCATGTCCTGCTTCTGACCTCAGAAGCTGTATCGTTTTAGACAAATCACTACCCCCATATACTTCATTTGCCTCATCATTAGAATGTAGGTACTAATGTTTGTAATGTCTCTTTAATGTACTTATGTTAAAAGATACACAAAATTAGATTTACAGAGAACTTTGTCATGCAAGATAATTTTGAGCAGTTCACTGAGATAGTAGCTCCACAGGGAACTCAGTAAAATTTTTTATCAGTTTTTTTTTTTAACCCATAACTTTCTCTCCTGCATCAATACTGTGTATTGTTTCCAAGGCAGAAGAATGGAAAGGGAGTTATGTGATTTGTCCAAGGTTATGTAGCTAGGAAGTGTCTGAGGCCAGATCTGAATCCAAGATCTCCCTTCTTTAGGCCTGGCTCTCAATCCACTGAGCCACCTACCTGCCCACCAGTGTTATTTTTGAAGTTAAGCTTTGTTTTTTGAAATCTCTTCTAAAAATTGTCTGAATTTAGACAAGATTGTAACAAGCATTGTAACACTAGGCAATTGTGTTTTGATGGGACTACAGCTAGGTAGTGAATGTAGCTTGATGCTCTTTAATTTGTAGTGTCGGAAAGCACATACCAGGCCATTTGACTAATGGTTGAACAAGAAGATGCCCACCTTGGCATTTCATTTGCTGTTCAGTCTTCACAAATAATTGAATAGTTCCGAAGGCGTAAAAGTGAAGTATCAATTAAATTTGTCCTAAAGTAAGAGGAAAAAAGGGAAGAAAAATGCCAGAGCTTGGAATCAGGTGAGATCTGGCTTAGGGTATTGCCTTTAATTTGCTGGCTTTGTAACCTTGGGCAGGTCAATACAGAGTCTCAGTTTCTCTCTAAAATTGGGGTATGTAATACTTGTGGTATATTATTCACTTGGTTACTACGAGGTTGATATTAAGAGAGCTGTTTATCAGAATTTCAGGAGGACTTTTTGAAACTGAAGGATTTTATTGGGATTTATTCTTGATTTGTGTCTCTTAGACAAAGTCTTAAAGGAGCTGGTTGAACGCATTTTCCAGACCAGTTACTTTGATAGCACCCATAACCATCAGAATGGCTTGTGTGAGGAAGAAGAGACAGCTGCTCTGCCGGCAGGGGAAGACCAGGCAGCAGAAGCTGGTAAGTGCAAATCCTTTTTGGTTTTGTTATAGTTAAGAGGGTTGTTTCTGTTTCTGTCTCAGGTTGTTTAGGTCTGTATACTTAGTTAAGCATTTATGTGATACCCTTTGGTGGTTTTTGCCTTTCCATCAGTCATTTCCTACCCCTTACTCCTCACCCCCTAGATTGAGCCCTCCTTTGTGACAAAGAGAAACAAGTAAAACCATGAAGCAGAAGAAATATCTCACAATGAATACAGTAGTCTGTTCTAGCTATCAATCTTCCCTCACCTCTTTACCCTGAGGGAAGAGTTAGATTTTGTTACCATTTCATAGGATGTTGATTTTTTCATTATTAGTGTTTCAGCTTCTTAGTGATCTTTTCATTTACATTGTAATCATTAGGTATATTTTCTTTCTGGATCTGCCTTTATTTTCTTTCAGCTCATAGAAATCTCACTCTTTCTTTTAGGTGTAAATTTACTACTTTTCAGCTTAGATAGATAAGACAATTTTTAAGGGGTTTACTGTGTGGTGGCCCTAACAAATGCTGGGATACAAATATAAGCAAGTAGCGAGCTTGTTTTCAAGGAGTTTCCATTCCAATGGAGAAAAACAGAACAAGCAAAGGAATGGCAAGGTGGGAGAAGGAATGGCCACCAGTCAGAGTGGGACCTCAAGGCAGCAGTTTCTTAGCTGTTGCTCAAGGAGATATTTGTTTTAATTATATTAATATTCTTTTTTTTTACTGCCTTTTCCCTCTCCTCCCATCTCCTCTCCTATTTACTTCTTTGGCTCTTTTTCACTTAGCTTAACCAAACTTCTTTTTCTCCAGCTTAGAAAAAATTGAGGTATCTAATCTCTGCCTTCTCCCTCCTTTTTTTTCCTTCTATTACATTGCTATAACTGTTCCTTTCTCCTTTTGGAATTCTCTAGACTTAAATCTTAGGAATACTGGTTTTTGATGAAGACAACAGGGCTCAGTAAGCATTCTATCATCCTAGTTTGGGTAATTCTTGGTCTTTTTTTTTTTTTTTTTTTTGTCTCTGGATCCAGGATTGGTCATTCTAACATTCAAATGATACAACATTCATTTTTAAAAAAATCTTTTCCTTTTGTCTTTGTATCAATTCTGAAACAAAAGGGCAGTAAGAGCAAGGCAGTGGGGATTAAGTCACTTGCCTAAAGCCACGCAGCTAGGAAGTATCTGAGGGCAGATCTGAACATGGGTCTTCCTTGCTGCCCCAAGCGTTCAGTTGTTTTTGTTTTTTTTTGAGGGGTGTTCTTTCATATGTGCATTATCATTGTGCATATTATTGGTCATGTGTTTACTTCATTCTTGTGTCATCTGTTTACATAACTTTTCCTATGTTTCTCAATTCTTCCTATTTGTAATTTCTTCTGGCACAGTATTCCTTTATTAACATATCATGATTTATTTAGCCATTCCCAATTCTTGTACATCTTTGTTTTGCTACCCTCCTTCCCCCCAATTGCTGTAATAGATGTTTTTGTTTATATGGGACCCTTATGTCTTTGATCTTCTGGGGATATCTGTAAAAGGGCATATAAAATACAGGATTTTTTTTTTTTTTGGGGGGGGGGGGAAATCCTACCCTTCCATCTTGGAACCTGTCTTGGGTATTAGTTCCAAGGTAGAAGAATGGTAAAGGCTAGGCAACGGGTTAATTGACTTGCCTAGGGTCATACAGCTTAGAAATATCTGAGGTCAGATTTGGACCCAGGACCTCCTGTCTCTAGGTTTGGTTCTCAATCCACTAAGCTATCTAGCTGCCCCTTTTTTTTACTTTTTATTTTTTTTTAGATCCCAATAAACAAACAAACAATTAAGAATAATTTTCCATGAGCAATTCCACTGGGTTTTATGTATATCGTTGATCAAGTTCTATCAAGTTGATCAAGTGATCGTTTAGATTCTACATCCCCAATTATGTCCCTATTGTACCATGTGATCAAGCAATTGTTTTTCTTCTGTGTTTCTGTGACCACAGTTCCTTCTCTGGATGTGGATAGCGTCCTTTTTCATAAGTCCCTCAGAATTGTCCTGGATCATTTCATTGCTGCTAGTAGAGAAGTCCATTACTTTGGATTGTGCAACAGTTTATTCATCTTTGGGTACAGTGTTCTCCTGGTTCTGCTCCTTTCACTCTGCATCAATTCCTGGAGGTCGTTCCAATTCACATGGAATTCCTCCAGTTTATTATTCCTTTTAACACAGTATTCCATCACCAACAGATACCACAATTTGTTCAACCATTCCCCAATCAAAAGGCATCCACTCATTTTACAGTTTTTTGCCATCACAAAGAATGCATCTATAAATATTTTTGTACAAGTCTTTCCTTATTATCTCTTTGGGGTATAGACCCAGCAGTGGTATGGCTGGATCAAAGGGCAGGCAATCTTAACACTCTTCAGGCATAGTTCCAAATTGCCTTCCAGAATAGTTGGATCAATTCACAACTCTACCAGCAATGCATTAGTGTCCCAATTTTGCCACATCCCTTCCAGTATTTATTACTTTCCTTTGCTGTCATATTGGCCAATTTCCTAGGTATGTCTTGTTACTTTTTGAAAGTATGATTTTAAGTTGCTTTCCAGAAGGTCAGGGCCAATTAAAAGCCAAACAGTTGTTACTCAGTATAAATAACCTACCTTGAATTGTATAGTGCTCAGTACAATCATAATGAAAGTATTCTTCAAATTTTGTCTTGCATTGATCCAACCAATGACATCTGGTGATATTTATATTAAAATAATAGCTCTTTTTAAGAGTTGGAAGTGTACTCAAAAGCAATCTAATCCTTGCCATTTAAATTTTTTTTTTTTAAACCCTTACCTTCTGCCTTACTATGTATTGGTTCCAAGGCAGAAGAGTGGTAAGGATTAGGCAATTGGGTTAAGTGACTTGCCCGTGGTCACACAGCTAAGAAAGTATCTGAGGACAGATTTGAATCTAGGACCCTCCCGTCTCTAGGCCTGGCTCTCAATCTACTGTGCTATCCAGTTCTGTTCCCCTTTACCATTTAGTCCTAAAAAATTAAGTGTTCTGTTTTTTCATTCTTCCCTTGTCCCCTTCCTCCATTAAAAAAAGAAAAGAAAACCCTTGCGATAAAGATGCATTGTGGAGCTAAATTCCCACATTGGCTATATCTAGAAATATTTGTCTTGTTCTGTTGTCTCAGGCCATCATTTTTTCTGATAGTATTGGGTGTCATGCTTCAGGACTGGTCCTCTAGAATCACACTCGGTTATTGCATTTGTTTTAGTTCCCAAGTCTAATTGTTCTGGTTCTGTTCTCTTCATCAGTTCATTTCAATCTCCCAGTTTCCTCTGAAACTAGGCCTGCTACCTCCCTCCCCCCATATTTTTACAGCATAGTAGTATTCCATTATCTTTATATATTGGTTCAGCCATTCCCCATTTGATGGGCAATTTACTATTTCTTTACTGCTAGGGGGGGAAAAATCCTATAAATATTTTTTACATTGAGGTTTTTTTCTTCTTCCTTTGATCTCTGAGGTTATAGACTTAGTAGTAGCATTACTGGGCCAAAGAAAGTATGAGGTTTAGTAACTTTTGGGGCGTAGTTCCAAATTACTTTCCAGAATGGTTATACCAGTAGACATTACCAGCAGAGCATTAATGTGTGTCAGGTCCTCCGGCATTTTGTCATTTCCCTTTTTGGTCAGATTGGCCAATCTAATTGTTCTAGGTATAACTTCAAAATTGCTTCAAATTGCATTTTCCTAATTAACTTCCTAACTTGTTGCATTTTTTCCACATGATTCTTAGTACTAGATTTCTTCCTTAGAAAACTGCCTGTTCATATTGTTGGACCATGTGAGAATAGCTTGTATTTTTTTAAGTTTAAGTCATTACTCATATCCCATAGAAATGAGATCCTTATAAAGAAAGTTGATACGAAAATTTTTACATCAAATTAAGATTTTTAAAATTTCTCCTCCATTCCTTTTCTTTGAATTGTTTGATGGATGGTCCCTCTTTTGGATGTGCTTGAGAGTTTATATATCCTTTGTTGAATGCCCATACTTTCCCCTGGAAGTATATAGTCAGTTTTGATGGGTAGGTGATCTTTGGTTGTAGACCCAATTCTCTTTCCTTTCTGAATATCATGTTCCAAGCCTTTTGGTCTTGTAGTGGGGAGGCTGCCAGATCCTGTGTGATCCTTATTGGTGCTCCTTGATATCTGAATTGTTTCTTTCTGGCTTCTTGTAATATTTTTTCTTTAACTTGGAAGCTTTTGAATTTGGCAATTATATTCCTGGGGATTTGTCTTTTGAAGGTTTAGTGTAGAGCAATGGTTCCCAAACGTTTTTGGCCTACCGCCCCCTTTCCAGAAAAAATATTACTTTAGCCCCCTGGAAATTAATTTTTTAAAAAATTTTAATAGCAATTAATAGGAAAGATAAATGCACCTATGGCCATCACGGCTCCCCTGGATCACTGCAGCACCTACCAGGGGGNTAAATGCACCTATGGCCATCACGGCTCCCCTGGATCACTGCAGCACCTACCAGGGGGCGGTAGCACTCACTTTGGGAATCACTGGTATAGAGGGTGATCTATGGATCCTTTCAATGTCTGTTTTGCCCTCTTGTTGAAGAACATCAGGGCAGTTTTCTTGGATAATTTCTTGTAATATGGTGTCCAAATTTCTATTAATTTCTGATTTTTCAGGAAGACCAGTAATTCTCAAGTTGTCTCTTCTAGACCTATTTTCTTGATCTATTATCTTCTTATTGAGATATTTCATGTTTCCTTCTATTTTGTCAGTCTTTTGATTTTGCTTTATTCTTGTTGTCTTGTGAGATCATTGGCTTCTACTTGCCCAATTCTAGCCTTTAACAACTGGTTTTTGGCTATAATCTTTTGGTTTTCCTTTTCAATCTGGTCTATCTGGCTCTAAATGGCTTCCAGCTGGTCATTTCTGGTCTTCAATTTGCTTATCGTTTCATTTGATTTCTGAGCCTCAATTTCCAATTGTGAAATTCTGACTTTTAAACTGTTATTTTCTTGCCAGATCTCTTTCATCTGTTTTCTGGGTTTTTTCTGTGCAAACATTGTCAAGTGTTAAAGAGTTTTTTTCTTGGTCTTTTTGGTGGTTATTTCCTGGGCCTTGCTTGGCATCATTATTCTTTCGCAGCCAGAAGTCTTGAGTAAGGCAAGCAGATTCTCTTTGTACAGAGCTAAGGAGCAGTTTTTGCCTGAGGCTACTTTGCCAGTCTCCTGGCTTCCACTGTCTGCTCTCTAGGCCTCTGCTGTCTGAGGCCTCTCTTAGCCTCATTCCTGTGCCCCAGGGTCAAACCCCTGTGGTTCTAGTCAGCTGTCCAGAGCACGGAAATTGGCCCAAACTTGCCCCTCCACCTGGGGTTTTCCCCTGAGTCTCAGTGAGCTAAGATGCTTCCATGGTCCACTATCTCAGCCTCACTCCCACGCCCAAGGTCTGCGCTCTCCAGCCTCCTTTAGTCTCAAGTCTTGTTGCTCTCAGGGGCAAGCTCCTAGTGGTGCCATTTAGCTGCCAAGAAGCTAGATTTTGTGCCCCTGCTCACTCTAACTCTGGTGCGCAGCCTTTGACTCTGGTACGGTACGGTACAGTATGGTACAGTACAGTGTGGTACGGTGGGTGGGGTGGGGGAGAGTCGATCCGCTTGTGTTTTGATGGGAGCCATTTCCCTGCCTTATAGCGTGGAAGTGCCCAAATCCCACATATCTTCGACACTGTGTGACCTATTGTAGGGTCCCTTCTTTCATCTGGATTTGGCTTTTTTGTCCTTTGGAGATATGCTATATCAGTTGGTTAGGAGAGAAAGTTGCCCTGCTTCTACTCTACAACCATCTTAACCTGGAAGTCCCTATATATCCCTTTTGAATGTGGTGCCAGGTTTGAACTCTTTTGAGAGGGCAGTGTACTAGGACTACTTCTAGCCTTCCTTGTTCTAGATGTGACTGCAGCCTACCATACCTCTGGAGGTCAGAGACTCAGATCAGTTTACTTATTAAACCATGGTCTAGCCATGACTCCTCTTTTCAACTTGTTACTGTTCTCTGTTTATGAAATAGTTTTCGAGTGTTTTTTTGAGTATTTTTCCTAGGGTTAGAATCACAACCAATACCAATGTGGTAAATGTGGGATATTGGTAGTATAAATGTGGGACAATTCTAGTCCTAGGAAACCATTGTAATGGTGGTTGAGAGGTAGCATATGGTATAAGGAAAGATTGTCTTTGGAGGCAGATCTCTCTTGCTTCTTCTATTTACTGTGAGCTGTCAAACGTGGGGTAGACACTTTGCCTTTAAAATGAAGGGCCCAGGGCAGATGATCTACTGACTTCATAAAACTTGAAATCTCTTTTTATCTTTGTGTAATAACTTCCATGAGATTAACTCTGTGGTCTGTTTCTAGTAACCATCCTAGTTATTTTTCTTCCATATGATGCTTTTCCCTTATATCTTCTGCCCATTTCTGAATTTATCATCAAGTTCTTGTGCTATTAATTCTTCCTCTATTGTTTAATTGAAAATAACATTTTTATATGACAGGAAGTTAGAGATATTTATTAAATATTGATTAAAAATTGTCATTCTGGCTCTTAACATTACAAATGGCTTTAGAATCATTTAAATATTTCCTATTAGTAGATAGTTGTTTTTTTTTTTTTTTTTAAACCCTTACCTTCCATCTTGGAGTCAATGCTGTGTAGAAGAGTGGTAAGGGCTAGCCAATGGGGGTCAAGTGACTTGCCCAAGGTCACACAGCTAGGAAATGTCTGAGCTTAGATTTGAACCTAGGACCTCCCGTCTCTAGGCCTGACTCTCAATCCACTGAGCTACCCAGCTGTGCCCCCTAGTAGATAGTAGACTAATAATTTAAACTTAAAGAAACCTTGATTTTGGGAAGTAATTCTAATCTATTTGATCTTCTAGTTACTCTTTGGTACCTGAATTTATCACAGAGTTTTAAACATGAAGTAAAATTTATTTTACAATGTTAATTTCTTCCTTTTTTATTTTTCTTTTTTATTTTAGAAGTTGAGCCAGCAGAAGAATACCCTGAACAAAATGAAGTTGAGTCAACAGAGGTATGGTTTTTATTTGAATATTGTTTGCAACTTTTCTTCTTAAAAAAAATGCTCAACATGCCTTTTTTTTCCCCAGTATGTAAATAGACAGTTTATGGCAGAGACTCAGTTCAGCAACAGTGAAAAGGAACAGGTAGATGAATGGACAGTTGAAACAGTTGAGGTAAGAAAATGTCTGTGTTGGAAATTGATTTGTAAGTTTGATGGCTGTTTAACCCTCCTTGATGGCTTATTTTGTTCTTGCCCGGTAATTGGAGTTATCCCAAACCCTGGGCTTGTAAAAATCATACTAAAAGAGAAGGAAGGGGCAACCAGATATTTCAGGCAAGGTGTGAATTTGATCTCATGGGGAAGATGAAGATCTCTGACCTTTTTAGAATTATTTTAATAAGGGGAAGCTGGGTGGCTCAGTGAGCCAGGCACAAAGATGGGATGTCCTATGTTCAAATTTGGCCTCAGACATTTCCTAGCTGTGTGACCCTGGGCAAGTCACTTAACCCCCATTGTAGCCCTTAACTCTCTTCTACCTTTGAACCAATACACAGTATTGATTCTGAGATAGAAGATAAAGGTTTTAAAGAAAAGAATTATTTTAACAGTATTATAGAGGACTAGGAACAAAATAGTGATGTATTAAGATTTCATTTTAATGTCATTGCAAAGAGAGTCTTAAGTAATAAAATAATTTCCATGTACCTGTGGGACATGTACCATGTTCATTGCAGTAGTTTAAAAAAAAAAATCTTTTGATTCTAGAAAATGCTTCTTTCTGTAGCTTAGTCCTGTGCAGAATTACTTGTAGACTGTTTTTTTTACTAAGTAGCAATTACCTTCTAATTTCCTTACACCCTTCCCATCTAAAATACCCTCAAAAGGACCTTTTACAACTTTTAAGTCATCTATTAAAATGATGAATACAAAATCTTCTAAGGTTAGGAAGAGCAAGGGCATGGTCAGGATACCTTTACTCTGAGCTCAATGCTAATGTCAGAGAGTAGTAGAGAAGTGATAGGTGATGTGGTTTCTTAGATTATTCGTTTTGGGGGAAAGAGGGTTTCTCCCCAAATACTTGTTATTTTAAAATTTTATAGTAAGTAATTCTGGGACTGTTATATAAATTTATTATAGTGGATTCTTTTGGCCTGTATTATGAATCAAGGTGTTATTCATATATTCATTCATTTATTTTTGTATTGAATCATTGCAATGTTAGGTTTTTCCCCATCCTGCATCAGTGTGTTGTAAGAGTAGATTGGTGAGGAGATGGAAAATGAAGTTAAAAAAGATATAATTTGAAATGATAGGTGTGGGAATTTTTGGCATTGAAAGGAAGGAAAGAAAACAGCAATTAATTAAAAAGCTCTTGAAACTACTCCAGTAGTAGCAGCAGCTAGGTAGCTCTGTGGATAGGATAGGGCACCAGGCCTGGAATCAGTGGGACAAATGTGGCCTTGACATTTCCTAACTGTGACTCTGGGCACTTACCCCTGATTGCCTATGCCTTACTGTTTTCTGCCTTGGAAAGGATACTTAGTATTAATAATAAGACAGAAAGTAAGGTTTTTTTAAAAAATGACTTAAGTAACAGTTTCTCTTCTCAAAAGCTTAGCCAACTGAGTGCGCTTAGTCTTTATAAAGGTCCTATATTAGACCAAGTGATTAGTCCTGTCTTCTTTTCACAGAGATTTCTTCCTTGCTTCTGTGGTCTCGTCAGTGCAGTTGGCGTCTTTCCAAAATGAGACCTGTCAATGCTATAGGAGCCTTGCCTTCAGGATCTTTTGATATTATATATGATGCTGAGGGCAAATGCAGGCTCTGATCTCAGTATAGGGAGCTCTTCTCTTCTGATCATGCACTTCTCTTGACTTCCTCTGTGTTCTCAGCTTGGAAAAGTTTGTTTAATGCTTGGTTTTGGCTATGAAACATAGAAAGAATGTAAGCTTTTAGAAGGCAGAGACGGCTATATTTTTTGTCTTTGTGTCTTTGGAATATTGTAGAGAGCCCAGTATGGGAGGCACTTAATAAGTACTCAATCATTGAGAAAGTAAAGAAAGAAAACCAGTGTTTTAAGAGTTCTAGTGTTGAAGTCGGAATGTTTTATAGTTTCTTTGATCATGATAGAAAAAAAGAACTTATTACAGAACTGTTAACACATATTTTTCATGTTTGCCCAAAGCCTGCAATTTTCTTGCATTAGAAAAGTAATTATAGTAGAAAAGTCCATAATTTACGACATCCACATATAACAGTTTAGAGTATCCCTTTGGAGAAAAGTTTTGTCAATAAACCTCATGATTAGGGTTAATGCCTAATTAGGATATTTCTTATATACTTTATCTGTAGGGAAAGGAGAGATAAGAAGGTGATAATTTAACCAAGATCAAGGTTACTAATAAAATTTTCTAGATAGTCTAAAATAAAGCTGACTAGAATAATAATACTCTGCCATGTGATACATAGAATATCATAGTAATGACTACATTGTTTAGGTGAAATTGTAATAATTGTGAATTAGCATGAGAGTTAGATAACTACTAAATAAAACACAAAATAAGGTTTGTGCTCACCAAAAATGTTTATCCTGGTTTTGGAAAGAGTTTCAGTAGTACCTAATTTCCTCCAGGAGGGAGGGACCAAGGGGATGAAGCATGTCTTTTATTTTACAGATTAGGATATGTAGTTGGATACTCAACTCACAGACAGAACTTAGATCATTAGTATGTCTCTTGACATACTAATCAGCTGGCCAGTGAACTGGGCCTAGAATAGAATAGAGGCATAGGCTAGATCAGCTTCTAGAAACACAATGCTTTTCCTGATCTTAAGCTCCTATCTAAAACAAAGATCCACCTTTAATTACAATATTCTTCTAGTGAATTTCTGGTTTTGAGTTTTGGAATTTCATATTCTATAAAGCAAGTGAGGCTTTCATGCCCCTGTATGAGCTCCTTGTGGAGTATTAATGGGAGGACTTAGACAAAAGCTCCACAGGGTCAGCCTCAGGAAGAGAAGAAGATATAAATGGGTTTTGATCTTACTGGAGATTATGATCATTTCTGACGCCAGCATCAGATCTCCTGCAGATCATGGAAACATTTAAGTAACAGTTGAATAGTTTTCCACATTGTAAAGCCTAGTGATTTATAGCACTGAGTTGTTACATAATTTCAGGCTGCTTTATAGTTACCTGTATAATAATTTTATTACCCCTGCCCCTCCTCCCTTTTTCCTCAAGGTGGTAAATTCACTTCAGCAGCAGCCACAAGCCGCATCTCCCTCTGTGCCAGAGGCCCACTCTTTGGCTCCAGTGGCTCAGGCTGATCCTCTCGTGAGAAGACAACGAGTACAGGACCTCATGGCACAAATGCAGGGGCCCTATAATTTCATACAGGTGGGTAGAGATGTTGTTTTAAATTAGGTTAATTACTATTTAATGTCGAATTATGATTTCATAGACTCTTGGAAATCTCAGTTTATAGATCCTCTATTACTTTCATTACCTCCTCATTCCCCCCAATTCCTTACTTCCCATTTCTTGAAATATGATTATGTAATTTCTATATCCTATTCCATCCATGGTTGCCATCTTCTGGATACAGACAATGGAATGATGATTTCTCTTGTTCTGGACATGATTTGAGGGTCTAAATCTGTGATTTTATTAAAGTTAAGAATAGGTATGGGGACTGTAGTGCTTATGCAGGCCTGTCCCATAGTTTTCTAGTGGCCTGAGAGTTGTTTTAGATCCTAAGCAAGTCACACAGCATCCAAGGGTTCTGTCAGATCTCATTCATCCAACTCTCAGCCTTGAGAGGCCCTGTGGGTCATCTTTGTTGCTCTTTTCATGCAAGTTTATGTTGTCATAGGATTCCATGCTGGACTTTGAAAGTCAGACACTTGATCCTGCCATTGTATCTGCGCAGCCTATGAATCCATCCCAGAGCATGGACATGCCTCAGCTTGTCTGTCCTCCAGGTAAGTTATGGCAACATGGATCTTTTCATCTCAAATCAATCTCTCTCCCTCTCTCCCTTTCACCCTCAATTTTTATAATAATGGCACATACCGTTCTAGGTTGCTGTTGGATTCAAATAAGATTTTGTTTGAAAACATTTTGGTGCTGTGGAAATGCTGCCTATCAATATCATTATTAATTGCCTGAGAAACCTAGAGGCTAAGTGAATTATGGAAGGTTGCTAGTCAGTGTCAAATGTTGAGATTCCTAGCACCATTTCCATTTTTTCAGATTTTAGTTGGTGGGGGTGGTGTGGTTCAGAGAACATATTAAACAAAACAACATAAAAATAAACCTTCTAGAGCAACAGTTCTCAAATTTGTTTTTCTTTGGACCTCTTTGCACTCTTAATTATTGAGGACTTTCAGAACTTATTGTTCTGTGTTCTATCTTTCAATATTTACTATGCGTTAGAAATAAAAACTTCTGAATTTTATTTTGAACCTGAATTTAACCTCAGATCCCTTGAAAGGGTCTGTGTACTTCTCCTTCCACCTACCCATACATACACAGTCTGAGAAACTCTTGCTTATAAAACATTAGTAAATAATCTCCAAAAAAATTGAACCTTAAGTATTATGGAGGAAGAGCTAAGAACTAGCAGTGTTAGTTCCAGATGTCCTGTGGCATTGCAGATTTTAGCTGCTAAATAAAATAAATCCAAAGGGCAAAAGAGAAGGGGCTTTAGAAAGAAGCTCGTAAGTTTGTATATAAAACACATATGAAGGAACTGTGATAAAATATAAATTAATTTTGTATATTTTATATTTGTTTACTAAATGGTTCAGCGCTTCACAAGCTTACTACTCAATAAAAAGCCAGACTCATTAGGTAATTATAAACTCTGTAAAGGAAATGAAAACTTGCATAAAGATTTAGAGAGCTTAGGATTGAATCTTTTAGAAGTATCCAAGGCAAGTTTTTCATCCTCTATTTGTACTATTTGAAAAAAAAGCATTTCTATGTCACTTTCTCAGTAAGTTTGTTAAAATAACTACCAGCAGCAGTGCTGTCTCCCCCCAGTGTTGCTTCTGAGCTATTCAAAGGGCCATAGATATATGGTTGGAGTGAACTTCTAGGTTGTTTGTTCCAAGTCCTTTTTCAAAGGAGGAAGTGGGTCCAGAGGGGATGAAAATGACAAAATCTAAAGTTATCCTAGAGAGCAAGTGACAGCCAGACTTTATCCTGAGTTCCCTGTCTTCACTCTCCTATCATACCTGTCTCCCTTGAGAGGCCAGAAAAGCATACCCCAAATTTGTAACTCATGGGCATTGTCAGAGATTTTTGCTTCTGTTGAAGGAAATGAAGGTCAGTTGGTTGGCTATAATTATATGTGTACTGTTTGCATATGTGGTAAAATTAATATTTGCTTACATAAATACTGATGGATTTGGGGCAAAATTATTTTCAAACATTTTTGCTGGTCATAAAATAATTGTGGGGGAAATGACAGAAAACTCTTCTTTGTTTTAAGCCTTAGGCAGGTGGGCTACTTGCTTACATTCTGCTCCCTTTCTTTTAATGGATTTAAAATTTTTTAATGTGGTTACGATAAGCAACAAAAAACACAAAACCCTAACCTAGTTCCTGTATTTAAAAGTGTGTCCTTTTAAATCAAAAAAGTATTTCTCCTTTGTAAACTTTTGTGCATAGTTATAGAAATAGTTTGGGGCATTGTTGGCATTGTCTCTTAAGTTTTGACTTTACTTTTTAGTATCAATATTTGTAATTTCTTTCAGTATAATAATAAATGTCGTTTATATGATCCTAACCCATTAACATTTCATTTTTTCTTTTAAATTGAATTACCAAAATTTAGTGTTCTCCCAATAAGATCATTTGAAATTTGTTTCAAATGACCTTGCCATACTTGTTCCATTATACTGCCATTTTAACAGTAATAAAAAGAAACTAGCCCTTTGTAAAACTGTTGAAATGAAGCTATTTGGAATTGTTTAGAAATGACAACATATGAACTCTCAGTCCTTTGTCAAATTACAGTTCACACTGAATCTAGACTTGCTCAGCCTAATCCAGTTCCTGTACAGCCAGAAGCTACACAGGTGAGGATAACATTCTGTTCTCATCTTATATTTTCCTATTTTCTGTGATCCTAGGGTCATAGATACAGAGTTGTCAGGGACCTTGGATGCCCTCTTGCCTAGTTCAACCCCCTCCTGTTAGAGGTTAGGAGACTCAGGCTCAGGATTTCAAAGGATCTCACAGAGGCAACCTAGTAGAGAGATCCCTGTGCTTTGGTTAGTTTTCTCATAAACTTAAGAGACCCATAACCTTTTCTTTCAAATGAGTATTAATTTTTATTTTAGAAAAATTTTATTCCTGCATTTCCTGTCTGTCATTACTACCTGGTAGCTATAGTTGAAGGATAGAAGAAAAAAGTTTTCATTCAAAGATAAAGAAAAAATGTTTCATAGTGAATTTCACAAAGACCAATTTCTTAATTTTAAATATTGTATTGCAAAGAGATTATATTCACTTTAAAGAAAGAGTGCACATTTGCCTAAATTTAGTGCTAATCCAATTAAAGAATTTTTTTATGTGTATATATAAAGAATGGCTCATTGATTACCCTTAATGTGATTTAGTACTGGTTGTGACCATGGGGCATGCTACTCCTCCTTGGAGCCAGGTGGATACAAAAAAGTAGATGAGCAGTCCTGAAAAGGGCTCCTCATTCCCATTGAGCCTTCATACCGGAGGTGCTAGTCCTCCTTGACACCCATTCACCCCCCCACCCATCTGGGAGTTAGGGGAGTGTCTTCCCCAAGTATGTAAAGACACCTTCCCCCTCCAAGTAGAATGGGCAGATGAAAACAATTTATTCTAATGGCCATGAAGGCAGATGAAGCAGGTGCTGTGGAGCAATCTATTAGATCTTTGGTCAAATATAAAATCATTCATGGGCCATCAATAGTCTTCCTGACTTTTCTCTCGACATTGGATTTTGATGACTCTGGGAGAGAAAGAGGCTGATGACTGTTCAACTCTGCCTCACTTAAATCCATTTCTTGCATAAGTCAAGACCCCGTAATGCCATTGGTCATCTTTGAAAATGAAGGACCAACAACAATATATAAAATAAACATACATACACAATCAACTCTAAAATAACTATTTAAAAGCTTTGATTTCTGTTTTGATCTCTGCATATTTTATACATTTACTTTTTAAAAAACTCTTAACCTTCTGCTTAGAACTGATACTAAGGCAGATTCCAAGGCAGAAGAGTAGTAAGGACTAGGCTGTAGGGGTTAAGTGATTTACCCAGGTTTACACAACTAGGAATTATCTGAGGTCTGATTTGAACCTGGGACCTCCCATCAGGCCTGGCTCTCCACTGACTACCCTTATTGCTCCTACATAAACTTTTTTTTTTTAAATTTTAAACCCTTAACTTCTGTGTATTGACTTATAGGTGGAAGAGTGGTAAGGGTAGGCAATGGGGGTCAAGTGTCTTGCCCAGGGTCACACAGCTGGGAAGTGTCTGAGGCTGGATTTGAACCTAGGAGCTCCCGTTCCTACATAAACTTTTTATTAATATATTTTATCCTTGCCTTTTGAATGAGTAAAGCTTATTGGGCTACGGGCTGGGGATACAGATAAAAAAGCCCTAAGATCTCTCATTTTAATAAGGGAGAACACACACCCATGGGGCTCTACAACTGCAGACCCCAGATACAGCACCCTTGAGCCATAGGAGCTGGAGTGAAGCTGATGGTCACCATACTTCTTAAATGTCTAGTGTTTTGCTCAAAAAAGATCTTGCTTCTTAATTGATAAGTAGATGGCTCCTTACATCCTCCTAGTGGAATGCACTTTTTTCCTCTTCTGTTTGGCAAATTGAAGTAGATTTAAATAAAATTGCTCAACTTTCTTTTCTAGGTACCTTTGGTTTCATCAACTAGTGAGGGATACACCACATCCCAGCCCATGTACCAGCCTTCTCATGCCAGTGAGCAGCGACCTCAGAAAGAATCCATTGACCAGATTCAGGTAAGCTTGGTGATCAAAGAATGAATAGCCGTAGAAAGAGGTTCCTGCTTAAGGGAGAAAATTGACATTGGAGCAGATTAAGTGTATTGTTCTGATGAATGTTACTATATAAGGGGTACATGTAAAGAAGCAAACCATTGTTAGGCAGTGGTCACTTGGCCCCATGACTCTGCTGACATGTATTTTGTGTACTTGTCAGGCTGCGATGTCACTGACTGCAGACCAGGCCCCGGCATCCTCACCCCTTCCTGCTGCTTCTCAGCCCCAGGGATTCCCAGCTGGATCAAGCAAACCCTTACACAGCAGTGGCATCAATGTCAACGCAGCTCCATTCCAGTCCATGCAAACGGTAGGCTGGGCCGTGGTCTGGATCCTTGTGATAATGTGAATTTATAATATGCCTTGTTTTAAAAAAAATCTGTTTTACAACTGATTTAGAAATCAGGTTTGGGATTTGGGAAAGGAAGTGTCAAATAGTGCATTGATGATGTTTCCTTATCTTCTCGTAGGTATTCAATATGAATGCTCCTGTTCCTCCTGTTAATGAGCCAGAAACTTTAAAGCAACAGAATCAGTACCAGGCTAGTTACAACCAGAGCTTTTCCAATCAGCCTCATCAAGTAGAGCAAACAGAACTTCAGCAAGAGCAGCTTCAGGCCGGTAGGTAAACAATGTATTTCAATTAAAGTACTTTGTTTGCTAGGAGTTTCTTGGTAATATCAAGTTGACTTACAAACAGAATAAAGAACCAATATTTTCTAAAGAGAGCTTTTATGATCAGGTGCCATACAAGCTATAGACATCAGTTATCTTTTATCTATGAGATGTTGGAAAGCTATTTTATATCTTGAAAATATGTTAGTGTTAACGCAGTTTAATTAATATCCTGGAAAGATTTTGGTTATGAAAATCTTGGGAAACATCCTGACATTTTTCTTGACTCTCAATTAGTCTGGCCCTAACTTTACTTACCATCTTATCTAAATCAGTTTAGAGCCAGATTAATTTATTTAATCCTGCTATTAAACTTGGCCACATTTGGAGCAGAAGACAAGCAGATGGTAAATGTTAAGTCCTTAGTATGGTCTCTAAGAAAATTCTTAAATTTTTCCCCTGAGCTGCTCTAATCCTCACTGAGAGAGGTTGAAAGTGTCTCATTTAGAGCCTCTGTTCATGTGGCAATAGTCAGACACTTAAAGAAAATTGAATATTCCCCGAGTCTCATCTTATAGGATTATTCTCTGTCTGGCTATAGAATTCTAAGGATTCTTTGAAGCTTTATTCCATCCCATATATTCACAAAGTCTTTTCTTAAGCATGCATTAATTTACTGTGGTTAGAACCCCATTTTAAATGTGCTGTCCAAAAGGCCTGCTATTTGGGATACAAAATTTTGTAGGTGGTATAAAATAATGTTAAATGATGACAAATTATTTTGTTTGGTTAGAATCCATTTTTCTAAACTGGCTTTTTATGGTCATCTATTTCCAGACATTGCCAGCTGGTCTTGATTAATTTATCTCTACGGTAGTGGAAAGAGCACAGGTTCTATTGCTAACTAACTATGCATGTAAAACATGCTCTAGTGTTCAGTCCACAATATGTAAAATAAGAGAATGGTTCAAGGAAATTATCTCTAAAGGTGTCTCCCCCACCCCCACCCTTTTTTTTTTTTTTTTTTACTCTTAATATTCTGTGGTTGAATCTCCTTTGGTAGGATTTGTTTTATTTTGCAAACTGATCCTGTTTCTGAACTGATCATTTTCACATTACATTTTGCTATTTAGAACTTGTATATCTGTAGTCATAGTAAACAATGGTCTAATAAAGTTTTGAATGTGTTAAGTCTGTGCAAAGTACTAAGGAACAATGTAAAGAAATAAAGGTAAATCCTTCTTAAGGAGCTGGTATAATTTGGAAGAAAGTATAAAAAGTTATTAGGGAGCATCATGGGGAGTACTGGATATGAACCATGTCACAGGACTTTTTGCTTTCTTTTAATCTCTTGTGTAGAATTTTATAGCTGTTTATATCTGATCTTTGAAATCTTGAAATTAGTATTGGAGTACAAAAATATTATGTGAATATATTCTGTTTACAGATAGATTTGTAATATAATAAGTAGCCTGATTAGAGAAAAGTAGAAATAAGTATTCTGAGAAAAATTTAATCATGTTCCACTGAGTTCTGTTCTCATATCTGTCCTGCTAGATATGAAAAATCATTTTCAAGTGATTTGATGAAGGAAACAAGATTATGCATTCTCATTTTATGTCAATAGAATTAGTCAAGAATCAAGGAGTCTGTGTGGTTAGATTTCAAATGATCTTTGAACTTTAAAGGGAAAAAGATCAGATTTTTTTATTTCAATATAGTTTTTTATTTCAATATTTCCTTTATAATCTCATTTTATTTTATGTGTTTTAAAACATTTTGAGAAGGGGTACATAGGTGTTAATAGACTGCCAAAGGGGCACTATAACTGTCCCTTTCTTCTCCTCCCCCCCAAGAGAAAAGAAAAGCATAAGGTTAAGAATTCCTGGTCCAGAACAAAATCAGTAATAATAATTATTTGTATTCTATATTGTGCTTAATAGAACTAGCCTAGTACTTATTTGATCTTGCCTGGTTGATCATGGTACCCTTAGAAAAATCTTGTCAAACTATGTGTATACTAATCACAGTGTTATACTACATCATGAGGAACAATTTAAGGAATTTGAAATGGTTTAGCTTAGAGATTTGAATAATGATTTTTTTCAAAGTCACTGCAGAGAGGCTGACCTAGTCAGTAAGTAGACACATGGAATTTGTATTTTGTCTTACACTGAGGGGAAAATTTTTGGTTTGATAACCTTGTGGTACTATGGGCTTTTTTTTTTTTTTTTAAACCCTTAACTTCTGTGTCTTGGCTCATAGGTGGAAGAGTGGTAAGGGTGGGCAATGGGGGTCAAATGACTTGCCCAGGGTCACACAGCTGGGAAGTGGCTGAGGCAGGATTTGAACCTAGGACCCCCGTCCCTAGGCCTGACTCTCAATCCACTGAGCTACCCAGCTGCCCCCTGGGCTTTTCTTAATGGAAGTGTTAAAATATGGAACAGGTGTTCCCTCTTTGAAGGAAGCCATAACATGAATTTTGACTTGGTTGTATGTATTGGATCACTTTACTTCCAACTCTAATTCTCTAACTTTTTTGATGATATGCAAATTATGTCAGATTTAATGTTCCAACTAAATACATCTTGTATTTATTAATCTTGCCCTTATAACTGAGTGTGTTTAAGTAAATGGAGATACTTTATAGTCATATGTGAGCTTTGTGTGTGTGTGTTTGTGTTTTAGTGGTTGGTACCTACCATGGTTCCCAGGACCAGTCGCACCAGGTGGCAGGTAACCACCAGCAGCCTCCTCAGCAGAACACTGGATTTCCACGTAGTAGTCAGCCCTATTACAACAGTCGAGGAGTGTCCCGTGGAGGATCTCGTGGCACCAGAGGCTTAATGAATGGATACAGGGGCCCTGCCAATGGATTTAGAGGTAAAGACCATGTTCCAGTGAACATTTATCATTTTCTATACTTCTTTTAATGTTTCTGAATTACATTCTTATGCCATTTGATGATTTTTTAAAAAATCTTTTCCCTTCAGGTTTAAATTGTATTTCTAAGAGATTTCATTGGTTCAGACAATCAAATAAAGACTGACAAAATACCTACTATCTGTGGGTACAGGGACCAAAAGAAAGTCTTTCCCCTTAAGGAGCTTGAGCTCCTTTATGCACTTAAAGCTTTAGACACTAATCTGCTTTTGGAGTTAGTTATCTATTGAAGGTTTTTCAATGGCTCTTTTAACTAATGAATTAAGTAAAAAATCTCAGTACCTGTAGATAGAACATCATCATATCTTGACTTTACTATTAAAGTAACTTAGCCTCCAGTCTTTCCCTTGTCCTTTTTTATAGTTCCTATATGCCAAAGGTTCTGACAAGCTGCTCTCTGCAGCATTAAATAGTCTTAAACAGGATCCTCTGGTTTTTATCCCTGTGTATAGATTGCCCCTTCTGGATAAAATGCTCTCTTTACCTCTACTTTTTGAATTTCTTTCAAACCTTAGCTCAGGCTCCACCTCCTCTGTGAGGCCTTGCCTTGTCCCACCCCACTAAAATTATTTTATATTTGTAATCTTCTGGGGTAGAATGTTCTTCTTGCGGTGAAGATTTTTGTCTCTTTAATTCTGTCTCCTATTCCAGTGATGGCAAACCTATGGCACAGGTGCCAAAGATAGCCCACAGAGTGCTCTCTGTCTTTGGACAATTCTCTTTTCTCCTTTCTCTCTCTCTCTCTCTCTCTCTCTCTCTCTCTCTCTCTCATCATTCTATTTCTCTCTTCCCTCCCCCCCCCCAACAATTTTTTNACCCACCCCTCTGCCCAGCAACCCAATGGGAATGCTTCCTCCCTCCCCTCTGGGGGTTGAGGGGTGGGGCCTGACACTACCATCTCTTAAAAAGTTTGCTGTCACTTTCCTATCCCATGTATGGTCTATAGATCTTGACTATATGATGGTTTGCCTTTACAGCCTTTTTGAATCTTGAAATTTGAAGTATCATAAACTACTTCATCTTCTCATATACCATCAATTTCCTACTTCCATAATTTATATAATTTCTTAATGCCTGAGCTACCCCTTTCTTATCTTTAACCCTACCCTTAATTCCTAACCCCCCCCCCCCCAGTCTTTTTTTCCTTTTCTTTTTTTATTTTTAAACCCTTAACTTCTATGTATTGTTTCCTAGGTGGAAGAATGGTAAGGGTGGGCAATGGGGGTCAAGTGACTTGCCCAGGGTCACACAGCTGGGAAGTGTCTGAGGCCAGATTTGAACCTAGGACCTCCCGTCTCTAGGCCTGACTCTCAATCCACTGAGCTACCCAGCTGCCCCCCCCCCCCCCCCCAAGTCTTTTAAAATTAATCAATTTGCTGTGTGCTTTATTAAATACTTACTGTGTGCTGGGCACCATGCTAAGTGCTAAATCTTTCCTTTATTTCAAAGCTCAATTTAAGTGCCCCCTCTACTTTTCAAAGTGATCCTCTTTTGACCCTGAATAGGGCCTTGTGCCTCTTATATTTATTCTTCTTTATAGTAGTCACCTTCTTTGTAGTCTTTTGTATTGGTCCTATCTTTCTAGGATACAAGTTCTATTAGGGCAGTAATCTGTCCTTATTTAGCATTCTACCTTTTCTCCATTGATTATCACAATGATTTACACACAGCACAGACACTTAATGAATGGATAATAGCTGTTTGTGAGATATTTGAAAAGTAAATAATTCAAGATAGTAAATTTACTGACAGCTTTGGAAATAGAAGTCAGGAATATTAAAGATGGAAAAATACAGATTTCTTCTCTGTTAAAGATGGAGGAAGGTAGGGGGCTGATTTTCTTATCAACAATACTTACCTTGCTTCCTGCTTCCCTCATACAGTGTCTCCATTCTTCATTTTCTGATGAGTCTTTGTACAAATATTAAAAATGTCTTGTGAATATAAATATTTCTTTTTATATTTTTTAGGAGGTTATGATGGCTACCGCCCTTCATTTTCTAACACTCCAAATAGTGGTTACACACAATCCCAGTTCAATGCTCCACGAGACTACTCTAATTACCAGCGGGTGAGTAAACATATTTTATTATGCTAAAAAATAAAAACAATTACTTTGACAAGGTGGATAATTACATAGAGATTAATATAATGCTAAATATTTTCTTGGTTTTTGTTACATTTGTTGAGGCAAAATGTACATATTTTTAAATGCAAAGAAAACCGTTACAAGCAAGAGAGTTTATTTTAACAAAACAATGCTTTTGTTTAACATTACACCACTAGTCAAAGCTAAATTTGAAGACCCAATTTTTGAATCTATTTATTGTACTTGGTCTCTTTTTTTGGGGGGTGGGGGAAGTTGATAGAATTTAAAGGGGGTGCACAGAATGAATCTTGAATAAGGAAAAATTTTGTTTGTTTTTAGCTTAAACTTCCATGATAATTTTAGGATAGAGACTCATTTTAATGTATTTGATTTTGTTTGGCATTTTGAGTATGTTGTATCAGCAAGTATAGTCTTATTTTCGTGGTGTTCTTTTCTTTCATTTTTATTTTTTTTTTAATCATTTAGGATGGATATCAACAAAACTTCAAGAGAGGATCTGGGCAGAGTGGACCACGAGGAGCCCCTAGAGGTAATGTAAAAGGAAGGTGGTCACATACGAGAGTTTTCTAGTAGAGTGTCTTGTCTATTCCTCATTTGCAGTTAAATTTGTTTTCAGATTAAAATCTATCTTCATTAGGGGTAGAATTGTGTTGATACAAGCTAATGGGTTTATTACGTTGAGGTGTAGAAGTGACAGTTAAGATTTTTTTTTTTAAACCCTTAACTTCTGTGTATTGTCTCATAGGTGGAAGAGTGGTAAGGGTAGGCAAAGGGGGTCAAGTGACTTGTCCAGGGTCACACAGCTGGGAAGTGTCTGAGGCTGGATTTGAACCTAGGACCTCCCGTCTCTAGGCCTGGCTCTCAATCCACAGAGCTACCCAGCTGCCCCCAACAGTTAAGATTTAAACCAACTCACTGCTGGTCATTTTGAAGATATAGAAAACTGGTGCCCAGAGAGTCAGTGATAGAGCTATCAGCTATCAGCCCCATAGGTGAATTGCTAGTGTGTAAATTGTTGGGCTCTATAGAATGGTTGCTATTTATAAGCAAATAGCAAGATTGTTTACGTGTTAATTTATTAAATCCACTTAGCATTATATTATATAAAAAAGTCTTTTCACATAAATGTTTCATTTGGCCCACTTTAGAAAAATAGTGTGAAGCAAGGAAGGTAGGAATGTTATTCTAATTTTACTGATTAGTAAAATGAGGCTTTAGAAGTAGGCTAGATAAACTGTTGGGTTCTAGTAGGACATGTCATTGTATAAAAGGATTTACCAGAGGATCTCTTTAAATAGTGAACAACAGTACTATGCACTATGTAGGTGTAGGGTTTACTTTATTTTTGAAATGATTTTGATGGGAAACTTTAGCAACAGGCTGACTTTATCTACAGGCTGACTTTGGAACTAGGAACAATGAAATTTAGAGAGGGGTATATAGGCCTCATTATAGAAAAAACAAAGGAGCTCCTCTGAAGTGGTATGTGCTACCTGGGGAAGTAGTGAGCTTTCTCTGGAGTTCTTTAAGCAAAGACTCTATATAGGACAACTTTATGCAGATGCTAATGAAAGATGCTTTATCAATTGGGACTTGTTCTAGGTGTGCTCTTGAGATGTCCTAGACAGCTTGAGATAACTAAGATTCTCTGACAAACTACATAAGTAAGATACCAAATTGGGGGTGGGGTGAGGCTCACAAGTTTGCAGGATCCTAAAGCTAGATTGAAGGAACTGGTATTGTTTGACCTAGAGGAAAGAACTCAAAGGTAATCTCTGAGGGCAGGGTCTTTCTCTTACCTTTCTCATTATTTTCAACAAAATGCCTAGAATATAGTAGTCAATTAAATGTATATTTGATTGAGTCTTTCCAAGGATTTGGAAAGAAGATATCTCTTATTGATAATACAGTGATTTAACCTGACCCTGTTTGATCAAGAACTAGAACATCACTTTGTATCTAAGTTGCTCAGTATTCTGATGTTCATACCTTTCTGGCCCAAATTTTCTTGCATGAACTAAAAGAGAACTGTCTAAAATTGGAACAATCCAGAAGAGTGTATACTCTTTCTAGGGAACAAGTGGTAGACTCCTCTTCACCAAGGTATTCAGACTCAGGCTGGATGACCACATGTCAGGGTGGGTTACTCAAAGCACTACTATGTTTCTCCATTGATTTATGCCCATTGGTGAGCACAACCTCTATTTTAGAAACTTAGAGACTTCACCATTCAAATCTTGAGAATTCTCCCTTTTCTCCAATCATTTTCTTTCTCATGATATGCTTTCAATGGGACTTGTTGGAAAATATTTTTGTTGATTTTTAGAAGCTGTTTTTTATGTAAGGAATTCTTTAAACTTCTATAGAAGCATTTTTGTATACATAATTGTTCGTGGTAACATCCATATATATATATATATATATATATATGATGCTTTTTTTTGCATGAGATTTGTATATATTGATATTCTTGATCTTTGAACTCCTGTTGAGATATCTTCTTTCCCAAAGCATGTAGTTAACTCTAGATCCATTAGAAGATACATTAACTCATAACTGTGGCCCTTAATATACTGTTGCCCAAAAGTTCCTTTATAATTTAAAAGGTTAGAACTTGGGAACACATTTTTTTCATGAAAATTATCTTTTACTTATAGTTAGGTGTTATTAGATTAGCCTTAAAATTAAAGTATCAATACAATTCTGAGCATGTGCAATCAAAAGTACTGCACAGTTAATAGTATTACAACACTAAGAATTTAATAAAGATAGAAAAACAAATCAATCGAATGTGTTACTCTTACTAAGACAACATCCAACTCAAAAGTGCTGCTTCCATTAAGCCTTCCCTATAAGCCTCCCCTCCTCACCATCCAAATTGACCTCCCTTAAGACCTCTCCTCACAACCTTTTGTTAATCTTTGTACTCTGGACAAGTTGTTGTACTTTCCCTTTAATATTGTTATAGTATTTTGTGTCTTAAGCCCTATGGGGGTTGGGGACTATATGTTATCTAAACTTAGGTTTCCTCTAGTCCAATGGTCGGTTGGCAACCTCTTTTTGGCCCTGAGAGCCATAAACACCTTCAGAAGGAGAAGGATGGAGGCATGGAGGCTGTAGGCACTGGAATATAGGGTGGGGGCTGAAGGGCCCCCTGGGGCACATCCTGGGGTTTTGCCCAGACTGGCGGGTCTGGAGGGGGAGCCAGATATGGCTCTGCTCTAGTCCAGTATCTTAATGTTTGTGTACATTATAGGATCTTAAGAAATTTTCAGTGAATTTCATAAGAAAGTTTTTATAGCTCTTGTTCTTCAGACTCTTTTCCCTGTCAGTCAGAAGGAAGAGAGTGAGGAAATTCTATTTGTCTGCATAGTCCCAACATTCTAATTTAAATCCTCTACTTGACCTTTGTGTCAAGCTCACTGTTTTGGTGATTAGATTATGCTCTGTTTTTGCAGTTTCCCAGTTCTTCAAACAATGATACTGAAGGTCTTTTTTTTTTTTTTTTTTTTTTAATTTTGGTACATTCCTCAGATTCCATTTTTTAAGTGAGAGTTTTTAAGAACAGCTTGCTTTTTTTTTTTTAATTTAATTTTTTTTAAACTAGCTGTCAGTGCCAAGTGCTCAGATCCCTGCACTAATGAGGAACTCATGGGAAAAACTTCATGAAATGCTGCTTCTCCCTTGGGTATGCTGTTCTTAGCCTCTCTTTCTCTCTCTTTACTTCTCTATTCCACTGTAATTCATGGAGAAAGCCTGGAGCATCAGACAGAATAATTATACTAGATCAGGAATAGAAAGGCCAGAGATACTTGTCAAAGAGGGATCTTAGTGGCCAATTGCCTTGGAAATATCATCTCTGTAAGTGTAGACTACTTGTTCATATCTGGTGAGGCAAGAAATTGAGCATTTATCATACCTTTGGATTCCAAGAATTTTAAAAAGGGTTTCTTCATTGAGCTAACCTGGTTTTTTTGAACCTTCTCTCCACTGGGTCTATTTCTGCCCTTGAAGACTACACTGAATTATTTCTCTTCCATATATACCATTCTTTCAGACACTAACCACTATCATATTTGCCCATTTTCTAGCTAAGTTTCTTCACTCCTTGTGTGTGGCATGTTCCCTAGACCACTTACCCTCCTTGTTGACCTCCTCTGGACATGTTCTAGTTTGTGGCTTTCTTTAGAATATTCTAGATATGCTCTGACCAGAACAGAGTTTATTGCATCCTAATATTTTCCTTCTCCTGGGACACTAGATATGTATAGATTCTGTATAGAAGAGCATTATTTGTTAATCATGTTACCTTTTTTTCTTGTTATCTTGTTTAATCATGTTATATCTTTCTCTTTTAATTCTTCTCCTCTAATAGCTCTCAGCAAAAAGGGGACTTTTTGTAGCAAAGGTGAAGGCTTGAATTGTCAGGGCTGGCCAGGTTTCTGACAGGGCTAGGATTAGCTAATGTGGGTCAACTAGGTGATATAGTGGATAGAGTACTGGGCCTGGAGTCAGGAAGATTTATCTTCCTAAATTCAAATCTGGCCTCAGACACTATCATGGGCATCATCTTATAAAAGATTAAGAGCAAAGTCATAAAAGTTTACAATGGTTTTTCATATACCCTTCCTGTGGAGTATAGAGGTTAGCATATTCTTCTTGTATTACAGATCCTGGGGGCTAAATGTCTTATTCCTAGTAACATAGCTATTGAGAAGCACAGAGGAGTGTGTGTATGATGGTTAGAGACCTAGCCGGTCTGGTCACTCATGAATTAATGTGCCTTAGTTTTCTTTCTCTTTAAAATGAAAAGAATGCATAGGGTATGTTTTCTGACCTTAAAATAAGAGGTTTATAAAACACTTGGCAAATCTTAGCAAGTGTTGTAGAAGTATCAGTCTTTACCATTAAATGAAAAAGCCAGGATTTGAATTTAGGGGCTGGCCTTGATCAAACATTCTCCGAGGGATCTTTAAAGCAGAGTTGTGGCAGGCTTCCAGAGGGCCAAGTTGGCTGCATGTGATCTTTAAGGAGTTGGTGAGATGTTGATAGACAGGATGAGGGGTGAGGTTGAAGGAATTAGAGGCTAGAGGCAGAAAAGCCAGTGATGTTAAATAGTTTCATTTGACTGAGATAATACCTGATATGGAAAGAAGAATAGTAGTCATTAGAGAAAATGCTCACTTTTTTCCAGAGGTTCCTTGAAAATTATTAGGGTTAGGCTTGTCAGATGGGCAAGTATATGCCACCTGGGTATTTGTACTTGCAAGTGGATTATTTTCTTTTTCCCTGCCTTGGGATTTTTTAATAACTAGGAACTAGTTAGCTAAACAAATGAAAGGGAACTTGAATTAAACAGTACTGTCCTGGTTGTTGCAGCAGTGCAACCTTATTGTACAATCTTACTTTAAGTGAATATTGTGTAATAACTTCCTTTTGGTGCTTATGTTTCAAAATATTTATTTGTATGGAGTGAACTCCATATTGATCAGTTGAGCTGAAGAGCTTGAGTAAATGTGTACAGGATGAAAAGGAATCTTCAGTACTCTGGGAAGGGCTTGGGGAATGGGCTTCTAGCCCTAGACTTGGTATGATAAACTTCTTATGTCTCTCTTTTGGAGTTTTTGTCTTGAAGAAATTGAAATACAAGGTGTGAGGACCAAAAAGTCTCTGTTTTATTTTTACAGGTCGTGGAGGGCCCCCAAGACCCAACCGAGGGATGCCGCCAATGAACACTCAGCAAGTGAATTAAACCGGTTCACAGGATTATGTTTAAAACGCCAAAAACACACTGGCCAGTGTCCCATAACATGTTACCAGAAGAGTTATTATCTATTTGTTCTCCCTTTCAGGAAACTCATTGGTAAAGGGACTGTTTTCACCCCTAAAGACAGGACTAGAGTTGTCAGCTTTATGTTACCTGGATATGGAAGGAAACAATCTTTCCTCTGCATGTTCTGTCCTAAGCGTCATCTTGAGCCTTGCACATGATACTCAGATTCCTCACCCTTGCTTAGGAGCAAAGCAAAACACACACACTTTTGGGGTGATCAGATCTCCATGGTTATTTGATTGAAGTTGCTTGGAAAAAAAAAAGCAAGATTGACTCATTTTTGACATTGGATAAAATCTGCAAATCAGCCCTAGAGTTGTTGTTCTGATGGTAATTGAAAAAAACTAAAATATTTCCCACGAAAGGAAGATGGAAGGAGTGGAGTGTGGTTTGGCAGAGCGACTGCATTTCACAGCTTTTTCTGGTTTAAATTGGAGCAATGAACGTTAAGATGCATGGGTCCCTAATTACACAAATAAGGCTGACTACCAGCTTTGATACAGCACTATTCATCACCAGGCCAAACTACTGTGGTTAAAAATATATACATAGAAATTGCTTTGTAACAGCTGATAATTGTTAACGAGACAAAGCCAAAAATGCAAAATCAGGCTTTGATTGGCACTTTAAAAAAATGCAACAACTATGGGATGTAATCTGGATGGCCGCTTCTGTATTTAATGTGAAGTATTTAGATACTTTTGGAACCCATTTAACAGTTTCTTTGATAGCAATGACTTTTGTAAGGATTGGTACTATTCATTTATCATTCCTTATGACATGCACATTGTCTGTCACTAATACTTGACCTTGCTGTATTGACACCTAAATAATTGGTACAGGTACTGATGGAAATCTCTAATGGATAATCAGAACACTTTTGGTCACATGTCTCTTTCTGCAGCCTCAAGGGTTTTAAAAGAAAAAGATATCAAATGCCTGCCGCTGCCGCCCTTTTAATTGCTATCTTTTGAAAAGCACCAGTATGTGTTTGGATCGATTTCCCCTTTTCAGGGAAATGACAGCCAGCAGTTTTCAGTTCTAATGGTATAATTAAAACAAATAAAACGTGTTTATAAAAATGGTATCCTGGAACACTGGTGTTGAGCAGCTAACATGCGTGGTTGAGATCATGCAGTTGTTCATTGTCTCTTTAAGAATTTCAGTTCTATTCCACTGAAGTTTTCTAGCAGCTTTTGTTGTAGTGCCCTGCATTTACAAATCACTTTGTCTCGACTAATCCACATTGATGGAGTTCAGTTCTTTCCTCCTCCTGTCATTGATCTTAGCCACAGTTGCAAATCTCTTCCGTTACATAAGGAATACCCCAGGCTTGCTGGAGGTTCCCAGCTCAGTAGTGATTTAGCCTTTCTTGTGCCATTTGGTGGATCTCATGCGTGCACTTGGAGTGCTAGCTGCACTTTGATGTGCCTATGGACTTCTCTGCTGCTTGCTGTGCGTCCCACTTTGGCTTCATGTTGAATTAATCCCATGTGTTAAAGCAAAGGCTGCTAAGTTAAATGATCCTTGTAGTCCAGAAACTGGATTTTATTTTCAGCCTTCAGCTCAGTAATTTGACAAGTAGTTGTTCAGTTACTTTACTTTTTGAAACCATTCTTAAAATATTCATTGTTAGAAAACTGGATTTTTGCTGACCTTGTAATCGACTAAAATGATAGGCTATTGAAGGACTCTTGAGAACATTCCACATTCAGAAGTTTTGTAAACGGGATGGGGTTGAAGGGGAGGGGGGCTGGTCTTCAATGTTTATTTTAAAATAAAATAAGTTCCTGTCTTTTCTCATTTTTGGTTGTGGTACATCTTATTGGAAGGGTTATCTGTTTACTTTCGTAAGCAAGAAAGGCTTCTTGGCCAGTTTTCTCCCCTAATTAAACTATATCTGGCAAGGATGTACCACAACCATACACTAGTTATTCAAGTGCTGATAAAAAATATTGGTGAATTTAACTAGGCAAACCAGAAATAACAGTATACCTGACATCGTTTCTGTGGAAAACAACTCGCTGCCTGTGGAGGTGACTTCATTAATATTTTTGAATATGATTAAGGACATTTAATTTGGCCCAATAGTTCTCTCTTTTCCCCAAGGATCCAGAACCCTAGTTGATCAGTTAGAAGAGGAGAATGTGAGAAGGCACTAGGATTCTGATGTCTTTGATATACACATACACAGAGACACCTTTCTGTTTGGATTGGGGGAGGGGAAACTTCTTTTGCACTTAAAGACAAAAACTTTTTCATGTGCCAGTTCGGATCATTGAGTATGTTTTCAAGGCTGTTTTTATGAAGCATATGGTTACTCTGTGTACATGCCTGCTGTGGCATGGTGGTGACCCTGTGTTCTTGAAGGCTATGCCAATTTTGAGTTCTGACAAATTCTATTCAACTGGACAGGCCTTCTATAATTCAATGTATGTAGGATGACTTTTGGCCCAGAAAGAGCCTTACTGGGCCCAACAACTTTCCAATGACCCTTCTTGAAATATAATTAGTATGTTCATAATTGAGAAATTTGTCCACTTAATGGGAAATGGTTTCAATTTTTATATATTGTGGTCACATTGCCCAAACAAATCTGTCAAGTTTGTTACTGAAGTCAGAATGCCCACAGATCTGCCAGCTTCAGCTGTAGTAGCCCATTCACTGACAGCAATGGAAAGCCAATTTGGCAGCTTAATTTTTACAGCAAGAGATTATTGATCACAGAGGCACAGGGATTTTCCTGTTGAATTGGGAAATGGCATATATAGTCTTAAAGTGCCCAGTATCAATTTCCGTAACTTATTTAGCTTGACTGCAAAATGTGGTTGGTTTGCTATGGTCAGGACTGATATTTTTTTTTCCCTCTAAGAATTTGGAGAATCTTTCCAACCACTCTAACCTGTTATTAAATGCCCTCAAAGCAGTTTAGTAATCATTGGGTTCTGAAGTTTGTTTATAGCCCCATTGCGCATACCTCAGTGTTGCTAAGAGACTTCCACTTAGAAAGGAACAAGAGTGTTTTGAAGTTGAATCTCTGGAGGCTCATTAACAGAAAATGAAGAGCTGCAATGTGTGTGGGGCCTCTTGATGGACCTTTCCAAACAGGAAAGCACAGGATGTTTTCCAGCAACTTGCACTTTTCTAAGAAGGGAAGCTACAGGGATGAATTGGTAACAATAGGAGTCATTTTTTATTAAAACCTTAGGACACCATGGGTAGTAAATGCTGGCCCTTTTAAAGCTTTGAGTTACTATTTCTAGCAAACCACTTCCTATTCAGTCCCAGGAGACTGGATGTTGATTAAAGAATTGAGATGGAGGGGTTCAGGCCTTTAAGGAATCTGGCTCCCAGAACCCACCTCACTTAAAATGGCTAGCTAACTTTTGGATATTTTGGCAGTCTAGTACTGGTATGTTAATGGGCAGAGACAAGACAAAGGTGAGAGGAACATTCCGACAGTAAATGGAGGGAGGCAAATTTAAGCCCTGAAAACTCATGGTAAAATGTTGGTTTGGTGGCACAGAACCATCTCTGGGCCTATAAATAAGACTGAAGTACCCAAGAACTTGTGTCACTGCTCATCTCAAAAATACCCCAGTTGTGTCTGGTGGAGTTTGAACAATGCACAGAGAGGGAAAACTGCCCCGCCAAGTCCAGAGCTTTGGAGAAGATGCGATTGTTTTAATGCCACTGGCAGACCCGTCATGTCAAAACGGTAGGTGTAGAAAGGGACAATTTTTTTCCCAACTGCATGGAGCCAAGCTTGCTCTCCGAACCAGTTGCACCAGCCTGATGTGCCATGATCCCAATCTCGGTTCGTTCATGGATTTTGAAGGTCGTTATGGAGCGTTTCTGAAGGACTGCAGGCGGAGCCTTGGCGTTCCAGAAAGTCAGCGGGAAGGTAAGGTGGGCAGCGGTTGTGACAGGATCTCCCGGAAGTCGCCCAAGATGCAGAGCAGGCGCCGGGCAAGTTCCTGGGGAGGATTCCCCATATTCGAATTCTGCAGAGGAGGGGACGAGAACCTCTGCTGCTGCCCACCTCGCTTGCACTCGTCTGCCCCCAGAAATAAGGCGGGCGCGTTCTGATTAACTACCCTCTCTGCGGCCGGGTCAGGCTCTTCCATTTCCCTCCTTCGGGGAGGATCCTACACACTCCCAAGTCTGTCATTCCGGTGGTCCATCCTGCAACCAATCCGGGTAGCGACCTCTGACGAAGCCACGCAGCTATCATGCGGCTGTGCATAAGAAAACCTGAGCCAGGCTTTGAAGGAGGCCAGCCTGGAGGCCCTGGGCATCGCGAGAGCAAAGGTCGGAAGATGGGAGATGACTCATAAGGAGAAAGAAGAGGCGGAGGGCGGTAAGGAAGGATGGAGAAACGGACTGAGTCCACCAATTCGGAAACAATAAGTGTGATTTACCCGAGAGAAGGGGGAGCCTCTGGTAATAAATGAGGGATAAAAGGGCCAAGACCCAAAGCACCTCCTCAGCCCTAGGCTCTGCGCAGCCTCAGTGCAAAGGTATTTCCGTCCGCGTCCCGTCTCTGTCGGGGGAGGGACTGTGTGACGTCATTGGACTGCGCCGCAATCCTCTTAAGTCCCTATCGGCCTCGGGACCGCCTGCGCATGCCTGCTCACGGAGGCTTCCGGGAAGTTCTCGGAAGTAAAGGCATATGAGGGGGCGGGGTCTGCGCGCCGCCGCAGCAGGCCGCCTACACGGCTACCTCCTTCCCTGGAGAGCTGGGACCTTTCAGCCTGTGGCGCCTGCTCCACGTGCCGCCTGCTCCACGTGCTTGTCTTCTCTGCCCCAAGCGGAGCTCGCAGGATCTGACGGCTCTCTGCTGAGAGGTAACGGGGGAGGGTGCGGCAGAGGGGCCCAGCGGCCGGGGCCGGGGAGGTGGGTGGTGCGGGAGGACATTGAGTAAGCTTCTGCTGGATGCCCGGCACCAGACAGCGCTTGCTCTTGGGGAGTTGCCGATCTAACGAGTGAGCTAGCGGGCCGGCAGACGGACGCTGACTATGCTGCCGTCGGGCGAGTGAGGAGCTGGGAACAGGGGGCGGGACCTGGCAGGGCGGTAGGGGTGGGGAGGTGCGAGTTTGTTCAGGTCCCTGCTTCTGAGCTACGAACCCCCTTTCGGTTTAGTTTCTTGGTGTGTAAAATGGGAATAACCGCACCTGACCTCCGAGGCAGTGTCGATTCTGAGCGCGGTTAGTGCACAGTGCACAGAGAGCCAGTCCTGGAGATGGGAGGTTCTGGTTTCAAATATGACTTTAGCTACTTCCTGGCTGTGTGATCCTGGTCAGGTCATTTAACTCTTATTGCCTAGTCCTTTCCGCTCTTCTGCCTTGGAACCTATACACACAGCATTGATTCTAAGACGGAAGGTAAGACGTTAAAAGAAAAGCTTGTGTAAAGCTTCTGTGCCGCCAACAGCACTTGTTTCTCCGTGTTGCACCGGCCCCTGGCATTGGGGATTAGCTGAGGCCCTTGGGAGAGTTTTATGGGTGTGGGGAGACAGGCTTTTGACATGAGCTCCCTCTTTATTAAACCAGGAGTTGAAATGTTAAAACAATCCGATGTTAAAACACCGAAACCCTAGGATTGTGAGAGCTGGTAAATACAGTTCCTGGGAGCTGACTCTGTGCCCTTTCCCTGATACTTTCCAGGTTTACTGTTTCTTTCTCCAGGCTCCTTTGACAGATGAGGAAACAGAGGCAAGCAGGGTTAAGTGAGTTGTCCAGGGTCACACAAATGGTTTTCCAGATTTGAACTCAACTCTTCCTGTTTCCCAAACACTTAGGCTTCCCTGAGTCCTCCTGGTTTTTAGAGGATAATTCTGTGCCCCTGTTGTATTTTTTTCTCCTTAGCGGCTGTCCTTCAACATGCAGAGGAAGAAGGTGGATAACCGCATCCGAGTTCTCATTGAGAATGGGGTGGCAGAGCGGCAGAGGTCTCTCTTTGTCCTTGTGGGGGACCGAGGGAAGGATCAGGTAAGTCTTGAGAGTGCCCTTTGCCCATTCCCCTAGGATGGATTCTTGTTCTTCCAGCCTGGACATTGCAAGAACTGTCCAAGGGCCCCAGCAGGAAGGATGATGGTATTAAGGACCCTTTGTGAAATCTGTCTTCTAGTTGCCTCCTTCTTGTTTGGATTCATAGACAAACCCTTCCTTGTGTTGATGAGAGATTTTTGGTTGGCAAAATGTGCTGAGGAAGTGAAAGGTCTTTGAATCTAGGTAGAATCTGATTTCAGGGTTCTAGTCTCTAGACCTTTCTCTGCAGCTAAATAGCTGGACAACTTTAGAGAAACGGTTTCCTTTCCCTAAACCTCAGTTCCCATCAGTTCTGTAAGGTTTTTAGCTCTGGAAAGGACCTTAGAGATAATTTATCTCAAAACTTCTATTTTTCATATGTGGAAACTGAGGCCAAAAGAGAGGAAGTGACATGATTTCTATGTCTCAGGTTAGCATTGGACATAAATAACAAAATTCTGTGAACTTTATCTGGAAGATAGAAACATGGACTAAACAGGCTCAAGGAGGGCTTTACCTTATGACATAAAGTGCCTGGGATTTGTGGTAACTGTTTCAGTAGCTTTGGGATCCATTCAGGTTTATCTGTTAATCTCAGGGGGTTAGTAGAACCCTCTAAATAGGGTGTTCAATCATTTTTCAGTCATGCCTGACTCTTTGTGACCCCATTTGAGATTTTCTTGGGGAAAATGCCATTTCCTTTTCCAGCCCATTTTAAAATTGAAGAAACTGAGGCAAACAGGATTAAATTAATTGCCCAGGGTCATACAACTAATAAGTGTCTGAAGTCAGATTTGAACTCAGGTTTGCCTGTCTCCAGTCCTGGTATTCTATCCACTGTACTATCTAGCTGTCCTCCCTGAAGAGAATGTTTTATCCTAAGAGCTAATCAACCACTCAGTGGAATAACAGTCTCTGCTCTCTAGGGCCTTTATGTTCTTTTTCTTTTTTTTAAACCCTCACCTTCTATCTTAGAATTGGCACTATGTAACAATTCCAAAGCAGAAGAGCAGTAAAGGACCAGGCAGTTGGACCTAAGTGACTTGCCCAGGATAGAAGTACATAATAATTTAGAATAAATACAAAATAGAGAGGGGAAGGGCAAGGAATCAGGCAAGACTCCTTGTAAAAAGTGGAGATTGAGCAGAGTCCTCTAAAGTGGTGATTGAGCAGAGAAGGTGAGGAAGGAGAGCATTCTGGGAGTGGGGATGGAACCTATGAAGTTAGACACCCCAAATCTCCAGAGATCCTACCTTTCTGCAACATTTCCCAGACCTTCCACACAAACATCATCACGAACATGTTTCTCTCTTCTGTCATCAGATTGCAAGCTTCTTGAGGGCAGGAACTGTCTTTTGTCTCTTTGTATCTAGAGCTTAGTTCTGTGCCTGGCACATAGTAGGTGCTTAATAAATGTTTAGCCATCCTTTTTTTTTTTTTTTTTTTTTTTTTTTAAATTTTTATTCTTACCATCTGTTTTAGAATCAGTTTTAAGAGAGGTGAGAGGTAATTACTAGGTGATGGGGGTTTAGGAACCAGGGTCAGGGTCACTGAGCTAGGAAGTGTCTGAGGTTAGATTGGAACCCAGGACTTCCCATCTCCAGGTCTGGCTCTATCTGCTGTGTCACCCAGCTGCCTCTATCAATTGGTTTTGACTGTTGTTCCTTCAGAATCTCAGAAACGTCGCCATTTCCTTGCCTGTCACTAAGATGGTTCTTCCGCCATCGCTTCGTGTCCTAATGAGCTGTCACCACCTCCTTTGCAGGTGGTCATTCTCCATCACATGTTGTCCAAAGCAGCCGTGAGGGCCAGACCGTCTGTGTTGTGGTGTTACAAGAAGGAGCTGGGGTTCAGCAGGTGAGTGTGAGCCTCTTGTCTTCCTCACTTGCCGTCCTTGTACAGGTTTCCCAGATGGTTATTCCCCTCCCTCTCAACCCTTACACACACACACACACACACACACACACACTCTCTCTCTCTCTCACTCTCTCTCACTCTCCAGGTGATAGCCGCTCAGCTCCTAGGGGAGCCCCCCCCCCCAAATTGCTCTCACACTGCCCCCAGGGGTCAGTGCTGTCATTGTCCCCACTTTATAGCTGAGAACGCTGAGGGGAGAGAGGCGGCAACCACGGGGGTTCCCTGCCCCTAGGGCTGGGGTCAGACCCACTTGTCGTGGTGGTCCTGGGGGGTCGGGAGCGTCTGGGCCAGGCTGGTGCCCCCCACACGCTCCACAGATGGCGGCCTCTGTCCGCAGCCACCGCAAGAAGAGGCTGAGGCAGTTGCAGAAGAAGATCAGGAGCGGGACGCTGAGCGTCAACCAGGACGACCCCTTCGAGCTCTTTGTGGCCGCCACTAACATCCGCTACTGCTACTACAACGAGACGCACAAGATCCTGGGCAACACCTTCGGCATGTGCGTCCTGCAGGTAATGGGCCGCCGGGCCTCGGGCCGCTCAGGGGGCCGTGCCGGCGGGGCCGGGCCTGTCCCGCTCTTAGAGGCTTCCAGGCCCTCCTCAGATACACGGAGCTCCGAGTGGCCTCTGGCCCCGGCATGTCCGCGGCACGGGCACTCGTCCTGCTCTCAGAAGACCCTGCGTCGCCCCGTGAGTGCCTGTCCTGGAGTGCTCTGAGGGGCTGTGCCAAGGGCTCCCTGCGCGCCACTCCGTGCAGGACGTGTCCTCTGGACGTGCTCTCACGTGTAGGCGTGTCTCAGGCATGCTAGGTAACACGCGAGCCCCGAGCTTCGCGGAGTGCCTCCCGCTGACGTTTCTGCCTTCACAAGGATGCTGGGAGGCAGGCGCTGGCATCACCCCCATTTTACAATCCGACAAACCGAGGAGAACAAACGGGCTGGCCTGCCCGGGGTCCCCTGGCAAGCGGGTGTCTGAGGCGGGGTTTGCAGGCCCTGTGCTCCGGCCCTTCCGCCCGGGCTCCTGAGGTGGGCGTGGGGTTTTCTTGGCCACTTTGCACGTGGTGGGGTCCTGAAGACCGTCCCTGGCCTCATCCCAGCGGGGAGGGTCCTGCTCTTGCAGAAGGCCTCGGACACCATTGTCAGCCCGGGCCTTCAGGGGTGTTTGTGGGTGACTTGAGCAGAGGCACAGGTGGCATCCTTGGCCTTGTCACCCCAACATGAGGCTGAGCCATGTTGGGTGATGGCAGAACCTTACTGGGTCTTACATCATGCCCCGAAACCAGGAAGATGCCATTTAATGGGGATTGTTGCTTGTTTTCTCTCTCTAAAACACATTTATTGAGGAGGTGGCAAGATGGCTTGGTAGATAGAGCACCAGGCTTGAGGACAGTCCTGGGTTCAAATCTAGCCTCAGATTCTCATACTGTGTGACCCTGGTCAAGTCATTGATCCTCATTGCCCAGCCCTTACCTCTCTTCTTCCTTGGAACCAACATACAGTATTGATTCTGGTTGGGGTTTTTTAAAAAGAAGCAAACATCTTTATTAGTGAGGAAATGCGCTTTTTATGCAGTTAAGTTAAGGGGACTATGAAGCTTTGCATTCTGCTCCCTCCCTGAAGGCGGTGCCATCTGTGCCCAAGCTATGTCCAGAGCCTTTCCGTGCCCTGGGTGGTGCGGACAGTGCCGTCCCAGCTATGGCAGGACGAGGGCTTGGCTCCACCGTCCCAGCCATCCTGGCCTGGCTGGGGGCCCTCAGGTGGTGGGGCTGCTGGACGACGGGGGCTCGTTTGTCTGTTCCTCCTCTTAGGATTTCGAGGCCCTGACCCCAAACCTGCTGGCTCGGACAGTGGAGACGGTGGAAGGGGGCGGCATCGTTGTGATCCTCCTGCGGACCATGAAGTCACTCAAACAGCTGTACACCATGACCATGGTGAGCCGGTGCCGCCTCGGGCCTTGTGGCTCCTGCTCTTACTGGCAGGATTGGGAGTCGCGCTCTGGGAGGGTCAGTTGGGCCCACACTGCCTCCCTCAGCCATAGCAGTTGCCCTGTGGTTGGACTTGTTGACAGGAGAGATTTATTTAGAAAGGCAGCTGAGGCCCAGGCGGGGGGGTGCATTTTCCAGCTGTTGGAGCCCCGACTTGAGAAGGCCTTCTGGAGCCAGGCTCTCGGGGCTCTGGGACAGTGAGGGGCTGTTGCTGCCTGCTCCCCCCAATCCATAGCAGACCCTATCTTGGGTGGCCCTAAGAGGTCTGGGGATCTCTCGTCCCTAGACTCTCCCTAGCTCCTGACCTTTAATGATCCCATCTGGGCAGATGACTCCCCAGCTTTGTATCCAGCCCCAAGCTCGCTCTCCCTGCCCCAAGCGCCTTCCCTCTAGTCCATCCTCCCCACACTTGCCCAAGCAGCACTTTAGGACCACAGGTCGAACCAAGTCATTCCCAGCTCTGTGAACCTCAGTTTCCCTGTTTCCTCTGGGATCAAAGAAAAATATCTCCTTCACAACAACCTGGCTTCAGCTTACCTGTCCGGGCTTTTACAGGTCACTGTCCTTCACCCATTCCACTGTCCAGCTAAATCAGTCTTGCTGACATTCCATCTAGGAGGCACCCCCAGGCCTGGTAGGGCACCCCCTCCTCACAGCTCCATCTCATAGAGTTACTCCATTTTTGCCTGCCCCACTGCTTGGGGGTCTCTCCATGAAAATTAAGGTTCCCTGAAGCTGCCTCTGTGCCTGGCCTACAGATTGAGTAGATTCTTAGGAGACAGAACCCTTTCCTGCCACCGTGGTTTAAGGGCCTGCTGGGCACATGGCTTTGTGAGGGGCTGCAGTTTGGGGCATTTGGCTTGGACTCAGGCCCTGCCCCTGGAGCCCTTGAGCCCCGAGAGGGGGAAGATGCAGGTGCAGATCACAGAACTATGTCTTGTTCGTTGCGCTTTGGGGGTTAGCTCAGAAGGGAAGGCCGTGACCTTCCAGGCTTTAGGGAGACCACTGAGGAGGACTTAGGGTTGTAGAGCCCAATTGGAGAGAGATGGATGTATTCTGGGCACGGGCACAGATGCCTGTGGTGGGAAAGCCCAGGGGGTGTCGGTGGGCATCAGAGAAGTCAGGGCCGGAGGGAATGAGGGCTTGTGCCAGGCTGGGGAGAGGGCAGAGCAGTGGGGCCCTGGTCAAATCCTCAGCCCCAGCCAGGCTCCCCCTTGCTGCTCAGACGGCTTCTTGTTCTTCCTGCTAGGACGTGCATTCCCGTTACCGGACAGAAGCTCACCAGGACGTGGTGGGACGATTTAACGAGAGGTAGGAATCCGGCTACATTGCTTAGCACATTTGCATGGGGGAGGATCTGGGGTCTTGTATCCAGCCAGAAGCTCGGACCTTATTTGAGGAAAGGCACCCTGGAAGTCCAAAATAGGATCTTTTTAAAAGAGAAGCCGGCAGCATTCCCAGATTAATGGGGGGCAGTGGAAGGAGTCTGGCTTGGGGAGTTGGGACACCTGGGCCCTAACTCAGGTAGGCAGTAGTGAGTCAGGATTCGAACCAGATCCTTAGGAGACAGCTCCACCCCCTGCCCTCCCATGTACAAGAACTCCTGATAAACATGCATTGACGCGGGAGGAGGTGAAGCCATGAGCTTAGAGGGGGGCCTTGGAGCTGAGGCTCGGAGGGAGAGTGTGCCAGGCCTGGAGGACAGCTGGGCGTGCAGAGATACTCCCAGGACGGGGAATGCTGCCTTTAGCTCCTCTGGGCCCCTCCGGCACGGACGTTCTAGGACCCTCAGCGGCTTGGGTGAAAGCGCCCCGAGACCCTTGTTAGATCCGCCAGGGACGTGAGATGTGAGGAGGAGACACGTTGGGCTGTTTAGATCATTCAGGCCCCCCGACACATAGTGCCCATATGGCTGAGAGGCCCGTCCAGGCCCCCGATAAAGTGACCGCCGTGCCGGGCGCGCTCTCGTGGGCCCTCCAGATAACCTCGCGTGGTAAGCAGACGGAGCCCCGTTTCGGGGCTCAGAGGTGCAGCAGATGGAGTCGGGGAGACCCGAGTTTCACTCCCCTTTCAGACCTATCATAGATGGGCAAATCTCTCCCCTTTGTTCATCGGCGGGATGGGGGCGATAACAGCAGCTCTGCTGGGCAGCTGTGCGGATGGCCTGAGCTCGTGTTTGCAGAGGATGTGGGTCGGCGCTGGGCGCAGTAACGCGACTGAATAGGGAGCCCCCAGACTGAAGTGCTGCCAGCTCAGAAGCTCCCAGATGAGGAAACGGAGGCCCCGGGCAGGGCCAGGCCAGGGTTCTTCGGGCTCCCTGGGGTCCGGTGACCCCCGCGGGAGCTGAGGCGGGGCCTCTTCTCCGGGCAGGTTCATTCTCTCCTTGGCCTCTTGTAAGAACTGCATCGTCATCGACGACCAGCTCAACATCTTGCCCATCTCGAGCCACACAGCCAACATCCAGCCGCTGCCCCCAAAGACGCAGGTGATTGGGAAGCCCCGGGGGGACTGCGGGGGGGCTCACTGGTGGGCATTGCGGCCAGCGGGCATCACGATGACCTCCCCCCCTCCCCCGCCAGGAGGAGGATCTCCCCCCCTCAGACCTGGAGCTGAAAGAGCTGAAGGAGAGCCTGCAGGACACCCAGCCTGTGGGCGTGCTGGTGGACCGCTGTAAGACGCTGGACCAGGTGAGGCGCCGAGGCTTCTGGGAAAGCCCCGGGAGGCCTGTCCTCCAGGAGTGAGAGACAGCGGGCCGGGGGCAGTTTGGGTGAGGGAGGCCCGAGGACCCCGGCCCCCAGGGCACCTTCCGGCCGTCCCGGCTTTGCTCGGCCTCCTGATGCTCTTATGGAGATGCCCCCTCCTGGTTTTCCGGGCTTTATCGGAGTCCCTAAAGGGGTCCAAAGCACCTTCCTGGCATTCTCACGTAGTCTTCACGGCCACCCTGAAGAGGCGCTCCGGACTTCTGCTGCTCCCATTTTACAGGGAGGAACGGAGGCCCAGGGGAGTGTTTGACGTGGCTGCTGTGGTCACACGCTCCCAAGTCAGAAGGGGGCTCCCATCCATGTCTATGGGAGAGTCAGGCCCGGGTCTCTGCTCAGTCACTGGACCCCTGTTTGCTCATTTGTGAAGCGGGTAGCCCTGCCTGTTTCAGGCTGCTTGTGTGGCCCAGAGGGGTCCCGTAATGGGAGCTGGCCCTTGGCCCTGGGGTCAGGTGCTTGCTGCTGGTGACCCTGGGTAAGTCACTTCCCCTCAGTCTGTAGAATGGGGATAGTCATTGTGCTCCCCTCTTCGGATGTTGTGAGCACCAAATGAGATCAGGTTTGTAAAGCTCTCGGCAAACATTCAAGCTCTGTAAATGTAAATTGTGAGCTTCCAAGGGCAGGCCTTCTTCTGCCTCTTTCTGAACCCCCCAGTGCCTAGCTCAGTGCCTGCTGCATGCAGGGAATCAGCTGCCATGTTGGCTTTGGAGGAGCAGCCTTCAGATGAGGCTGTTGGGGCTCCATACCGCCGGCCTCTCCTCCCTCGTGGCAGCTGAGCAGGGCGCTCTGTCAGACCTCGCCTCTCCCGTCCTCTAGGCCAAGGCTGTCCTCAAGTTCATCGAAGCCATCTCGGAGAAGACCCTGAGGAGCACCGTGGCGCTGACCGCCGCCCGGGGCCGCGGGAAGTCGGCCGCCCTGGGATTGGCCATTGCCGGGGCCGTGGCTTTCGGGTGAGTGGGAGCCTGCCGGGAAGGGCGGCCGGGGGGCCGAGGCCTCCCTTCGCATCCGTGCGGGGCAGCTCCGAGGGCCGCCTCGTCTCCAGAGATGCGCTGAGGAGGCTCGGAGACACCCGGGGAGCGAGGCAGAGTCCGCGCCTCCGTCCGTGCTTGTGTGGCGCTTTGTGGCTTCCTTTAACCCTTACCTTCTGCCTCAGAGTGGGCCGAAGAGCGCTAAGGACTGGGCCGTGGGGGCCAAGCGACTTGCTCAGGAAGTGGTGGAGGCCAGACTGGAACTCAGGACCATTCAGTCTCCAGGCCAGGCTCTCTGTCCACTGAGCCACCCTGCTGCCCCTGGTGTGGTCATTTCTAAAAATGGTCACATCCCAATAATGTTTTGCTGCCCTCCCTATAAAAAGGAACCTTAAGGTTAATGAGGGGCTCCTGTTACTCGAGTCTCAGCATACGCCTTGCTCAGCCCTGTCTGCCAGGCGCCTCGCTCCCGTATCTTCTCTGTGTGGGCAAGAATTCTGGGCTCGCCCCCCTCCCCGGGTCTCCTTTGTGTGGCGCTGTGGCCCTCCTTCCCTGTAGCTGGGCCCCTGCCTCGAGCCTGCTCTGGTGGGGAAAGGGAGGAGGCGTCGGGTGCCTGAGAGGCCGCCCTTCTCTGTCCCCAGATACTCCAACATCTTCGTCACCTCCCCCAGTCCAGACAACCTGCACACCCTGTTCGAGTTCATCTTTAAAGGCTTTGATGCCCTGCAGTACCAGGTGAGTGGCCAGGGGAGCCCGCACGCCGGCATGGCCCGAGCGCTCCTGGCAAGGCGGCCTCCTGCCTTGTCTCCTGCTCCTTTAAGATGGGCCGCGGCTGTCATCGGCCCCACCCGGGAGGCTGGCTGGCCTGAGGGACTCGGCCGAGGTCCTGTCACTGCGTGTCGGGTCTGGCTTGGGCCCGAGGACTTCCGGGCCGCGTCTCTGTTTCCGGCGCACGTTTCTCACGCGCCGTCCTGTTGTCTCGCCTCTTCCCCATCTCGTGTGCCAGGAGCATTTAGACTACGAGATCATCCAGTCATTGAATCCCGAGTTTAACAAGGCCGTGATCCGGGTGAACGTGTTCCGTGAGCACCGACAGACCATCCAGGTAAGTGGCCTCTCGGAGCCGGACTCCGGCCGTGTCCTCGGTCTGCCAGGAACGGAATACGAGGCAGTCCGTGCTGTTGGGCACGTGCGCCTCCTTGAAGGGAAGGCCTGGGCCAGCCTGGGCTCTAGGTGCCAGCTCCCTTGGGTCACGTCTCCTCTCTTTGCCTCCTTCATAGTACATTCACCCAGCAGACGCAGTGAAGCTGGGCCAGGCTGAGCTGGTTGTGATTGATGAAGCGGCTGCCATCCCTCTACCCTTGGTGAAAAACCTGCTCGGACCCTACCTCGTGTTCATGGCTTCCACCATCAATGGGTAGGTGGATGGAACCCTTAGGGCTGGGAGTAGGTCGAGATGGACCACCTAGGGCCGGGGTGGATGGGCACTTAGATCGTCCATCCATCCTCCATCCTCTGGGGCTGGGCTCGGGTGAGTCTTCATCCAGGCAGTCCCGTCCACTCTGTGTCTTAGGGTTGAACAGTGAAACAGAAAGTTCTTCTCTCATCCTGGCAGGTGGGCATGCATATGCGGGCAGGGGGTGCCTCATTCAGTTGTCTGTTCTGTCTTTGGCCTGCAGATATGAGGGAACTGGCCGCTCGCTGTCCCTCAAGCTGATCCAGCAGCTGCGACAACAGAGTGCCCAGAGCCAGATAAGCACCACGGCGGAGAACAAGGCTACCACCACAGCCCGGCTGGCCTCAGGTACCCTGCCCAAAAGGGTGGAGCAGATCTTGGGGGGCCTCCATCTAGGCAGCTTGCCTGTCTCTGACCTCATGGAGTTCCCCCGGGGCAGGGCTCATTTCCCTAAAAGGACCCCAAGTCCAGGCAGCGTGGGAGGAGGAGCAGGACTCAAGGGCATCGGTACCTTGGCAGCTGGGACAAAATGAGGGTGCCAACCAGCCCTCTCCGGGCTGATGGGTAACAAGCTGTCCTGGCTTCAAGAAACCCCTAAATGTGTTGACTGTGCCCAGTCACCATAGTGTCAGGATGGAGCCACTCAGGGAGAGCAGAAGAGCATTGGTGTCCTTCCTCTTAAGGCATATTGTTTAATACTCATTTTTTTCTTGCTGGGGGCAGCTCGGACGCTGCATGAAGTTTCCCTCCAGGAATCAATCCGATACGCGCCTGGAGACCATGTAGAGAAGTGGCTCAATGGTCTACTGTGTCTTGACTGCCTCAACATCACCAGGATTGTGTCTGGCTGCCCTCTCCCTGAGACCTGTGAACTGTATCCTTTGTGCAATGAGTGGGCAGAGACACTGGGGCTGGGGTCCTATGAGACCTCTACCAGGCCCAGCCCTGCCTTGAAACACCTTCTGGACCCCCCTTGAGCATCCTTGGCATCCCTGCACAGGCTTTGGGGCATTGAGGGTGTTTTCCTCTCTTTCTTTTTGTTCCTTAACCCTGGGACAGCTACTATGTGAACCGAGACACCCTCTTCTGTTACCACAAGGCCTCCGAAGCCTTCTTGCAGAGGCTGATGGCGCTCTATGTGGCTTCTCACTACAAGGTGATGACCAGCACTCGCGAGCAGCCATCTCGTCTGGGCATTGCTTAGGTCACTTCCTAAGCTCTTCATGTCATCAAAGAGAGACATTAACAGATAGGGAGTGGGCACTTTCTGTGTCCGAAGGGAAGACGCCAGCGCCTACCCGCCCTGCTGGCTGGCACAACGGGAGCATTGAGAACCTCAGTTCTGGCAGGGAGTTGGGGTCCTAGCGCTAACACTAGGGAGATGTGTGCCCATGGGCAAATCTGAGATGCCTTTCCTTCATCTGCAAATGGAGAGGGTCGGGCTAGAAAGATTTGTGAAAACCCTTGCCAGTAGGAAGTTCTATGAGGTTTTAGAGGTTTTTATAAGCTCTGATTGAGAAGGGTTGGAACCCAAGTGTTTGCTGGAGGCATCTGACCCTTCCTGTCTTTGAGGCCTCAGGGAAGTCACTTCACTTCTCTGTGCTCCAGGCAACTCCCAAAGATCCTAAGTTGTAGAGATGTCTGTTGGCACTGATTGAGAGAGTTTCTTCACTGTGAGAGTTCTCTACCAAGAAAATCACAGGCCCAGATTTTTAAAAATATTTTTAAAGTAAAAGAAAACATGATGAGAGATGACGATGAAGCCATTTCTGCCTCTTTAGATTTATTATGGAGTAGAGAGTTTGAGGTTTATGGGCGTATGAGCTATGGATCTCCCATGCCTTTCAGGATCTTTGCTGGTATTCAGTCATTTCTGAACTGTGCACAGAATCCAGATGGGAACTCAAGTTTTGAGTGGTGCTAATAGGCTAACTTAGTCCATTGCAACCACATTCTTAGGAAGAAGAAGGTCAATTCTGGGCCATTAAGTGCCCCAAGTAAGATGCTTTGTGCCCCCACTCAGCCTCAGCTTTGGGTGAAGGTTTAATCATGACCTGAGACTCTCTGAGTTCCCCTGAAGTAATTGGGAAGAATTTTCACATTTCTAATGTGTCTGTAAGTACCTTTGTAGGAGTATTTTGAACCATTCTAATTCTTGGTTGTTAAGGGAGTGTTGTAGTGATAAGCACTGACTCTGGGGTTAGAAACCCTGGATTTGAATCTGCTCTTTGCTTCTAAAAGTTTTTTTGTTGCTTGATTTCTTTCATCCTGCCTAAACTCCACCTGAAAACTCTGCATTAGCTTTGAAGTGCTTCTCATTGGTATTTGTGACTCTTCCTCCACAGAATTCCCCCAATGACCTTCAGATGCTCTCTGATGCCCCAGCTCATCATCTCTTCTGTCTCCTGCCACCAGTTCCTCCTACTCAGAACTCCTTGCCAGAAGTACTTGCTGTTGTACAGGTATAAAAGACCTGACTCATGGTTCATGAGGTCACTTAAGCTTTGTTGGAGGCGAATCTGGGGCATTGAAGGGCTCCAGAGAGATTGAGTCTCCTGGATTGGCTGAATGGGGGGGCATTGGGGTATAATAGGGTGATCTCTAATCCAAGTGAGTATTGAACCTCATGTAAGGGCAAGGGTGCCATGGGATGTACCTTAGCCTGAGCATTTGAATTTGAGAATTCAAATTCAAGCACTTTAACTTGGGTTTGAATCCCAGAAGCTTGGCACTGAATTCTGCCACTTTGGGCAACAATGCCAAGTACGCTGAGGGAAGGGTTCAGCTTGGAGTGGTGAACTTGGAGTCATGGGTTCTAAGGCCAAGTCCTGTTTCTGCCACTGCGTGCTCTTGAGACTCCCTTCTTGCCTCTCTCCCTTTTACCCTTCCTCCCTCCCTTCCTGGCTAGGTTTGCCTTGAGGGGGAGATCTCTCGACAATCCATCCTGAACAGTTTATCTCGTGGGAAGAAGGCGTTTGGAGATCTCATTCCCTGGACCATTTCCGAGCAGGTGACCTGTTCTCCTTGGCTTAGTCCTGAATGACTAAGTATCCTTGGGTATAATTAGCAGCGGAGAAGAGGGTTTTGGAATAGTTTTTAAAAACCTACAAAATTTTATTCAATTTTTTCTTTTATCACTATCCCGAATGACTCTTGTAGCCCTCCTCCACCTCAGGAGAGCAAAGTTCAAGAAAATGAGTCATCACAGTAACCAGGGGCTCAAAACACATGCCTCTGTCTGCTCCCATAGTCCACCACCTCTGCCAGAGATTTTTTTGGGTTTCTGAAGTCACAATTGGTCACTTGCAGATTTCAAGAATTCTGAAGCATTTTAAAGCTGTTTTCCTTTACATCATTGTGGAAGTTTTCCCCCTCAGTTCTGCTTGTTTCTGAGCTGCTGACTTGTGTCCCCCACACAGTTCCAGGACCCTGACTTTGGCAGCCTCTCTGGTGGAAGGATCGTCCGCATTGCAGTGCACCCAGATTATCAAGGGGTATGCATCCTCGTGTTGCCTCATACCCAGTTTCCTCTTTTGGCTGTAGCTTTATGGGTTGTTGTGAATTAGGCAGGCTGGGGCCCTTCTGTTATTTTGAAGGAAAGCCTGAACTTTTTTAGCCATGGCTCGAGAGACCCCAGGAGCCCTTGTAGTGAGAGGGATTGAGTCATACTTTTCACTGATGCACCCCCTCTTATTAACCCATCTAGCGTGCTTACTCTCCTTTGATGAAAACAACTCCAGCAGTTACCTTGTGTCCCTGGGACATTCCTGTGGTTGGGTCCCCTGCCACAGTGACCACCAGCTTGCGCTGGTCCCATGAGAAGTGGCATTGTCTTGGGCATGACAGGACACAGTGAGACCATCCTTGTCCTTGGTTGCCTTTAGTCTAGACTTAAGACAGACTAGCAGTGTTGGATGGTGCTGCAACCCTGGGGAGGGATTTCTCAAGTGCCATCCAAGAGGACCAGGCCCATGGGCGACGTCTCATCCGATTTCTGCTTCTTTGTTGTGAAGATGGGCTACGGTAGCCGGGCCCTCCAGCTGCTTCAGATGTACTATGAGGGCCAGTTCCCTTGCTTGGAGGAGAAAGTCATCCAGAAGTCACAAGAGATTAACACCGTGAGCAGCGAGGTGAGGGGGCTCAGCTGCTCCTGGGCAGCCTTGTTTGGTGAGACTTAATGAGACGATCAGGGGCAATCAGTTTGTTTTTAAAAACCCTTACCTTTCATCTTAGAATCAGTGGTGTGTATCGGTTCTGTGTGGAGTGGAAGTTGTGGGGACTCGTTCCCTCCGTGGATCACTCTAATGAGCAGACAGGAGACTTGATAAGACACTGGCAAAGCTCATGTGGCTTTACTAGGCAGTCAGAGGGGCAAAGGGGAGCATAGAAAGAGAGTGGGGGAGCACTGTCTGGAGAGACCTCAGAAGCAGTGGCCATGATGCTCAAATTCACTCAGAATTTATAGGGATTCAACACAACACCATCTCCCCTTTCCCACCACCTGAGTGGTTGACATAATGCTTTTGCGTGTTCTATTTCTTTATCCTCTATCCTCCTTAAGTTTTCCCAATGCTTCCAAGCCTATGGCAGCATTCCTTAAGTTTGCAATTTCTCAGTTGAGTTACAATTTAGACCTCTCCAAGCTTTTTCAGTCTGAAGCATTTAGGACACAGTCAAGATTATAACTTGTAAGTTTAGAGATTTCTCTCATGAGAACTGTGTCACCCAGAATCTTTCCCATAGGAACCAAAAGAAGGTGGGGCATCTCTTAGCCACATTAGAAAAGAGTATATTGAAAGGTCCATATTTATGTATTTATATATATGAAGCTGCTTGGGGAGGGAGATTTCTCTTCATAAAGAGATTTAATTTTCTGTAGGAAGTTGCCAATCTCTGATTGCTGATACTAATCAATATATGCTGGGGAATAATCCTATACAGTTCTAAGACAGAAAAATGGCAAGAGCTAGGCAGTGGGGATAAGTGACTTGCCCAGGGTCACACAGGAAGTGTCTGAAGTCAGATTTGAACTTAGATCCTCCCATCTCTAGGGTTGACACCTAGCTGCCCTTGAGTGCCTTTTCTTGGTTCTTCTGCTTGGCCAAGTTTGGTTGTTAAAAACACACAAGGTCAGGGATCTTCAGTTGTGGTTCTTTCCATTTATAATGTAGATAGATAAATATCTGAATAAGGGTGCCTAGAGGTAATGTAGTTGTTTATCTATGTATGTGGTTTTCCTGGTGCTTTTTTTTGCCTCAGTCTTACCCAAATCTTCCCTTGATTCTCTTTAGTCTCTCTGTTCCTTAGATCTCATAGTGTAGTGATACTCCATCATATTGGCATACCATCTCTGGTTTGTTTAACATCTCCAGTCTGGGCACCTACTTGGTTTCCAGTTCTTTGCTACCTCCCCACAAATGTAAGTGTAGTAACAGCAGACCCCAGTTCCTGAGCTCTTTCCTCCCCATAAGCCTTGGAGGCAAAATTCCTTTTGGGCTGAGAGAGACATTAGGGAAGTCATCTTTAGGTTGTTTGTGATTGGTGAGTCCTAGGATTATAGAATTGCAGCTGTGAGGCCCCCAGAGACCATCTCTAGCCTGAGGACCCGGGTGTTTTATGGTGACCTGTTTAAGGCGGCACAGAACCTAGTCAGGTGCTCCTGCTCTATTAAGTATCTTGTAGATAGACCATGAATCCCAGTTTATAGATGAATGTGAGGATCTGACAACAGGGTACTTGCCCCAGGTCGCACAGCTTAAATGTGGTGGCTTAGCACAGCATTTGGCATGCAGGAGGTGCTCAGTAATGCTTGGTCACTTTAAACTGACTGGTTCCCTGCATGGACACATGCTGTATTCCAGAAGCAGCACCCCACCAGTGCTGAATAATGATCAGTGACTGGGGTCCTAACTTGCAGGCCAGGTAGTATCTCATTCTTTTCCCGACTCCCCTCAGGCTGTCAGTTTGTTGGAAGAAGCTGTGACCCCCCGGAAGGATCTGCCCCCTTTACTCCTTAAGCTGAGCGAGAGGCCTGCTGAGAACCTCGACTACTTGGGTGTCTCCTATGGACTGACCCCCAGATTGCTTAAGTAGGTCTGCTTCCTGCTCTAGCCCTGGTGGGGCTGGGTGTGGGTTCTGTCCCCCTCTTCTCTCAGTGTCGTGGGGACCTTCTCCCCAGCCATTCCTTCCTTAGTTATTCCCACCCCTCTCAGGCTAAGCCAAGCCAAGACAAATGCATAATGTCTGCTGTCCCCCCAGGTTCTGGAAACGAGCTGGATTCGTTCCTGTATATCTGAGACAGACACCGGTGAGTGTGTAGTTGTGTGTATTTGTGTGCGTGTGTGTACAACACACATACACGTGTTCCATTGTCCCTTGAGGGAAGCTCAGCATCCTATGGCCATGTGATGTGTGTGTCTGTAATATTGGTATTTGTAGCTCCTTGAGGGCAGACCGGATAGTCTGGCCAGAGGGAGTCTTGAGAGGCCTAGAATTGCAGTGTCTCAAGTAATGGAAGCCACGGAGTAGGCAAACCTGCTGGGTCCTCGGCACTTGGGCCCCCTCCACGCCCAGCACTGCCCTGAAAGGGTAACCCAGCATCTTCCACTTGGGCTTCATCTGACACACCAAGGCTCTGAAAAGGCCTCCTCCTGATGCCCAAGAGGCACATTGGGAAACCCAAGGCACAGGCCCTCGTCCTGCTTGAAGGCTTCCCCCCCGGGCCCCAGGAGAGCTCGGCATGGAGGAGGGGGACCGTCGGCAGCTTCCTTTTGTGAGCCCAAGTCTGCCTTGCTCGTCCGTGTGTCTCCAGAGCTTCTCAGAGTGCTTGGACACTTGGTGAGCCCATGATCATGGCTCTCTTTGGCCCAAGGAGAAAGGCCTTCCCAGGGGAGCTAAGCTGCCTCGCTCTGCGGGGCTCACTGCCTTAGATTTGTGCCGTGCTGAGTCTCAGTACCTCAGAAGAGGCCCACCGGGCTTATGGCCGGGGTTCTGTTTCTCAGAATGACCTGACAGGAGAGCACTCTTGTATCATGCTGAAGACCCTAACCGAAGAGGAAGATTCTGAGCAGGATCCCTGGCTCCCTGCCTTTTGGAAAGGTACAGACTGAGTGGGGTGCACGGGAAACTGGGGTGATGGGGGGTAGGGGATGCTGAGCTTCTGTGGCACCAACTTGCCCTGCTCTTTGCCCCAGATTTCCGGAGGCGTTTCCTGTCCTTGCTCTCCTACCAGTTCAGCTCTTTCTCGCCTGCCCTGGCTCTGAACATCCTACAAAATAAAAACATTGGGGAGAAATCCCAGGCAGGTGAGTGAATGCTCGGGCTTGAGGGAAGATGATGTTAGAACTTGGTCTGGAACTGTGAAGGATGGAGGAGGCGGAGGAGAGAGCATTGTCTGCTGGAGGTCTGAACCCCTCTGTGCTATCCAACCCAACTAGCTGTGTGCTCTTGGGCAAAGAACAATAACGAGGGCAGTAATAACAGCTAGAGAGAGAATCACTTTAAAGTTCATAAAATGCTTTGCCCCTCGTCTCTCCTTCAAGCCTTGCAGCACCCTTGAGGTAGATGGTGTCCCCATTTTACAGATAGGCTGAGGGAAGTGAAGAGACCCAGGGCCACAGCAAGTGTCTGAGGCACCATCTGATTCCCAGGTTTAACATCCAAGATCCAGCTGCCCTTTTAACCACTCAGTTTCCTCATTTGTCACATGAGGATAACAACAATACCTGTTCCTCTGGCTTCAGTGGTTATTGTGAAAAATCAGATGACCTTGTGTGCATGGATGCGTCACGAAAAGATGGAGCATTGTTGGAATGGGAGAGATATCGAGGGCTCCCCTCTGGTTTCAAGATGGTACCCTGCTGCCACCAACTACCATCTGCTCATCTGGCCGGGAATCTGGGCAATGGGACACATTGTTCCAGGGAGTCATCCTTAGTGATGACAGATGGGAGCCTGCAGAATTAACATTTCCCTTTTAGAAACAAAAACAAAGAAACCCCTCCAGTGCCGGCTGATCAGGGGGGTGGCAGTAGGTAGATGGTTGATGGGCAGCCGAGGGAGGTAATGAAGTTCATTGCGGATGGTGAACTTTGTGTTCCCAGAACTGAGCAGAGGAGAGCTGGAGGCCACCTTCCTTTCCTATGACCTGAAGAGGCTAGAGATGTATTCCCGGAACATGGTGGATTATCATCTGATCATGGATCTGATCCCGGCCATCTCCAGGATGCACTTCCTGAACCAGCTCGGGCAGCAGCTATCCCTGTCAGCTGCACAGTCGGTATGTCTGTTTGTCGTGTTGCCCGGAGCCCTGGAGCTTAGTCAGGATCCACCAGTCTGTGTGGCTCATCCTGGATGCCCCTGGGAGGTGCTTTTCATGAATTCTCTGGGCCTTAATTTCCTCATTGACCTCTAAGCTGACCCTCAGCTGGCCAGTTGGTGTTTACTAAATACCTACTATGTGCCAAGCATGTCTTGTGATCCAGTGAAAGACAAAAGATATTCTTGCTTTCAGGAAGCTCACAGTCTAACAGAGGAGACTTGTAGATGACTGTGTACGTGCCAGATGTGTATAGGATTCAGTGTGGATAATCAATAGATGGGAGGCTCTAGAGTGAAAGGAAATTATTTGAGGGTCTGTAACCCTAGGAAATTGTAAATGAATGAGACTGACTCCCAGCTATAAATCCTGTGGTCCTTTGCTCATGGAGATGGTTTATAGAAGGGCCCGAGATGGGGAGAAGAGGGGTCTCTCCTTACTCAGAGTCTTTTGGCCAAGACTGGATGGCCACTTATTGGAGATGCCGTAGGAGGGCATTCAAGGGCAAGAACAAGTTCACTTCAGGGTGGCCTTTCACCAAGACTCTGGAGATTTGATGATTGTCCTTTCTTGGGCCACAGGAATTAGTGAAGATTTTAGCAGTGGGTGACCCTGCTTTTCTCCAAGTTGCTGGAGAGGATTCCAGAAACCTATAAATGTTAGTTATATACCGTTAGTAATTATTACCATTATTCATCAATATCAAATTAGTGTGGGCACCAGGCACTTTAAAGTCAAAAATTCTGATGGCCCATGTCATCATGGGGAGTTTGCTGTGAGATTTTATTGTCCCCCAGGCTCTCCTGCTGGGGGTTGGCCTACAGCACAAGACCATGGACCAGCTGGAAAAGGAGATTGAGCTTCCTTGCAGCCAGCTGATGGGCCTTTTCAACAGGATCATCCGCAAAGTGGTGCAGGTAACAGGCCTTCCCGTCCCTTAAAAAAATAATAAATCCGTACTTCTGTCTTGTTTTTATGTCACTTGCATTTCTTTGTGCATCCTCCCCACTCCTCCTCCCAGACAACCTTCCTTATCACAGAGAGGAGGAATAAGCAAAGCCAGCCCACCTATGGAAAGCACCTGACATAGGCAGATTCCCTTGCTCACTACCAGCCTTTATTTCCTTCCTTAGTTGTTCAGCATGATCCAGGAGAAGGCCATTGAGGAGCAGATGGTGGCAACGAAAGACGTGGTCATGGAGCCCACCATTAAGTCTCTAAATGAAGATCTGGTATGTGCTTCTCTCCCCTAGGGGCCTCGTTGGCTCCCGTGGGCTCCAGCCTGACTCATCCACATACAAGCCTAGCCTCCCCCCTGGAGATTTCCTGTCCTTCATTAGCAGATGCTGATTATGGTGGCAGGGGTGTCCCTTAAATGTCTTAAACTCCCCTTGGCCAAGGGAAGAGAGGCACATTGTCTTTATGTGGGTTTCTTGTATTCCCCGCCCAAAACACAGGTTTAGACTTTCTATGGAGCATGTATATGTGGAAATATTTTTTCTCCACTATGAGAAAGATTGTTGTTCAGCCATTCAGTCATATATGACTCTTGGTGACCCTGTAGACCATATTGTCCATGGGAGTCTCTTGGCAAAGATACTGCCATTTCCTTCTCCAATAGATTCCGGGAAACAGACATTAAATGACGCACCCAGGGTCACACACCTAGTGTCTGAGGCCAGACTATAACTTGGGTCTTCCTGACTCCAGACCCAGTACTCAATCCACTGAGCTACTGAGCTGCCTCCAAAGGGGAAAAATAATGTGTCTCCTAAGTAGAATTTGGAAGGATGTGCTTACATGCTTTCATGGCATGTTATATTTTAAGATGGAAAGTAAGAAAAGGAAAAAACATTTTTTCTCTTTCACATATTTTGTCATGGCTAAAATGTTAAATTCTGCCTTGCTGTTGGTTTTATAAATTCAGGATGAAGCTGCAAAAGAATTCCAGGAAAAACACCTGAAAGAAGTGGGGAAGCTCAAGAACATGGACCTCTCACAGTAAGGACCTCTTCCAGCCCCTGCCCTGTCCTCTCCCTCCATCTTGTGGTTCTGTGTTTATGTTCTTCTTCAGGGAAGAGGCAGGAAAGGAGCTAATCAGAAACTAGATTTGTTTTTTTCTGGGAATCAAATTCATCAATCTTTTTTTCATTCTTCAAAGTTGGGCAAGTCACTTCCCCTCTGGGCCTCAGTTTACTCAGTAATAAGTTGAAGGTGTTGGACAAAATTTTCCTTATATTCTTAGCTTTGAGATTCCATGGTATTCCCCGGCTTCTTGGGGCACCGTGTTGTAGAAGTTAAAGTAGTTTACTAGGCCGACTGAAAAGCCAGAAGTTCCTCAAGTCTGCTCCCAAGTGTGTGTTAGAACAAACAGTGAATGTGCACCGCTAGTGAGTTTGTGCCAAACGAGCCGTTTCCATTTTTGGCTTTTCTGGAGGTTCCTCTTCCTCCCCAGGGTGGTAGCTGCTGTTTTTAGTGTTTGAGACCTAGTGTTTGGAGCTGCCCTGGGATCAGGACTGACAGAGCTCTCTCGCCCCTAAGTATAGCCTGTTCTTTTAAGATGCTAAATACTTTTCTGTGGCATTCCAATAAGCATTAATTAAGCATCCAGCACCGGGCCCTGTGCTGCTAGGTCCTGGGCTTCCCTGTGTTACTGAGGCAAGAGAGAGTACGTGGTCCTAAAAGTGGCCCATTGATTGCGGGGCATTCAGCAGCCCTGGAGGCGCAGGCCAGTGTCCGCACCAATCACTTCAGAAGGCCCGTCTGCTCCGGCTCTGCCACGATTCATTCCTCTTAAGCAGCTTGTCTGCCTGGTCCTGCTTCCCCCACTCTGGGGCCTTTTCTTGCTACTCCATGCCAGATTGGAGAATGGGCTGTGGAATCCTTAAAGGCCTTGGCCCCAACCTTGGAAAAAGTCTCGCCAGTCTCTGAAACTCTGCTGGCATTGCCACGTGGCAGGCCCGTGCCTCCTTTCTAAGGGGAGAAGGGATGGTTGTCAGGGGTTGCTCTGCCAGTTGATGGGCTCGAATCGCTTGGGTTGTGGAAGCATCCATTATTCCTCCCATCCTCAGCCTCCTGTATGGGGATCAGAGTTCACTGACAGCAGCTCTGGGGACTCTGACTTGAATCTCTTCCTTTTTCCTGTGATACCGACAAACGCACCCCAGCCTGCCCGAGGCTTGCTGGCAGCATTCCTTTCTCCTTAGCGGACCCTCCTCTCCTGTTCGCTGAGTGCCTCCAGGCACATCCCGCCTTTCACACTGAACTTTGCTGGGTTCTGTGGCCGTCTCCCCGGGTTGGAGGGGAGCGCGAAGCCACAGAACAGTTTTCATCCCCCACAGAGGTGACCTCATAGAGCTCCTCCCTTGGGCAGAGTGTCTCCAGGGAAACTGAGGCCCAAGAAAGGCTCAGATGGGTCTCGGCCTGACCCCGGCCGGATTCCCCCTCTTGGATATCCCGTCTGCTCCTAGGTTCACAGAGGTGGTGACCTGTCCGTCACCATCTTTTAGCATACTTCCTTCAGCCATTCCCCAGTGGAGGGTCTTATCCTCAAGTGGGGGTATCTTTTGGTGGGAAGGACCTAGGAAAATGGAGCCAAGCAGTCCTCACTGGCTTCCTGACCTGATGTGGGGATGTAGCTAGGCTGTCTCCTTAGTGTCTCCTTAGACTTCCAGGCTGCCCGGCCCACTCTCGGGTAGGATGTCTGCCCTTCTACTATGATGGAGAGGCCTTTCCGGCTGCCTGTGCCTCGCCCTCTGGGGCCACAGGATAAACAGAATCCCTCTTTGAACAGAATTTATTGTTCAGTCATTTCAGCCCTCTCAGTCTCTCCATGACCCCATTTGGGGTTTTCTTGGCAAAAATACTGGACTGGTGGGTCATTTCCTTCTCCAGCTCATGTTACAACTGGGGAAACTGAGGCGCACAGGGCTAATGGACTTGCCTAGGGTCACACAGTGCCTGAGGCTAGATTTGACCTTAGGTCTTCCTGATTCCAGGCCACGCTCTGTCCGCTGTGCCTCCTGACTCGCCTCTTCCCATAATGACCCTTCAGAGAGCTGGAGGCTCCTGTCCTGCCCCCGTCCTCCTCCCTAGGCCCAGCAGCCTCGTGGGGACACTTCAGGGGCCCCTCCGCAGGGGACGGTCCCATTCACGCTCCAGTTTCTATGGCGTTTGGGGGTTGGAGACATTGCGGGGGGTGGGAGGAAGAACCTTTGGTGCCCCCAGCCAGAGGCAGTTCAGTGGCTTGTGTGTGAGGCTGGACGGGAGCGGCCGCCCCACGCCACCCCCCCCCCCCCTCCAGTGCTGGGCTCGGCGGCCCGGGAGGCGGGCATTGCTGCGGCCTGTTGCAGGGATGGGGTGGGCAGCAGGTCCGTGCCGGCTGCTCCATGGGCGACTCTTACGGGTGGCCTCGAGGGCAGTGAGACTGGGAAGGAGAGGAGGCCGGGGGACTGGGAGGTGCTGTCGGGAAAGGGGGCAATGCGGGGAGGCCAGGCAGCCCAATGGCCCCACCCTGTGACCCGCACGGCCCTCGAGGGAGGACGTGGCCCCTCCCCCTTCCCTTGGGCAGCGGCTTCTGGTCCTGCTGGACGGATGCAGGGTGCAGGCTTACCCCGGCTCTGCTCTCTTTATTTTTTAAATTTTTTATGATGTAGCGTCTTTATTTAGGGTTTTCACTCATCTGCAACACAAAACGTTAATGGAAAATATTGTCCGTGGTTTCTTAGGAGCTGGGGTGTCCTGGGGTGTCCTGGGGTGTCCAGATCCTGCCAAGCCCAGCCTCCTTTACTTGGAGGTTCTAATATCTAGTAGGACTTCCTCGTTTGAATTTCAGTTGGGGGCACCTCTTAAACCTTCCAAATCCCTTCAAGCCAGGGGCTGGTTTGTTTGTTTTATTTAAATCTTCCATTCTTTTAGAAAAACTTTCCATGGTTCCATGATTCATGTTTTTTTCTGCTCTCTTTAGATACATAATCCGCGGCGATGACGAGGAATGGAACGACGTTCTGAACAAGGCCGGACAGAACGCCTCCATTGTCAGCTTGAAGAGGTGAGGCCTGGGGACGGCCTGGGACGAGGCGCCCCCCCCCCCCCCCCCCGGCTCCTGTCTTTCCATGCTCTCTGCTGGGTGACGGCACAGCCCGGCTCCCGTCCCCCTTGTCGGTAGGCTGAGGAGGGAGAACATGGCGGGGCCGGCAGGGTCCTCCTGAGCCGGCCTTTGTTCTCAGCCGAGGGGGGGGGGCGCGCACACGCTCACACACGCTCACACACACACACGCACACACACGCACACACACAGCTAGGGGAGGAGAATACAGCACAAATCCCTGGCCTCGAGGAGACCTTCTTCCAGGAGGGATGCGCACAGCTCTGGTGGGGGGGCCTCCCAAGAGGCTTCCTGTAGGAGGGGGCATTTCAGGGATGGGATCAGTGGGGGAAAGACCTGAGCACATGGGCTCACGGCGCCCCCCGTTCTGTGCTTGTAGCCCCCCAGGAGGAAGGCCGGGCATCTGCCTTGTAGCTTGACGCCTCCCTTCTGTTTCCACATCTTGCCTCGCCGGGGATGGGGGTGCAAAGGGCTCGTTGGAATCGGTCTCGGGAGGCGCCACTCCGGCCCCGGGGAGTTTGTTCTGAGGAGCCCAGCGGAGCTGGCCCTGCCTGGCTCGGGGCTCTGGGCCTCCTCCAGCCTCTGGTGTCCCCAGAGCCCGGGCCGCCTTCTGGGCGAGACGCCCTGGAGGGAGGTCTGAGGAGGAGCCCAGAGGAGCCCCGGGGCGCCTCCAGACCTCACCCCCTCCTCCTCCTCTTCTGTATTTTCTCAGTGACAAGAAGAGAAAAACTGAAGGCGAAAAAGAGCCGAGACCGAACAAGAAAGCAAAGAAGGGCCGGGACGGGAGGAACAGAAAGGAAGGCAAGCCGAAGAGGAAGAACTAGTGTCAGCTCCTGACCGGGCGGCCGGGCCTGGCCCGAGAGGCCTTCCCGGCCCCTGCAGAGGGCCGCCGAGGGCAGAGGCCATCCCGGGGCTCCCTCCTGCCCACGCCTCTGAGGCCGCCTCAGCTCCCTTCCCGACCAGCTCCCCAGGCCCATCTCCACGCTCCGTGGAGGATCCGAGGGCCGAAGGCTCAGCACGGGACAGGCCCGCAGTGGGCAGAGGGTGTGGCGGCCAGGGAGGGGCGCTGGGAATGCCGCCCGGCCAGCCTCAGAGGGCTCAGGCCCGAGGCCGGCTCCATCCCGCAGCCGTGGGGACCAGAAGGCGGGCTCCTGTTCTGTGGGAGGTGGGCTCGCCCGCCCTTCTGGGAGCTGCCCCCGAGGCACCCCGGCCAAGAGGAGGGCCGCTGGGCTTCCACGCCTCCGTCCCAGGACTGTCTGGTGGTTGGCCATTAAACACCTTTTTGCCTCCAAGCCGTACCGTGCCGGTTCTTGTCTGAGCTCTGAGTGGGCTCACAATGAGCAGAGCCGCTCGGACCCCCTGCCCAGGACGCTCCGGCCCCTTGCTTGGCCCCGGAGGGCTGTGGGCTGCGGCCACTTCCTGAGGAGCCTTGTTGGAGGTCCCGGGGGGGGGGGGGGGAGGAAGGACCTGCTGGACTCCTGGGCCTGCGGGCCCCCCCACCATCCGGGCCTGCAAAGAGAAGAGAAACCCGGTGGTGGCCCCCGAGATGGACACCTTTGGGCCTCCGGGCTCGGCGTGGGAGGGAGGCGGGCAGGAGAGAGCAGGAGCGAGAATCCTGCCCCGGCCGTGGTGTCAGAAGAGAGAGGGAAAAACCAGGGAAAGGCCTGGCCGGCTGTCCTGGTGCCTGTCTGTCCTGGCGGCCAGCTGTCCTGGCTCTAAACTAGCAGTGGGCCTGAGGCAGGCATCAGCCCCTCCCCTCCATGAGCCGTCCTTCTCTCCCCTGCTGGCCTCTCCTTCCGCCATGTTTTTAATTCCTTTGGGTGTGGGGTGAGCCCGGCTTCCATGGAGTTCTCTCAGGGGTCGCAGCTGGCTTTGAAGGCTCCTTGTGCCTGCGCTTCTCCATGAATCTTCATCAAGAAAGGCTGTTCCTTTTTAGCGAGCGGTAAGGGCTAAGCCATGGGGGCAAAGTGACTTATCCGAGGTCACACGGCTTGGAAGTAGGCCAGATTTGAACCCAGGACAGTAGGATTTAGGGTGGTTACATCACTCATTCGGTGACATTCACCTCAGAGGAGTCGCCCCGTCACCCCGTGACTCACCAATAAAGCAGAAGCGCCGGCCTCCGGGAGCGGACGGGAAACTGAATTTGGTGTCAAAAGACCCGATTTCCAAATTCCAGGTTGGCTGTGGGCTCCTGACGGGACCTGGTTGTGGGCTTTAGTCTGAAATGAGGGAGCCGGAGTGTGTGTGTGTGGGGAGGTCCTGGGTTCAAATGTGGCCGCGCACACCTCCAGCGTGGGTGACCCTGGCAAGTCGCTCCTCCCCTTGCCCAGCTCTTCCTGCTCTTTTTGGGGCATACACGGTGCTGATTTTAAGATGGAAAGTCGTAGCATTTTTTTATGAGGGATTCGCAACAGACTGTCGAGCCCCCTCCCCACCCCCCATAAACCCTTGCTTTGGAACCATCTGCTTCTTAACCCGGGCTCCACAGATTTGTTTTTTAAATGTTTTCATTTAAAATTTGCTCTTTTATTTAAGAGCTCGAGATGGGAGGGGCTCTGCCGTCTGATGCGTTCTTACCCATTTCCAAGCCGCCTGCCCCAAAAGGGCCCAAGTGCCTGCCAGGGACTCCTAGAAACCGCGTCCGACCTGCAAAGTGAACGTGCTCAGCCCCGTCGTCCAAGCTCCTTCCCATCGCCTGCTTCCAAGCCTCAGAATTCTATCTAAACCTCCCCCTTCCCTCCGGCTTCGGCTGGCCAGCTCCAGAGAGCTCTGGTGCTCTTCGCCCCGGGGTAGTGGGGCGGCCTGCTGATCCCCAAAGGGAGGAAGGGTGTCTTGACCATCGGGGTAACCGCCGGGCCGCCCGCTTGGTCTCAGCCTCAGAGAAGAGCTCTCGGCCAAGGAGGATATGGTTTACTGGGGGATGGGAAGGCCTTTTGTAGAGAGGACACCCCCCCCCCCTTAGGGGCTGGCGGTCAGCCCGGATGCTGATTCCAAAGGGAGGGGGGCGGCCTTTTTCCTGTGGTAGGAGAAGATGGAGAGGAATGGGATAAACCCTCGCTGGGGAGCCGGCAAGTCACAGCCTCAACCAGTCTGCTGCCTCCCGATTCTGAGTCTTGATTCTAAGATTGATAATAAGGGTTTAAAAAGAAAAAAAGCTGGTTTGTGGACACACCCCTGCCCAAAGTCTGGAGGAGCTGGCCAGACGGGACCCCAGGGACTGGCAAGGAGGAGGGAGCAGAGACTGCCCAGGAAGGGACGAGGCTTTTCTATGGGCCAAGAAGCAGTACGTGGGGCTCCGCCAAAATGGGTTCACTGAGTTTTAGGTGAGCATTGAAATAAGAGTGCAAACCTCAGGTCCCCCCTCTCCGTCTCTGTCTGTCTCTCTCTCTCCCCCCTCTGTCTCTGTGTCTGTCTGTCTCTTCTCAGTGTCTACACCATTCTCTCACACATGCTTCCCAAGGGAGAACCCCCGAGTTCGATTGTTCACAGAGGGGCTGGGTGACGGCCACACGGCTCTCCCAGGCGTAAAGCGCTTGGCAAGCCCGCTTTGTCACTTATGTCTGACGTCTCCCATCTGGAGTTTTCTTAGCAGAGATAACCAGAAGTGGTTTGCCAGTTTCTTCAGCTTGCTTTACAGATGAACGAGGCAAACGGGGCCAAGTGACTTGCCCAGGGTCACCCAGCTAGCCAGATTTGAACTGGGGAAGACGAGTGTTCCTCACGCCGGCCCCTGTGCTCTATCCACTGTGCCTTTAGTGCTATATTCCTTCAGACAAGCCTTCCCATGGAGTAGGTGCCACATAAATGTGTATCCCCAGTGCCTGGCACAGAGTAGGTGCCACATAAATGTGTATCCCCAGTGCCTGGCACAGAGTAGGTGCCACATAAATGTGTATCCCCAGTGCCTGGCACAGAGTAGGTGCCACATAAATGTGTATCCCCAGTGCCTGGCACAGAGTAGGTGCCACATAAATGTGTATCCCCAGTGCCTGGCACAGAGTAGGTGCCACATAAATGTGTATCCCCAGTGCCTGGCACAGAGTAGGTGCCACATAAATGTGTATCCCCAGTGCCTGGCACAGAGTAGGTGCCACATAAATGTGTATCCCCAGTGCCTGGCACAGAGTAGGTGCCACATAAATGTGTATCCCCAGTGCCTGGCACAGAGTAGGTGCCACATAAATGTGTATCTTCAGTGCCTGGCACAGAGTAGGTGCCACATAAATGTGTATCTTCAGTGCCTGGCACAGAGTAGGTGTATAAAACCCGCTTATTTCCTTCCCTCCGTTTCTCTGTACTGCCAGTGCCCAGCGCCGTACCTGGGCACCGAGTGGTCACTTAACGAACAAATACTGATTGACTTGATTTAAGTAGAAGCCGGGCCGGCTGGCCGCCCGGGTAGCTGAGCGGGATGTGAGGATGGGCAGTCTCGGCGCAGGGCGCAGCCAGGGAAAAGGTGGGGAGGTTGGAGATGCGTCCAGGAGTCAGTGTGGCAGCGGAGGGGAGGATGGGACGGAGGAGGGCAGAGCAGCCGCGACTGGGGCGACGAGGGCCAGACGGGGGAGCGCCAGTGTCAGAGGAGGGGAGGGGACGGGCGAGATGGCAGGATCCAGCCGTGGACTGGAGGCGACGAGGGGGAGAGCGAGGAGGCCCGGGTGCCCGGGGCGATGGCCGGGCCCTTCCAGGGATGGGGAGGCCAGGAAGAGGGGAGGGTCTGGGGGAGCGATGTCGACGCCGGTTTTGGATGAGCCCCAGAATGGCCGTCCTGAGCCCCCACGAAATAGTAATACAGTGACTTGGCCTGTGAGCCCCCCCAAGGCTCAGGGCCAAATCCCGTCTGTTCAGCGTTGAGGATTTGGGGGGCTCCGTTGCGGGGCCACCCTGGAAGCCTGGGATTTGGGGGTAAAGCGCAGGTTGTAAGCCAACCTTTCTCTGCCGAGCGCGGCCTCCTGGGCTCCGCCGCCCCCCGCCCCGCCATCTGGGCCCCAGACGCAGCGAGGGACATCTGTAAGGCTGCGGCCGTCTCGGCACATCTCCCTGGTGGGATCGATCCGGGGCTCGGCTCTGAACAGTCACCAGGTGGGTCGGGGGGTCTTGAACAAAAGCGCCCCTTGAGGGGGCCGCCCTCCCCCGGGCGAGGAGGGGGCAGAGGCCGGCCCAGGGGTCCCGGCGGATGGCTGTGACCAGAGGAGAGGGGCCGGGCGGGGGCGGGGCAGCTGGGCAGACGGGAGGGGACGAGGAAAAGGGACGGCTCTCGGGGCTGGCAAAAGGCAGCCTCATTAGCGCTCGCTGCCCCTTCCCTCCTCGTGGGGGGCCTCTTGGGAAGAGGAAGGGGCCGCTCTGCTACCGGGCCTCGGGCCTGCTGGGGTGAAATTCGGACGGGCAGGACGGAGAGGAGAAACGGCCCGGGGAGCTGGAGCGGGCGCTCGCGGGACCCCCGCCGCCATTTCCCTGTTGTTCTGCCCCCGAGACCGGGCGGCGAGGATGGGGGTCGGGGAGGGAGATGGAATGCCGAGAGCTAGAGCAGAGGGGATGGCCGTGGGGTGCTGGGGAGGACGGGAGGACGGCCCTCCCCTTCTCTCTCTCCCTCCCAACAAACGGAGCCTCCGCCTTTGCCACGGGCAGCCACGAAGGGTTATTTCAGTGCAGAAGTTCAGTGGACGTTTGTTATGAGGGAGGAGATGGGGCGGCCCTGAAATGACCCCGGAGCAGCCTACGGTGGGCTCGAAGGAGAGGCAGGGACGAGCCTCGACGAGGGGGGAAGGATCGGGGTTCACTTGAACTGGCCAGTGCCGGATCTCGGTCCTTCATCGGGGCACAGTATTTGCCTCCTGGAGGATACGGGCCGCCCAGCTCTTGCCTGGTCGTCCCAGAGTCGGGGACACAGCGGGTCCTGGATAATAGTAAAGAACAATAAAAATAGCCATCACTTGCTAATTATTGATTATAGGGAATCTAGGTGGGAAAACTTCCCCAATATGGCGGAGCCCCTCCACGGGGAGGGCAATTGTAGAGAATTTCCTGGAGGCACCAAGAGCTCCCTGAGCTAGTCTAGAGCTTGAGTCCTCCCCAGTGCCGAGGCTGGCCTTTGGCTCGTGCCCAGGAGATGCCCTGGACCTAGAGGAGACCTAGAGAAGGGCTCCCTGGGTGGGCCTGGCGGCTCACGGCCGCTAGAGGGCGACGTGAACTCACGTTGGAAGGCTCCCTGTTTCTAATTCCCCACTCGATGCATGACCCAAGTCCTGGCCCAGGCTCTGGCCAAGAGAGGCTACTGGGTGGGATGGGGGCGACGGGAGAGAATAAGGGGGGAAGGCAGGGAGGAAAGAAGTCACATCCTCACTGATGGGTCGTGGAAAGAGCCTCATCCCAATGGTGGGTCCGGGCTCCCCTTGACCGCCTCTCTGGGCACCCCATGGTCACCCCATTGGACACAGTGACCTTATTCCTCCACATCTCGGGGCAGGAAGCATTTTCCTGGACCGTCTTTAGCCCAGGCATTAGCATCTGTTAAACAAGCCCGGGGAATGGCTCCCACCTGAATCATTTGCCCCAGCTTCCTCCATCTTTTATCTCTGGAAACTGAAGCCGAGGGGGAGCAGAGCCAGGCCAGCTGGGGCCCCCCGAGAAGCCGTAGGTGCTTGGAGGCCACCCTGGGTAATAAGCCAACCTGGGAAGCGTCGACAGAGCTTAGCGGGAGGAGCTCTGGATTTACAGTCAGGACCCGGTTCAGATTCTGATTCTGCTCCCTCGGTGGGTCTCTGCTGTAAAATGGAAGCAGGTGGTCGTGGCGAGGACGAGAACAGCTACTACAGGGTAATAATAACGGCCATCATTGATATTGGGCTTTAGCGTTTACAAAGGGCTTACCATAACCCAGAGAGCAAAGTGCTGGTATTATTCCCATTTTATAAATGAGGGACTGGATGGTTGGAGAAGTCTGACCTGCTAGTGTCGGCAGCAGGATCGGAATCCAAAGCTCTCTCCCACACGTCGTCTCCAACCTTCTATTCACTCTTCCACACTGTCTGGGAGAAAATCTCCTGCAGGTCAAAACTCCAGGAATCTGGTCCCCATTTCCTCCTGATCTTGACCTGAGATATCCCAGCCCCAGATGTTAGGACAAATTAGTGAAGGAGGAGAAGCCTCGGGGCCATTCAGGGTGGCAGAGGGTGAATGACCTCTGTAGCTTCACAAACACTTATTAAATGCTAGCCGAAAACTAAATTAAGCAATCCCAAAACAACCAAAAGCATGTGTCTAAGCCTGGGGTATGAGGACAGCCAGATGGTGCTGATGGGTAGATGCCAGCCTGGAGACCAAGAGACTCATCGTCCTGAGATCAAATCTGGCTTCAGGCACTAGCTGTGTGACTTTGGACAAGTCACTTAACCTCTTTCTGCTTCAGTTTCCTCATCTATAAAACAGAGATAATAATGGCACCTAGCACCCAGGGTAGTTTGTCAGCTAGGTGGCACAGTGGAGAGAGTGCTAGGTCTAGAGTTGGAAAGACTCATCTTCTTGGATTCAAATCTGACCTCAGATGCTAGTAGCTGTGTGACCCTGAGCAGTTTACTTCACCCTGTTTGCCTCAGTTTCCTCATCTATAAAATGAATCAGAGAAGGATATGCTAAACTTCTCTAGTATCTTTGCCAAGAAAACCTCAAATGGGGTTACCAAGAGTTGGACATGAATAAAAAATTAAGAACTTGGGGGAGAAGTCCATCCTCACTAGGTATACCAGATGCACCTCCATCTGCTGAAGAAAGAACGTTGGACTAGAAGTACCAGCTTGGCTGTTTACTATGTGACCTTGGGCAAGTCATTCTTCCTGGGCATCAGTTTCCTCCTCTGTCAAATGGGGTTGGGGTGGCGGGGTAAATGACCTTCCCTTCCAGCTCTAGACATTATGATGTCTATGAAACTTGGGGTTTGGAGTCTTCACAAAAAATAATCTATTTGATTTGGAGAGACCTTAAAGACGACAGTAAGATCTGAGATATTCATCTATCTTTCCATCCATCCATCTCTCTCTCTCTATCCATCCATCCATCCACCTATCCATCCCTCTCTCTTTCTCTATCCATCCATCTATCCATCCACTTATCAACCTATATCTATCCATCCATCCATCCATTCACTTTTTCATCTCTCTGTCTTTCCATTCATCCATCCATCCATCCATCCATGTCTGTCTGTCTGTCTATTCATCCATCTGTCCACACATCTATCCATATCTATCATATATAATTATATGTAATATAGACTAATAGAATATGTTATATTCTTATATGTAATATAAATAATATTTACATACAATAAATTATATATATGAGTATATAACATATTCAACAAGCATTCATTAGCAACTGCCACTTCTGAGCTGGGAGCTAGAGAACCAAAGACAAATATAAATATCTTTATACATCTGCGAGGGGCTTTTTCTATCCGTCTCTTTTTTAGGGGGAGGAGAGAGGAAAAGAGAGCAGAAAGCTGAAGGCAGAAGATTGATCTAGCCTGGTCTCTGAGGCAGGGAGTTGTGTGGCTCCTCCATGCTGGCCATTTGGTTCAGGTTCCGGGAATTCTCTGATTTAAAGTTAACCCAGCTGGTCTCCCGGAGCTCCCTACAGCAATTCTGCTATAGGGCCAGGGAGAAAGCCAAGTGGGAGGCTCGAGGGAGATAGAGAAAACCCTCCGGCCGTTCCCATGTGTGGCCGGGGCAGGGCTTTTTCTATTTGACCAGTGGGGAAATGGCAATTTGACCCAGATCACCAGGCACAAAAGTTTGGAGTTTAGAGGGGGGGAGGAATTTGGGGATCATTTAACCCAACCCCCTCATTTTACTGGGGTCCAGGGGAGGGAAATGACTTGTGGCAGGTCATGTTGTTAATCAGGGCCAAGAGCCGTGATGAGCACTTTCCAGTGGTCCGCCATGTCCCGCAAGGTTCCCAGACGTCACGGCATACTCTGTCCCCGTCCTAAGTAAAGAATTAGCCGAGGGACAATTGTGCCCCCCTCCACATCCCCATAAAGAGAAGCCCAGAGGCCGCAGAGGCATCCATTGTTAACGTGTTTATTGTTAATAAAACCCTGATACATTTACAATAAATGACAACATGAATTAATGTACAGTTACCGTATCATACAATATTACAGCAATAAAATAACGCCTATACCTTTGTACATCTTGCCGAAACAGCCGTTTGAAAATTATTTTCCAGTATTTCAAGCCATTTGGGGCTTTTTCAGGGGACAAGGACGTTCCTCCCCAAAAGCCTAAGCATGGCTTTGGGTGAATAAATAGATTCTGTTAGAGCTCTAAGGAAGCGCAGGCTGGCTGCCCGCCCATCAGCCGGCCTGTCTGGGATCTGGTCCATCCGCACGACCCGCTCGAGTAGCCCGGCTTCCTCAGAACCAAACGTGTCTAAGAGGCCAGCGAGCGGAGGGCCGAGGGAGCTTGTGGCCTGGATTCTCGGCCTGGGGGGTGGGATACTGCGGACTACCCTCCTCTCGCCTCCATCACTCGGCCTTCCTGCCAACTTTATCTCATAGGGACCGCCAAGAAACGCAGGGCCTGCGTCTTTCTGCTCTCCATTCCCGAGACAAGCAGGTTCGCTCCAGACTGAGCTAGGAGCAGTACGCTTGGCCCAGGAGGCTCTGCCAGCCGGCGCTTGGGTTCCTGAGCCCACCACCAGCAGCCTTTGTCCACGCCTGAACACTCCTCACTGCCAACGTTGCCTGGTCCCCCGACACCCCTGAAGTCCAGGGAAGCCACCGTAAGCCCCCTTCGCTTTGTCTTCCCATCGCCTACCTTCCTCTACTTACTTTCCTTTCCATTCCATCTAAAAGTGACCCCCCTACACCCCTCACGGCCTCGTGCCCCTAGCTTGGAGGTTCTGGCCTGGCCCCCTAAAGTCTCCAACGAGGAGAAAGCTGGAGAGATTCCCCGAGAGAACGTCTGGATGGGGGCTCGGGCCCTCTCGAGGGCAGGGGGATGGGGGGCCCTGCCTACAGAGCCTTAGACAAAGGGTGTCCTCGGTTCCACTCTGTGATCCTGAAATGGGCTACTTTGCTGACCACCATCCCGTGGCCCTGGGTCCGACCTCGAATCCGCAGAGGAGGAGGGATGGAGGGCATTTGGGCTGGGGCTAAAGGAGGGTCTTCCTCGGCCAAAGCGGAGCATGGATGAAAGAGGGTCCCCGTTGGGTGAGGAACAGCTCCCCCTTCGGAGCCGTATGTACTTAAAAAGGGGGTGAAAGGGAGCCGACGGGGGGAGCCCGGGCTTTTTTGGTGTGACAGTGGAGGAGAGGGACGAAGACCCTCTGGCCATAGAGGATCCCTTTCGGCTGAGAGAGTCTCACCTACGGGCAAGCCTGAGCCGAGGGCAGACCCACAAGAGAGGGACCCGGAGACAGAGACAGCCCGAGAGGTGGGGACCTGGCAAAGGCTCAGGCGGGACTTTTCTGGGGCGCTTGGATTCCCAGGAAGAACATGGCCGGCGCCCCTGAGCTTGGGCCCCGCCCCCCCCCCCGGCCTTCCCCCCCTTTCCACAGAGTCTTCTCTGTGCCTGCCCTGCCC